>NC_052625.1:97570518-97873549 GCF_016161935.1 Mauremys reevesii
ATGGCCCCTTTAAATCTTTTTCCCGGGGGGAGGGGGAGAGTAAGAAAAAAGGAGGGAAACTCCAGGGGGCGGGTCTGGAGCTCCAGGGAGGGAGAGAGGCAGCACGGCTGGCCCTGGAGAAGTGAAGCAGGGAGAACCTGCCTGAGGAGGACAGACCCGATCGGGGACAGCCCAGGACAGGAGCCAGGAGGAGCCCTGTGCCAGGGGGGAATCGCCCGAGAAGGACAGGCTGGAGATGGACCCAGTATCACGGCTGCCCAGAGCTGCGTGGGGCTGTGAGTACTGGGGCTTGTGACTCTGCACAGAGTTCAGGAGGCCTGAGCAAAGTTCCAGTCTGGTGGTGAGTCTTGGGTGCTCCTGGTCGTCTTCGGCGCCAGTGAACTCTCCCCAGCAAACCCCTCCGGTGCCCTCTCCTGCCGCTCTCTGCAAAGCCCCACAGAGCGACCACCTCCCCACTTAACTAGCTACAGCCTCCCTCCTTGTTCCCAGTGCAGAGTCACAAGCCCCAGTACTCACAGCCCCACGCAGCGCTGGGCAGCCGTGATACTGGGTCCAGCTCCGGTTCTGATCTACAGTTTCGCTCCTGCCTCTGACTTCCACGAATCCTGACCAAACTGACTCCTGTTACCTGCTCAAACTACTAGGTATGGCTGCCCATGACCCAGCCATGACACCTTCTGCCAAGCTCTCATTCAAATTCTCTCTCTTCCAAACACAGACCAATTAATTCACTGAAATGGGGTGTGGGCAGTTTCGGGCTCTTCATCTCGCAGTGGGAATGAAGAATCAGATGGGCGGAAGGAGCTGTAGATCTGTCAGGAGCATGAAGCCATCAGCCCTTACGAAACTCCATGTAGCTCAGAAGACTTCAGCATGTCTACTCGGCAACACAGGCTACCCTGAGCACTCTCCTCCTTGTCCTCCACTCTCTACACTGGCCTCCTGTAGAATATCAAATCAAATTCAAAGTGTCAGTCCTTCTCTTCAAGTGCCCAATGGCCTAGGCTCAAATTGTCTAAAAGATCACCTAAAGCTCCAGGATGAAGACCATAGCTGACAACTCCAGTCCTCAGAATCAGGGAAGAAAGTTCCATTGAGCCTAAGAGTAAAGCTTCTCTGTGCAGGAGACAGAGACTTCTCAGGGGTCAGGACCAAGACTATGGAATAAATTCCCACAGGAACTAAGAACCATCACAAACCTCACCACCTTCTGCTTCAAGTGCAAGGCACACTTCTTCTACTTTGCTTTCTTTAACAAACACATAGCAGCATGTACATTTAAAAACATGAAACAAAAGCCAACAAAATAAAACACTCCACACACAATTCTCCTCCTGGGGAGAGGATGAGAGCGAGAACAAATACATGTGACAGATATAAGATGGTCAGCTTCTATGCTGATGAGGGTAGTAAAAGACCTTACATGGAATAGAATAGCCATTCTGTTCAAAGGCTGGGAGCTCTTGCAGGAGCACTTTATCCCCATTTTTTCAGAGGGAGAGAATACTAGTCACTCCATGTGATGAAGAACCAGGCTGTCCTTCAGAACATGCAGTAGCTCTAACTAGCTGCCCTTAAACAAAAGGAAGTGGAATGGAGAAAGGGTAGCCAATCAGACATGGATTTCCCTATAATTAGGGAGTTGCCTGCTGACCTCTACCAGAGTCAGGAAATCCAGTGTAGGGGAAATCTAAACTTGGCAAGTATGAAATGGAGTGATCCAATGGGAAAAGGATTGACATCAATAGGACTACTTACAAAGTAAGTTGCTAACAGGTATAAGGAAACCAGGTATAAGAAAAATGGCCCTAATTTATCGAGATAACCCTGCCAAGTTAGTCACACGGAGACGGAGGCAAAATGGATACTAGCAGCAGCCACAACAACTTTATTATAAAAAAAAGAATGTAGACTGTCTCCAGCCCCAGGTAAAGATGTGCTGCAGTAATCTTCAGACCATGCCACCTAGTGACTAAACAATAGAATGCAGTTTAAGCTTTCCACCAGATATCCCATTTTTAATTTTTCTTTATCTGCATTTTAACAATTTTAAAACAATAAAACTATTTTTAAAATAACTTTAAATTTCAACACATATCCATCCATTACTCATCTCTAAATCAGACTGTTTTTTTTAACTATACGGCCAGAATAGGTAACAACTTGGTAACTAGGCTGTCTTACTTGCAACAGCAGATTTGGAATAGAAGAATCTTCTTCTCCTTGTTCTGCATCTGCAATTTGTAGAGTTTGCTCAGTTGATTGCTCTGGCTCTGGAATGAACTGAAGATGTCAGTGGTTTCTGTTGAACTCTCCGCGGTCTGTCTCAATAGTGTATGATCTAGGTCAGTGGCTCTCAAACTTTTTTTTTTTTTTTTTTTTGCGAACCACTTAAAATTGTTGAGGGTCTCAGCGGACAACGTAATGATCTTTCCAAATGTTGTTTGTACTGTTAGCTAACTATTGTCAAGTGCTTTGGATAAAAGTGTTATATGAAAAAAACCCTTAATAATAATAAGCATTTTTTGTTCTACAAATAAAAGCACACAACTCATATTTTAATATCAGTAGTCTTACCTTTCTAATGCGATGGATGTTCCCTCTCTCCCTCAATGCAGCAGCCCATGAACTGGGGCTGGGAAGGAGTGGGGTCTCTCCCTCTCTCCTCTGCTGTGGCAGCCCCCGAGCTGGGGCTGGGAAGGAGGGAGATCTCTCTCCCTGGCAGCCGCAGCCCTGGAGCTGGGGAAAGTCATCTCTCTCTCTGGCCGCTGCAGCCCTGCATTTCCCAAATTCTCACCCCACTGCCCCCTCCCACCTACCCTCTATTCCCCCCAAGGCCACCACCTCACTATACATGTGCATCTTCTCCAGGGTCCAGGCACCTAATTAGTGGAGCCTCGCAGGTGTGGCCCTTCATTTTCTCCTGTGCGGCTGCCCAGGTGTGCACCTTAGAGGGAACTATCTGCAGACCACCTGAATGGAGCCCATGGACCACAGTTTTGAGAACCTCTGACCTAGATGATACATTATTTTCTTTACAACAGCGGGAGTTCTTCCATCCTCTTCCACCATCCAGTTTGACACAAACATGGTCACCTGGTTCCAGATCAGGCAATTCTCTAAATGAGTGATATTGGTTATAAAAGTGCTCATCAGCTCTTTTTGCCTTTTGATCCAATTTAGCTACTTTTCACAGGTCTGGCCACTTTGGGGCTAAATTTTTTCCCAGGGTTGGAACTGTAGTCCTGAGTTGCCTTCCCACTGGACTGGGCTAGAGCCAGTGGCTGCTAACAGTGTTCATCCATAGCTCAGAGAAACAAGGAATGGATCTTTCTGTTTCAATATTTTCTTGGTTGTCTGTACAGTCACCTCAGCCTTTCCATTTGCTGTGGGTAACACGGGCTGCTAGTGATGTGTTCAAAATCATATTTGGTTTAGAACTTAAATTCCAAATTCAGCTTCGATGAATTGCAGTCTGTGGTCTATCAGTAGTTGTTCTGGAATACCAAAATGGGCAAATGTGCTCTTGAATTTCTCAGTAACACTGCAACTAGTATTTCAATATATCTAGAAAAATAATCCACTACATCTTGATAATAATGTCCTCTGAATTCGCATACATCTTCTCCTAGCCTCTTGCAGGGTCTGTGTGGTAGAGCTATTATTAGAGACTCTTTGCAGTCTGTTGGTCTGGCAGTTCTGCAAAGTTCACATGAAGATGTATTCTTTATGTCCTTGCTAACTGACTGATTGGCCTGTTCATGGCATTTAGTTAGTCGTTGATATCCTTCATGGATGAGGACTAGAATTTCTTCTCTCAAAGCACATGGAATGACAATGTGATTACCTTTCATCATCAGTTCCTGGGACTTGCTTAATTTGCAAACAGCAAAATAGTCTCTTGCCACGGCCACAGTGTTCTTGGGCCATCCTGCCCAAATGTAACTACAAACTTCCTGAAGTTGCTTACCTGCCAAGGTTGCTTTTTATAGCAGCTAGAGTCTCCTACCTGACATTGGTCTATAAGCTCCCACAGCATCCAGTTAAGCCTTTATGTCTTCCTCTAGCCCACAAGTGTTTGCGTGCAAGTCTGGGCTCCATGACAGTGTGTCTGCTATTATCAGATTTTTACAAGGAATACATTCAGCAGTTGGGTTAAATCTCATTAGCCTCATCAAAAGACACTGGCATCTCAGTAGTGCTTGATCCAGGTCTTTTCTGTTGGTAAGGGTTATAAGTGGTTTATGCTCAGTTATCTGTCTAAAGGAACCCCAGTCCACACAGATATCTGTAGACGTTCTCATATGCCCATGCACTTGCCATGCACTCCTTTTCAATCTTCACATATCATTTTTCTTCTTCTGTAGGTGTACGAAAGCAGAATGCAGCTGGCTTCCATTCAGATCCATGTAGCTGCAACAATACACCACCTGGGCTATAGCTACTGGCATCAGCACTGACTGCCAAGAGTTTCTTTACATCATAGAATTTTTAAACTGGAGCAGTCGAGATCATATTTTTACCCTTTTGAGAAGAGTTTCCTGATTTGGCCCCCATAATTAAGATGTATTGGACCCTAATAATTCATTCAGTGGTTTTGACTCTGTAGACAGGTCTTGCAGGTATCAGCCAAGATAATTTACTATCCCCAGCCTGTGTCTCAGTTCTGGTGCATTTGTTGGTGCATTCAATTCTCTAACTGCTTTTACTTTCTCAGGGTTAGGCTAATTTCATCCTTGTTTATCATCTGTCCCAAAAATTCAATTTGGTGCAGGTAGAGAAAACACTTTTCTTTATTTAGTTTGAGTTCAGACTTGTTGATCAAGCTCAGAACTTCATTGAGGGTTTTGTCATGTTCTTGCATTGACAACTCATATATTAAACTGTTGTCCATTAAAACAACCACCCCATTTGTGTTCTTTAGTAGCTCTGCCATCATAAACTTTGAAAGCAAAATCTCTCAAATGGTGTAATTAACGTAGTCAGTTTAGCTCTCTCTTTAGCTAACAGAATTTGCCAGAAACCACTTGAGGCATCTTGCTTGGAGAACAAAGTAGTTCCTGCCACTTTAGGGATGAAGTGTTCTAGTGTTGGGAAGATACATTTTTCTCTCACTACTGCTTCATCAGGTCTTTCAGATCCACACATTCATATTTTCCCATTTTTCTTTATAGCAGGTACCATTGGTGTGCACCCTGGTATTGACCCAGAGATGTTGGGTACGTCTTCACTACCTGCCGCATCAGCGGGTAGCAATCGATTTCTCGGGGATCGATATATCGCGTCTCATCTAGACGTGATATATCGATCCCCGAATGCGCTCCTGTCGACTCCGTAACTCCACCAACCCGAATGGCGGTAGCGGAGTCGACATGGGGAGCCGCGGACATCGATCACGCGCCGTGAGGACGGTAGGTTCAGAATTGTGTCAAGATCATTTCTGCTGGATCTCCTTTTTGAAAGGCCAATATCACCAAATAGTCCATTAAATTCTTCCATCTTTCATATTAGATCCATCATGACAACCACACTGCAACTGAGATGTCTCTAATCACACATACATTAAAATTAAAGCTTACGTCTTTGTATTTCTTTTCCTGTGGAAAATTGTCCAATGCACTTCACAATACCTCCAGGGTAATTTAGGACCATGTTTGCAGGTTTCAGCTCCAGCAGGGGTTGAAGGTGATTCTAAGTCCCTTCTGATATGACTTGTGTCTGTCCCTGAAACTATTTTAGAAGTAACAGTCTTTTCAAAAATATTCAGTTCTACCCTCCAGGCTGGCTCAGGAGGGTGGATGATACGTGTGACTGATCTCAGAAAAAATGGCTCTTGATTCTCAGTGGTCATGTCCTGAACTGCCTTTGTGCGACAGACAGTAGCAAAATGTCCAATTTGGTGGCATTTACAGCATTTGACTCTCTTAGCTGGACAATCACCTCTTGGACGGGGTCTCTCTCATATCTAGTACATCTAGTCTGAAAAGTGTTATTTTACCTGCGGCTTGCCTCACATTGCCTTTTTGCAGCTGTGCTATATCTCCCATCATGACTTTGTTTGTAAGTCAGTTCCTCTAGATTTCTTTCTGGCAGCCACTGATCTCCATTTTGGTTTTTAATCATCTCTGATTGTTTTGCCATTTCTATTGCTCTGAGGTTAAATAAAAATCTCTCTTCATTTGTAGTTTCTCTGTCAGTCCCTTGTCTAAAATGCCAGTCACTACTCTGTCTCTAATGTGCTCTTCCTTTTTCTCTTCAAAATCAGTTTTCTGCAAGCACCTTTTAAAAGATTCCACAGATTCTCCAGGTTTTTGAACATGCTGATAGAATCATGCTTGCTTATACCACAGCTTAATGTGGTTTATGAAATGTTCAAATTTTGCCAGCACCACCACATAGGTGTTCTTGCGGTTCTCCTCTGGAAAGGGGAAGGATTTAAAAATATGTTCAGCTTCATTGCCCATGGCATATACTAGGAAATGCACCTGCATCTCCCCATTCTCCTCGTGGAGTTTAGTCACAATGTAAAAACATGCAAACCTCTCCTTCCAATCAGGCCAGTCTGCTGGTCTTTCAAAGCTGAAGCTTTCTGGGGCATGAAACTATGGCATTCTGATGAAATTCAGCAGCTTCTATTATTCATCTGACACAATGTTGAGTTAGTCACTCTAAGCCAGAGGCAAAATGTATGCTAACAACAACAACTTCATTGTAAATAAAGAAGGTAGACTGTCTCCGGCACTTGATAAAATATGTGCTGCAGTATTCTTCACACAGTACCACCTAGTGACTAAACATTATAATGCAGTTTAAGCTTTCCATCACAAATCTGCCTATGTCAGGTTTAGCTAGCAGACTAATGGCAGCTAGAAAATGTCATGCAAGAGATTCAGGCTGGTAAAGGCTAGGGTATGGGAGAAGAAACCATTGCTTTACATCCATAGTTCTTCAAAGGTTTTGTTCTATGAACTACTTGGTAAGAGCATCCCTATGGACTAACCTTACTGCCAGCAGCTCAACCTCCAAAATGTTATTGCTTGGTTCATAATATGTTCTATTCTGAAGACCACCAAGAAGTGCTTTGCACATCGCTTGTGATCCCTGAACCACAATTTGGGAACCACAACTTTAAGCAGTGTTGATGGACCCGAGAGGGAACTGAAGTCCATCCTCCTTAACCAGAGAGAGCGTGGCCATGATAAAGGACTTGTGTGTTTGTGGGAAGATAAAAAGGAGAAAATAGAACAAAATCAAAAGACCTCCCAAAATGTAATCTATTAACAAATTGTGTTGTCAGTAGACATAATCTTGAGAAAACCCAAGTCAAGTTAAAAGCAAGGGCAACAGATATGAAAAAGAAATAAAAGGAGGCTGTTTTGTATTGTTCTCTCTCTTGCCCTCCCCAAAACAATTTAGCATAAAGTATCAATCAATAAATGTCCCTCTAACAGCTCCCATTATATTTTTGAAAGGGTCTTTTAAAATGTGATATTGTTTTAAATTTGTTTATTCATCTCAGGACTCCATATATATATATAATGCAAAGAGCAATGTAAAAAGGCCTATTTTTACCTTTCAACCTTGCTCTTCCTCTGAAACATTAGTATGTTCTGTTTCTTTCCAAATACCAGGCAGCAGTGACCTAATTTATGAACTTCTTCCCAATAAAAAAAATTGAGAGTGGAAAGTTTCAAATTGTATTTAGGAGTCTTCAAAATCAGCAGGTACACACTGACAGATTTACAAGGACAGATGGACTGATATCTACATTTGTGGGACTAGGTGCTCCTCAAGTGCAGGGAAACAGCTGCTCCCAACAGGCAGTTAACACTTTCTTCAATATGCAGGCCAAAAAACAGGCCTGGAGTCTTGTGCCCGTGGTAATCTCTGCCTGTGTGAGCAAAGGAACAAGCTCTGGTCTCCTTGATGTGATCTGGTTGTCTCTGAAATAAAAATAATTAAGAAAAAACTCCTCAAGGTTTATTAAATACTAAGAGGTTAATTCAAACTACATGAGCAGGAGACGTTGTTTTTTTCTGGTTTATTACAGAGCCCCATCTGAAAAACAATCCCAGCAGGATACTAAGTGACAACAAACTAAGCAAATGAAGTACAAGTCAGAGGTATTTACAGCATTGGAATACGCACTGGCTAAATACCCTGACACAGGCATCTTTACATAACAACTAATGAGAACTGATTAACCTTTTGCAGGGTTTCATATACCACAGAACTTTTGCCTTTCACTCAAACCTGGGGAGAAAGATCAAAGTTTCTATCTGTTTTAATCACATATCACTGTAGTCTAGCTGCTGTATTTAACTGATAAATTCCACGCTGTAAGTCAGTACAAAAAGCTATAATAGAGAATAAAAATAATACAATTAGAATGAAGAATAGGTGAAGAGGGAATAATATCCAGCTACAAAATAGAAAAAAATAAAGAGTACCAATAAGCAATCAAGCATCATACGAACAGAAAAAAAAACCCAAACAAAACAAACCTTTCTAGCAATCATAGCTGGTAGATTACGTTAGAGTATCCCAAGATAAACTCTGGAAGGCTCACTTCTTGAAACATTTAAAAATAAACTAGACAAAACTCTAGAGAGTGTCCTGTAAGGGATAATCTTTCTGCACAGTGGTAGACGCATGAACAGGCTATCTAATAAGTTTTTTCCATCTCCAGCTTTTATGATTCTAACCTACTGAAATTCACATATATTATATTTCAATGTCCTCATGTGTTTTTCAGTCTTTGATTCATCTACAAAGGGCTTCAAGGAACCATGTTTATATTCAATTATAATATCATTTCCTCTAAAACAGTTTCTAATGTGGCTCCTCTGATGCAGTGTGAATGTAGTAATATGTATTAAAACTGTATATCTTTTTAAATATGGTTCTACTATTGCCTGACACTACACATGTTGCCCAAGTTTAGCCACAGTGAATATTACATGATCCAATTCTCAGTTTAGAAACCCAGATTAGGGCTAATAATTACAATAAGGCTTATTATTACATACAAAACACTAAATTAAATTAACAGTAAAGTTGAAAAGTCAAGCCCTCAAACATTAGAAAACATCTGAATTAAGATTGCCTGTGAAATCTTACTGTGGCTGTCTTACTTGTATGCATTATGATGCAGCCTTTAACTACATGATAACATACTATTTTTTCTACAGGACTTCTACCTCATTCAGTGTACGGCACAGATAGTGCTCACTTAATGAACTATTCAGTATTTCATTTTATCCTCATCATTCAGTGTGCGGACAGCCCTGTGATTGCTTCACAAATATTAATGAATCTACCTTTACAACAACATCCCTATAAGTCAAGGATGGTATTACTATTTCTATTATACAGATGGGGAACTGAGGAACAGACTCATTTATATAAAAAATGTGAACTAATTTGGGGTGCCGAATATGAGAGACGTAGGACCTGATTTTTGCAGAGAACCTTGTATATTATAGCCCTTCATTTGTTAAGACTCTCATTGACTTCAGTTATAGCTGTAAGTGCTGATCCACAAATTGGACCCCAGGTGTCTCAAGTCAGAAACCCAGAAAATGAGGAACACACAATTAGTAGCCACCTGTGAAAAGTTTGATTCAAGTGATTTGCCCAGCATCATGTAGGAACTCTGTGGCAGAGGCAGGGATAGAATCCCATTCTTCAAGGCAGAATTCCATTGCCTAAGCCACCAATCCCTCCTTTCTCTTCCTGATCATCCCAGTCCCAGTCTCATCCACCACCACCTGCCTTCAGCTCATCCCAGTCCTGCACCCCTCCTGCTGGTTCCAAGTCTCAGCACCCACCCGATCACTACTTCCCCCCATTCCTTTCAGTCTTCCCCCTCAGACCTCCACCACCCCCAAGTCCACCTCCTCACCACTTTTCATTCACATCAGGATGTTTTCACCTTCTCCTCTTCCTCACACCAGCAGGAGAAGCACTGAGAACCATGAGAGTCTCCCCGCTTTCAGCGTCTATACCTGGAGCCCCAGCAGCCACAGGCTGCTGAGAGGAACAACTACAGAGAAAGTCCTGCTTAGTCCCTGCAGCCTGAGGCTACAGTTAGCTCAGTGGAGATGAAATCTTCAGCGAATTTAGCTACTAAACTCTAACAAGTATCTACTGAGCATGTGCAAACAGATTTGCAGAGACTCATAACTTGGACAAATTTGAGTGGATTTGCACAGGAACAACAAAAAGCATATTTCTGACACCAAGGTGACCCTTCTATCAAGTTCAAGTCCCTGCTCAAGGCATAGGGATGAACTGTAACATGAGCAAAACAATGTATTTTTAAGTATCAGACGGGTAGCCGTGTTAGTCTGGATGTGTAAAAAGCGACAAAGAGTTCTGTGGCACCTTATAGACTAACAGAAGTATTGGAGCATAAGCTTTCGTGGATGAATACCACTTCGAAGTGGGTATTCACCCACAAAAGTTTATGCTCCAATACTTCTGTTAGTCTATAAGGTGCCACAGAACTCTTTGTCAATGTATTTTAAGTAACTTAGTTCTCGGAACTGGCTGAATCATTTTGACTGACATTTTCCAAAAGAATTCAGCCTATGCAGACACGGGCATGAAAAGTTTTGCCCAAGTGATTGAAGTTTGGCAAAGTTACAAGCAATTGAAAACAGTCTTATATTAGAAAGCACTGGGTAACCTTAACTTTAGGCATCAAGATCTGTGCCACCACTAAAAAGCTTTCATTGTGTTGTATCATTTTGCATTTGATTTTATTCTATCATAAAGCATCCCCAAATACTTTGCCTTTTTTATTTATGTAGATAAATAATTATGCTTCCAGATCAAAAGTTCTCAACCATTAAGACCTTGCTTCCCAAAGGTAAAACTCAGAAGTACTACCTTTGCAATTATAATCAGTGTAGTCAGAATGGATTCTTATTCTGACACCATCCTAGTTTACAAATCATACTCACCAAACTGCTAAATGATCTGTGGGATGGACGCACCTATCTCAACTAACAAATGATGTTGCTTTCTTTTCTCTCTTCACTCTCTCTCTACCAGCCTTACTTCTTCTCCCAAACCTCCACACCCACACCAGTCTCCTCTCACAGTCCCATCATTTTTCCTGCTTCCAAGTCTTTTCTCAAAGCTCTTTGATTCTTTATGATTGTCAGTCCCAACCATTCAAAAATCAGGAGTCAAGCTTTATAAAATCATAGGATTTCGAAAAAATATAAATATGGGGTTCTTTGATTTGCCATCTGTTTTTTTAATATTAGGGGTCTTGTTTTCCAGTGTCCCTCTGGAACGATGAGGGCTAATTTACTGCTTTAAATTAAATCTGAGATTCTCACATAATCACAACTTCAGGAGCGGGGGCCTCAAGAAATACACTAAACATTGCAAAACTTATGATAAAATCATGAGTTGGCAGCACTTACTCACTACAGAGAACATTTTCTCCAAATCCTCCCAGCCTCCCTCTTCATTTTATGTCTCTCTCCTCCTTCAACATTCCTCCCTCTCTCCCCAAATCTCATTTCCCTAAGTTCCTCTTCCACTTGATTTCCCCTCCCTCATGTCTAACTCTCTCTTCCTACTCCCCCATCAGTCTCTTTCTTCCCCTTTTGCAGTTGGTCCCCAACCATTCTCCCACCTCCCCCAGCACTCTTGCTCCCTAGGTTTCAGAAACTTACACCTATCGTGTCCCCTTTGCTCTGCCCCCAACCAGGATCCCATTCTCTCTTTCCATTCCCCCTGCCATTCCCCTCTCTGCCTCTTAGGGTCCCACAACCACACCCACTTTTCTCCACCTCACCCATACTTCTCTCTCCAAGTGCCTCTTGTCTTTGCTTCCTCTGCCCCAGTGGAAGAGGTGCTGCTAGTCCTTTTCCCCTCAACATTTTGAACTGCATGAGATGGGTCCAAGGAGGGAGGAAGCTAAGCCAGCTCCAGAGAGGAGTTACAGCTTCCAGCCTGCCCCAAAACAGGACAGAGTGCCCCCATAGAAGCAAAAAGTTGCACTGCAGCTGTATCTCTCTCCATGGCCAACTGCTCGGTTCAGCAGCTGGAAGGTGGAGGGAAGAGGAGAGTTCTGAGCATTACTGCAGCCTCAGATTGCTCTGTGCTCGTCCCTCCCCTCCAGCCAGCCATTACTCTGTGTTCATGTGGGGTGGGGGGTGTGGAGGACAAAGACATTGTTTTCCCACCCCTCAGGCTGAAACTTGGACTAGACTTGTCATCCAGCCCTCCTATAATTATGCTCATGCATGAAAGCCACCATTGCAACCAATTTGGGGTAATTCTACAGTAACTTCATTCTGACGGGTAAAGATGAATTGATCATTGAACTAAAAATTGATGGTTTCCCAGGTGCAAGTGATCACAACCTAATTTAATTTGATATGTGCAAACAGAATATAGCCCCAACCAGTCAGATATATTTTGGGTGCTTTAAAAGGGCCAATTGCTTTAATCTGAAAACAATCACGAGTGAAGTTGTGTCAGAGGAAAAAGTTAAACATAACAATGTGAATGATAATTATTTAAGAATGCTTTATTACATACCCAAAAAACACACAAGTCCCCAATCATATACGAAGGCTACTTCAGTTAAAGCACCATCCTGGTGGGAAGTGAAAGTAGCAATTAAAACTAAAAAACAATATGTAACATATGGAAAAATGTGAAAGTTGACAGCAAGGAGTACAAACTAGCAATTAGGAAATACAGACAATTGATAAGGGAAGCTATCAGTACGAAGTACTTAAGAAAAAAATCTATGACCAGAGGGACTAAAAACAATGAGAAAATTATTTAAATAAATCAGGAACAAATGGAATCTTAACAATGGCATAGGCCTGATACCAGATAAGGCTGGTAACATTGTCAATCATGGGAAATAACTAGCTAGGCAGTATTACTGCTGGCAAGAATCTTGGGGTTATAGTGGATCACAAATGGAATGTGAGTGAACAATAAGATGCAGCTGCAAAAAATAATTTTGGGGTATATAAACAGGAACGTTGTATATAAGACAGGAGGAAACTGTTCTGCTGTAGTCAGCACTGGTGAGGCCTCAGCTGAAGTATTGTGTCCAGTTTTGGGCACCATGCTTCAAGACAAATGTGGACAAATTGGAGAGAATCCAGAGGAGAGCAACAAAAATGATGAAAGGTTTAGAAATCATGACCTATGAGAAAAGGTTAAAAAACTGGGCATATTCAGTCTTGAGGGGAAAAGGCAGGGGGGCAGGGGAGGGAACCTGATGGCAGTCTTCAGATATGTTAAGGACTATGATCAATTATTCTCCATGTCCACCAAGGGTAGGACAAGAAGTAATTGGTTTAATCTGCAGTAAGGGAGATTTAAGTTAGATATTAGGGAAAACTTTCTGTTTGTAAGGCTAGTTAAATACTGGAATAGTTACCTAGGGATGCTGTAAAAGCCCTGTTATTACAGTTTTTTTAAGAACAGGTTAGAAAATGTGGCAGGGGTAGTCTAGATTTGCCTGGTCCTGCCTCAGCATGAGGGTGGATAGACTCAATGACCAGTTAAGGTTCCTTCCAGTCCATTTCTATGATGCTGTGATGCAGAAAAGGTAGAAGTATTCAATAAATATTTTTGTTTTGTATTTGGAAGGAAATAGGATGATGTAGTCCAGAGGTTCTCAAACTTCATTGCACCTTGACCCTCTTCTGACAACAAAAATTACTACATGACCCCAGGAGGGGGGACCAAAGTCTGAGTCCTGCCGTCCTGGGGGTTGCCAAAGCCAAAGCCCAAGGGCATCAGCCCTTGCATGGGACCTGTAACCTGAGCCCTGCCATCTAGAGCTGAAGCCTTCATGCTTCAGCTTTGGCCCCAGATGGCAGGGCTCGGGCTTCAGCCCCGGCCACGAGCAAATCTAACGCTAGCCCTGGTGACCCTATTAAAAAGGGGTCCTGACCCACTTTGGGGTCCCGACCCACAGTTTGAGAACCGCTGATGTAGTCAAATCTTCCAATGATATGGATATATTTTCTATTCTATCTGTAACTAGGGAGGATGCTAAATAGCATCTCTTTAAAACTTTTAATCAGACAAACAAGATAATTTGCACCCAAGAGTGTTTTTAAAAATGGCTGAGGGAGGAACTTTCTGAACCACTGATGTCCATTTTAACAAATCTTGGAATGGTTGGGAAGTTCCAGAAGACTTAAGAAAACTAATCTTGTGCCAATCCTTTAAAAGGGCAGATGGGATGACCTGAATAACTTTAGACCAGTTAACCTGGGCAAAATTGATCCTGGGAAAAATTATGGAAAGACTGATATGGGATGTGCCAACCATTGAGCATCCCCTCATGGCCAATGGTCACTTTGTAGATGCCCTGCCCCAGTTATCCCTCTCTTGTGAGCCCCTTAAACACTCCAGACAGTTTCTGCTATGGCTCATAGCACCCCTTTCTGGGTCTGGTTTAATATGAAACAGTCCTCATAGTCCTAAATCACAAAGTAATCCAAACAATCCTCAATGAGCCCCCAACATAAAGTCCATAATCATAATTCAACAGTTCATACTTAGTTCCGGTTCTTCTGGCACACCTAGAGCCCCTCCTCTGTCAGTCTGCTCCATCTGAAGCCACCCTACATTACAGAGCTCCTGACTCCAGGACTCTTCCATAAAGGAAGAGTGTCCTAGGGTCCACCACCCCCTAACACCTCATTCCCGAGGAGCACTTCCTCTCTTCCACTACCAGGACATTTTCTGGGTCTTTGTTCATTCCAACTCCCTGGAAGAGTTTTCTTAAAGGACTAATACACCCTGTGACAGGATGCAATTCATAAACAATTAAAATATATGCATAATTAATGCCAATCTAATTCTTTTATGGAAAATAGATTTTGTCAAACAAACTTGATATTGTTTTTGATGAGATTACAAGTTTTGTTGATAATAGTCACTGTGCTGACATAATATGCCTGAACAACAGGGCAGTCTGCAAAATATCTTTGATGCATATAGTATATACCAATGCAAAGAGTATGGGGAACAAGCAGGATGAACCAGAATTTGTGATATATGAAGAAAATTGTTACTTAATTGGCATTACGGAGAGTTGGTGGGACAACTCCCATGATTGGAGTACCAGCATTGAGGGATATAGTTTTTTTCAGTAGGATAGATATAGAAAAAGGAGGAGGCCTTGCGCTGTACATCAAGAATGTATACACTTGCTCCGAGATCCAAGACAAAGTGAGTGGCAGACCTACTGAGTGTATCTGGATGAGGATAAAAAGGGAAAAGAATAGTAGTGATGTTATAGTGGGGGTCTGTTAGAGACCACCAAGTCAAGGAAAGGAAGTGGATGAGGCATTCTTCAAGCAGGTAACAAGATTAGCTAATACACATGAGCTAGTATTAATGGGGGGGGTAACTTCCTGATATCTGTGAGGAGACAAATACAACAAAACATAATACATTCCACAAATTCTTAGCATGTGTAGGGGACAACTTTCTGATTCAGAAAGTTGAGGAAACAATTAGGGGGTGATCCATTTTGGATCTATAGAAGCAGCAAAGAATCCTGTGGCACCTTATAGACTAACAGATGTTTTGCAGCATGAGCTTTCGTGGGTGAATACCCACTTCTTCGGATGCATCCAGACTAACACGGCTACCCCTCTGATTTTGGATCTAGTTTTGACCAACAGGAATGAATTAGTTGCAAACGCAAAGGTAGTTGAGAACTTGGGGGGAAGTGATCATGATGTAATAGAATTCAAGATCCTAAGGAACAGAGGACATAAGAACAGCAAAACAAGGACCCTGGACTTCAAAAAGTCAGACTTCAACCAACTCAGAGAAAAAGTAGGCAAGGTCCCATGGAGAGATCAATTAGGAAGAAAAGGAGTCAAAGGGGGCTGGCAGTTCCTAAAAGATGTAATACTAGTTGCTCAATATCAAGCTATTCCAATGCAGAGGAAAAGTAAGAAGAGCCACAGGAGGCCAATGCGGCCACACAAGGAGCTTTTTAGCCATCTAAAACCAAAAAGATATACATACAGGAAATGGAGGGAAGGGCATGTCACTAAGAAAATATATGTGGGAATAGCAACAAAATCAGGAAAGCTAAGGCAAGGAATGAGTTACAACTGGCAAGAAATGTTAGAGACAACAAGAAAGGATTCTACAATATGTCAGACAAAAAAAGAAAGTTCAGGGATGGTGTGAGTCTGCTGCTAATGGAGAAGGTGAGCTACTAACGGAAGATATAAGAAGGCAGAGATGCTCACTGCCTACTTTGCTTCAGCCTTCACGCAAAAAATGTGACCGGATGACTAACAAAGTTATCATAGACAATAAAGGGGAAGAGATGCAGATCAGAATAAGTAAAGAACGTGTCAGAAATCTTCTGACTTATTTAAATGGATTCAAGTCAGCAAGGCCTGCTGCTATTCACACCATGTATAAAACATTCCATTTGCGAATACCTGAAGGATGAAGGGCTGATCACTAGCAGCCAGCATGGATTTACCAAGAACAAATTATGCCAAACCAGCTTGATTTCCTTCTTTGACAGGGCAACTGGTTTAGTGGATAGGTGTAATGCAGTGGACATAATATACCTGGACTTTTGATGCAGTCCCACATGACATTCTCATAAGTAAGCTGGAGAAATGCGTGCTTGGGTAGAACTACCATTAAGTAGATACATAATTGGTTAAAACACCTCAAACAAAGAGTAGTTATAAATGGAATTATGTCAGATTGGAGGGAGGTCTCAAGTGGGGTTCCACAGGGATCTGTTTTGGGTCCAGTGATGTTTAACATCTTTATTAATTATTTGGATGTAGGAATAGAGAGCATACTGATCAGATCTGCAGATGATACAAAGCTAGGAGGGGCTGCAAACACTTTGGAGGATAGAACTAAACTTCAAAGGGATCTTGATAAATTGGAGAACTGGGCTATAAACAACAAAATGCAATTTAATAAAGACAAGTGTAAGGTGCTATACTTAGGAAAGAGAAACCAAATGCTCAAATACAAAATGGGGGATAACTGGCTTGGCAGCAGCAAGGATTTGGGAGTTGTGGTGGATCACAACCTCAACAAGAGTCAACAATGTGATGCTGTTGCAAAAAAAGTAAATGCAATTTTGTGTTGCATTAACAGAGGCAAAGCATGCAAGTCGTAGGAAGTGATAGTACTGCTCTACTTGGTGCTGGGTAGCCCTCAGCTAGAGTACTATGGCTAATTTTTGTCACCACTGTATAGAAAGGATGTAGAGAAACTGGAAAGGATCCAGAAGCAAGTGACAACAATGCTCAAAGGGATGGAATGCAAGCTATATGAGCAAAGGCTGAAGGAACTAGGTATGTTCAGTTTGAAAAAGAGGAGATTAAGAGGGGGACATGATACTGGTCTTCAAATACTTGAAAGGCTACCATAAAAAACATGGAGAAAAAATGTTCTCTCTTGCCACCAAGGACAGGACAAGCAGTAATGACTTCAAACTAGAGCACAGCAGATTTAGATTAAACCTCAGGAAAAACTTGGTGAGATTACCTGTTTTATATTATGCACAAAGTCAAACTAGATAATCATATTGGTCCCTTCTGTCCTTAAAATTGATAATTGTATAAATTTTCTGTATCACTACATGATTCCATCCATCCAGTTATGATGACAAAGGATTCATTCTCTGCTCCGGGTTGTGGAGTTTAACTCTCCCTCTTCCTAAACAACTTTTAACTAACCTACCTTAATTAAACATCTGAAGCCCTGTCCTCTTTATTGTGATTCTACATGTTTTTACTGCATGATTTTCTGACCCAATTATTATGACAAAGTGTTTTTATTAACTAGCCATGTGTCATCTGATTGCAGCCTACACATCAGTGAGAAAATAAACCATTTAATAAATGAAAATGTTAAATTAACTGTGACGTTGCATTCCATAATGTTTTATGGAAATATGCTTATGAGTGTGAATATAATGTGACTGGAATATGCTTTATGCAAAAGGTCTCTTGTTAGGTATCATTACAAAGCTTATAATCTACTGAGTGTGTTCATCCTATTTGTATGCATGTATCATTCTTGTATCTGAAGCTAGAAATATGAAGTATAACTCTGAAGTCCTATTGTAATTATGCAAAGTGTGGGCCACTAATAGTGGTTTAGAATCTTGATGACTCCCATTGACTAGGACAACTGGTTGTAAATGGTTTATTTACCTGCAAGCCTTTCTGTGTTCATGTGAGCCAGCCCAGGAAGAATGGAGGCTGGGGTCTCACAGGACATGTGAACATGTCACCTGATACTTGAATCCATCTTAAACCTGGTGCTTTTCCATTTAGGAGGAGTGGGGACCCAGAGAGACATAAGATTCCTGCCTTGTGCCAAAGCTATAAAAGGGGGTGGAACAGAACAAAGGGCTGTCAGTCATGAAAATACCCCCAGTTTCCATCTAAGATGTCTGCTGGAACTAACAAGGACTGTACCAGGGGAAAGGATTGGGCCCAGACTAGGAAGGACTCCAGTCTGTGAAAGAAGCTTATTGGAACATCTCTGAGGGTGAGATTTTACTTGTAATCAGTTTCTTAATGTATTAGGCTTAGACTTGCGTGTTTTTGCTTTATTTTGCTTGGTGACTTACTTTGTTCTGTTATTACCTGAAACCACTTAAATCCTACTTTTTATACTTAATAAAATCACTGTTGTTTATTAATTAACCCAGAGTAAGTAATTAATACCCAGGGGAGCAAACAGCTGTGCATATCTCTCTATCAGTGTTATAGAGGGTGGACAATTTATGAGTTTACCGTGTATAAGCTTTGTACAGAGTAAAACGGATTTACTTGGAGTTTGGATCCCATCGGGAGCTGGGTGTCTGGGTGCTGGAGACAGGTGATCTGCTGAGCAGTTTTTGGTTAAAGCCTGCAGTTTTGGGGGCATGGACCAGACCTGTGTTGCAGCAGGCTAGCATGCCTGGCTTAACAAGACAGGATTCTGGAGTCCCAAGCTGGCAGAGAAAACGGGCTCAGACGTAATTCCAGCACATCAGGTGACAGTCCAAAGGGCCAGCTGTGACCAAACCCGTCACACTAACAAGGACTCAAAAATAGCCAAGATACTTAATTCCACTTTAAATTGTTTTCAACAAAATATTGTAGCAAAATAGCCAATGTTGGTATGAGGATCCCATGCTTTTCTTGGTGGGGGGCTTGGACACCACCTCTTACCCCTGATTTTGGGGCACCAAAGACCCTGCTAGTGGCCCGGGAAGGTGGTAGAGGAGGGAAGCAGAGAAGGGGTCTGGGTTTGCTCCTCACTCTGAGCCCCAGCCCCTCTCAACCCTGCAGGTTTCTTACCCTCTTTCCCCTTGGGTAGGATTACCCTTGGTCCTTGACACTGGGGACCCAGAGGATCCCATCCTCTGGTTCTCTGGTCTTTCAATTCTCAGTAACACACCTCCAAACTCCAGTCCTCTCTCCTTCCTCACACCACCCTGTCTGCCTGAAGCAGGGGGTTTTATTAGGTTGCTGACAGGGCCTTAATTGGTGCTCCAATTAACCTGTAGTAACCTTCCCTAGTCTACAGGGAACCATGCCTTAATTAGCCTAGGGCTTATAACTCTCCCCTCTCCCACTGCTCCCTGGCCCTGCTGTATCCCAATATATAGAAAGTTGGAACAATTAGAAAGGAAATCCTTGTGAATAGTATCTCTAGGAAAAGATAAAGTCTAGGGAATATATGGAAAATTTGGACATCAGCTGAATGAGATAATATGCATCATAACATATTACACCTGTTACACTTACTGAACCATTGTAAATTCTTTTTGAAAAGTTATGAGCATCTGGAGAGGTATCAGAAGAAAGGAGAAAAGCATCCTATCAATTTAATCTCTATTGTTAATAAAATAATGGAACAAATATTCAAAAATATATCCACTAAAGATCTGGATGGTGATGGAGTCAAGAGAATTAGACAGTATTGGATTATTAAGAATAAAAATCTTGCCAGACATACTTGATTCTTTCCAAAAATGCAATTATAAAATTAGTTGAAGAGGTGAATGTATTAGAAGCAATATATTTGAAATTTAGTAAAGCATTTGATACAGTGTCTGACACATCTTAATTTGAAAACTAATTCAAATTGTCTACTGGTAAGTGTAATGAAAACTAGCTAAAAGACCATAAACAAAGGATAATGATAAATTGCAAATATATCATGTTAGAAAGATGTATAGTGGGGCAGTGATGCATGTTAACACCGGTCTTACAAATCATTTAATGAACATGTTCAGTAAAAGCAACAAAGAATCCTGTGGCACCTTATAGACTAACAGACGTTCTGCAGCATGAGCTTTCGTGGGTGAATACCCACTTCTTCAGATGCAAGAATACCCACATTCTTCAGATGTTCAGTAAGAGGGAGCAAACAGCACATAAGAGCCACAGATTATATTAAGGCTCTGTCTGCACTACAAATACATATTTGTTTTTTGAACAAGTTTGAGACTACTCTCATACAACCTGGTTATAACGTACTACGTACACAGCTGAGTTGTGTCCACCAAGTAGCATTTTTCACATTTGTGGTCATGTCTACATTAGAGAGATTTGGCACACTAATGACCTTTTGGTCCCCCCTACTAGTATGCCTGTAACACACCTCACAGAAAATTGCTTCAAATAGTGCAAAGACAGCACGCCGCCCTTGGATAAAAGATGTTTTAACCTCCTTGCACATCCACACTTACAACACGCTCTAACTGGGCTTGTAACACTGCATCTTGGGAAAAACTGGGCAGCATCCTATAGTGTCTCAGCAAGGGAATAGGCGAGCAGAGCAACACCAGCAGCACGCAGGTCAGTGCACTCCAGGCTGTCCTAGCACACACAGAGCTGGGAGGATAAAAGAGCTGGCAAACTGGCTAAACAGGTATGATTAGAGAGGCCAGCATGTATTGCAAAAAAAAAAAAAAAAGGGACACACAAGTTTCAGGAGAACAAATACAGCTTTGTTTTTTAAACCTTGTTGAGACCACTCCCATCTGCTATGACAAACAGTTCAGTTGTGGCCACTGAGAACAGCCATGTCTCAGCCTAGACCTCTAGACAGGGTGGAACACTATTAGATGCCATAATTCATCATGTTGTGTATGGACATGAATTATGTTTAGGACTAATCTCATCACTAACTAGTTAGAGACTCAGTCATTAGCATGGAAGTGCCTTAATTGGGAGGAGTTACGAACACCATTCAGACTGGAGATATAATTCAAACATCTCATCCTCACCTGGGCCCTTCACAATTCTGCCTCTATCTACTGTCTGCTCTGTCGTGTCGCATTCTTCCAGCCTCCAGCCCCCTCTGCTTCACCAGTTATGCCAGCCAGTCCATTTCTCCCAGTCATCTCAGAGCAGTTTTCCATGTGTCCCTTTACATTTGGAATACACTCTCTGAACTCGTCTATAAAGGTCACTATTCTCTCCTACTCTTGATGACTCATTTCTACCACTACACATGTAAGAAATTAGCCAAACTGTTAATGGCTAGATGGAGAGGCAGTTGGTGGAAACTTTCATTACATGTTTTATCCCTTTTCTTTACCAATCATCTGTTGCTTGTCTTCCGTAAGATCTTAGGAGATGGACTGAGGATTTGTAATACATTTGTATAACATATCACAATACAAATAAATAATCATAACCAAAAAAGGCATCAGGTCACAGAGCAGGAAAGTGAACAGCCATCTCTGAATGTCTGTGGTGCAAGCGCACAAATTTTGAGGCACCGTTTCACCAGAAAGATATTGATATGTTGGAGGGAGTTCAGAGAGGAGAAACAAAAATCAACAGGTAGCTGTAGAGTTTGACCTCTGAGGAAGGATTAAAAGAACTGCATAAGTATACCTTGGCTAAGTGATAACTAAGAGTCAACAGTTTAAATACAGAAAGTGTACCAAGGAGGGAAAGGAATTATTTTGTGTAGCATACAGAAGCATAAGTAGGAATAATGGTATGAAATTTAAATAAAGAAAAAAGCTATGATAAAGCCACATGATGAATGAAAAGCTTCCTGACTGTGAGATCTATTAGGTGGGGAATAGTTTTCCAGAGGATGTGGTGAAAAGCCAGTTGCTTAGGGCTTTTAAAATGACTGGGAAAGACTAAGAACTGTACTCAAAGGAACAATCCTACACTTACCTGGAGAGGGACTGAATGATACAACAAGTTTATCTATCTTTAACATCTATTGTGCTGTTCCCTAAAGTACTATTTTACCCCCTGCTGCAGAAACCAGCCCTAATACTAGTTTTATTAGGATCCAAAGTCTGTTAAAATCCATACTTCATGGATTATTAAAACATAACTTGTGTTCTCCCCTCCCCCCATTTTTATGAAGCCGGAGATTATTTGTACACTGAATAAGCAATGTGAGTTCTATTGTGTATCCTTTACTACCTCCAAAGTTCAGTGGTGTATGCTTGAAAGCTCCCACATCCTCTATCTTGAATTCTGTCTTGAGTCCAGAATTCAAGGATGTACCCTGCTGCCCAAATTCTGTCCATATGTTCCACCTTATGAAGACCTATTCTTGCATCTTTGCCATGTAAATAGTCCCTTCTGATAATTCTTGATTTCTGATACAACCAGGGCCGCCCAGAGGATTCAGGGGGCCTGGGGTCTTCCGCGGCGGGAGCCCCCAGCCGCCAAATTGCCACCGAAGACCTGGCACTTCGGCGGCGGGTCCCAGAGCGGAAGGACCCCCTGCCGCTGAATTGCCACCGAAGACCCAGAGTGGAAGAAGCTCCGGGGGCCCAGGCCCCGCGAGAGTTTTCTGGGGGCCCCGGAGCGAGTGAAGGACCCCACTCCAGGGACCCCGAAACACTCTCGTGGGGGCTCCTATGGGGCCTGGGGCAAATTCCGCCCCTCCGGGCGGCCCTGGATAGAGCAGAAAGAAGCTGTTCCTCTGAATGATTTGAACTCCTCCATTTGTGGTATTGCAGATGGAGGCAACTTATCCCTTTGAAATTGCTTTTTTAAGAATTTCTCTATGTAACTCCTCTCTACCTGCCACCGATCTCAGCTAAAGACAAGCGTTTCAAAAAGCTGTCTACTTTCCAAGGCCTAACCACAGATGTTATACTGGACGCCATTGCCCTAACTAGAGTTCTTCCATTGATATACCACCCATAAATGCACCTGCTAAAGAAGGTTTGTTAATGACTGGTTTGAATTCCCCAACCTTATTCAGAAAATTGATCTGAATATTGTCACATTCTTCCAGCATAGCAAAATATATTTAAGATACTGTTGATTGTCAAGTTACAGAAGATTCTACATTGTTTATTTTTAAATCAAGCTCGCCCTTTCTCTATTAACTTTTGGTTTTGAAGTCTTCTTGATTTAGTAAGAAGAACCCAGTTTCCTTTACCACCCTCTTGTTCGTTGTATCTGTCTAGGCTAGGGGAATAGACTGGTACACGTGCATGTACATCATAGACTGAGCCAGCTGCCTCTGGTTTCGAATTTTTGCCCTTTCTTTGAGGAAAAAAATTGCACCGAGTGTACTGGAGCAGGACTTTTTTCTTTCTGGCTTCTTTTTATCTTCTGTGTATTTCTTTGATTTCTTATTACTGTTTTTTTTAACAACACAAAATGAACTCTGATTTTTGCTCATGAACTAATCTTTTCAACTTCCCAGATCACAGATATGGTTTCCATTAAATCACTATGACTGTGTTCACTGTATTATATTTCAGTTAATGACTATCCATGATTCGCTGACAACTGTGTGTTCCGGCATATCTGTGTAGAGTGAGTTTAAATAAAGCCTGATAAAGTAGTCAATTTAAATGGCACCGAAAGTAAAATACCTGTTTCCCTCACAAATGAAAAAGTAATCTGATTCAGAACCTCCAATGGAATTGCTGTACTGGTGGAGTACTGCCTTGGTATTAGTACAGCAGAAGATAAAATTTGCTCTTGGCTCTATTTGTAAGGTTTCAGAATTGCCACTCACAATATGCTTCTCTGCTGGGGCATTAGTTAATTAACATTAGTCACATGTTTGCAGTTCCATGTTGCCTTTCATTGAGAACTCATCTGAGAGGTACTTATTAAATTAAGTTTACATATAGGGAAACTGAAGTAACTAGCTTGAGGACCCCTAGCATAGACATGGGCAGAACTAGAAAAAAAAAGCCAGAAGTCATGATTCCTAGTCATGTGCTTTTACCACTAGGAAACACTCCTTTCCTATGTTCCTTTGCTTGAAAAGCTAGAATTTTGCCTGTTTGTTTATTTGCTGATTCAGTCTGTTCCTGGAATACAAAGGGGGAAAATAACCTCTTTCTGAAGCTCCTGTTCTGAATCCAACATTTCTAAATTGCTAGCTGTGCTAAGTGGAGCTTAGCACATAGCAGACAGAATTTGCTCTCAGGAGTGGGCATCATAATTGCAAATTTGTTTCAATTTTAACAACATTTTCAGTTGCTTTGGGCTTTTTTTCATTTATCTTCCTTTATAATAAGCATGGTGTGGTGGGAACACCAGCTGCTAAGTGTGCTTCCAAAATAATAATTCCCCTTCCTCCCCAAATCATATACTTTCAGTGCTCTCATTTCAGGATTTATGTTAATTGTGCAAGCAGGAAAACAAACAACAACTGCTGTCTCTTATGGAGGCAAAACCTATGGTAGGGCCTTAACTATGACAGCCCTGCATTGACAGGTGTGTGGACCACATCTCTGTTGCAAACTGGTGGATTTTATGATGAGTGAGAATATTATCTTCCTCTTTGTGTCCAAGCTGTAAGCCCAAAGTAAAAAGATACTATTTGTTAGAACTTCTCTCCTCTGTGTGCCTCTTTTTCTGCTGGGTGAGCAATGGTAGAAATTTCTAGCCACGGCTGACACAAACTGTCCATCAAAGATTTAAATTTTGACAAAGTATTTGGCTCCCCAGAGATGCTTCTTCCTGGCCCTGTCATAGTAAAAACAGCAGTGACACAAAAAATGCTGAAGAAGCGCAGTAGTTTGTGAAGTGGAAATTGAAGTTTTCCCATTCGGGACATGTCTACCTCTCATTCTGTGCTCAGGAAATGAGGAGAAGACAGTGGTAGAAGCAAACCAGAATGGTTACTCAGCCTCAGTACAGTTCTGTCTCTAGGCTAACTGAAAAACTACCCAAATTCACTATCCTTCATCCAGGAGGCTCAGCATGGAAAACAAGCCAGTAAGCTACCAATCCATTATGATTTACATTTGGCGTGAGAGATCAGCCAGGGAGAAAGGAAAACTTTGTGAACCCTGAATAGAAATACCATATTTAAGTATTCATTTTGAAGTAGCTAGAACTGGGAGATCTATCCACTTGCCTTTCATGAAGTTCCTGTTCAGCTTGTATTTGCATGGATAAAATTTTAAATGTTACAAATTCCACCCACCAGAGTGTATTCAGAGTACTATCTGCATTTTTGTCTCTTCAGTGGTCTTTTTCTGTTTCCTTGTGTTTGACATGGAAAAGGAGCCCTGCTGCTTCCAACTTATGCCTTTTTGCATGTTGCCTAGGGGAGATGCAACTTCACTTTAGAACACTGGAAAAGACAACTGTGTGGAAATATTGCAGTGGCGAGGTAGTTTCTGATGAAGCAAAGTGAACTCCTGTTAGAGTGGCTTAAATGTGTTTGCCTTGTTCTAGTACCCACAGCAAAGCCATTGCATTGCAATGGAGTATTCAGTCCTCTTTGCTGTGGTTGCTGCAACTGTTTGAAACAGCCTAAGTGGCACCTGGCCAGTATGCAAAGATGAAGCAGTCTTAGGATGTTATAGTGAGCTAGCACTCTGATTGGAGTCTACAGGTGTCTTAGGATGTTATAGTGAGCTAGCACTCTGATTGGAGTCTCCTGCAGTCCTCCCACTTCATTCTAAATGACAAACTTATGAACAAATGATGTGTGTCAATAAATAAGGTTTGGGGTGAGGTACAATATGAAGAGTGTATGAATAAAGGTTTAGGTAAATACTTACAACTAGTTGTTTAGATACCCACAAATGTTTACTCCCTCAAACAGATGTTAGAAAACAAAATAAACCTGTATACAGACACCCCAACTCTAGGGGGGAAAGTTTTCATTTAAAAGTGCTTTAATTTAATGCTGATCCTGTGCTTACAATCCAAAGCCTCCCTTCTCTTACTGAAAAGCAGGATAATACATTTTAAAAGAGGTGGTCTATCACTGCATCGCTGTAATTCTGTCTGGCAGTTACACGCTGTATACAACCATAAGAAAACACCACAGTCTGCCTGGGATCATCCGTTAGGTAACCTCCTTCCCAGAGTTACCCTGCAAATCCAGTAGTTCCCGCATTTGAAGCCATTTGAATTTTGGCGGCCCAGAACTAAGTGCCACAACATTCCAAGCTAAAGTTTGTGAGCTTGGACGGGCGAAGCTACAGTGGTGATCTGCTTGCTACTGCACAACATTTTCTAAGTCAACAAACATTTTCTGAAAGACATCTCTCTAAACCTAAAGGCAACTGTATTTACTTTGTAACTGACAAATATTTACTTGAACTCACATGGATTTATTAAATATGTGAATCCATATACTAGTTACCACAAATTTAATAGGGTACAGGATCATCTTTAGCTCAAATATTCTCCTTCAAGCCCAGGCATAATCAACTGAACTAAGAACTGTGTGATGCCAACAGGTATTCCTACATTGTGGCACTTCACACGCAGGAAGCCGGGTGCAATATATATTGCCTGGAGTGCAGAGGACAGGCTGTCATCACTGCTCTGTGAAAAGTACACCCTTTTCACACTACAGCTCAGCTCATTACTATCCGAGATGTCAGTTTCCACTGCAGGAGGTTTAGTTAGAATCCTTTAGATCAGCTCTCATAAACCCACATTGTAAAATGCGCAGTGGATGCATGTACTAACATGGAAGAATACACACCTAGCCACTGTATGTATACACAAACGCATGGGCTAAAGTTACCATAAATATAAATCAAGACATAAATGACCAAGAAACAAATAAGATTACCTACTTTCACAGGAGCGTATGACTTGCAATCAATCAGTCTTCTTATTTTAAAGCAAAAATGAAGCGGATGAAATATTACAATTTCATGTCCATTGAATGGCTTCTGTGCATGTGTGCCTGTATTTTCAGCTGTGACGAGATCCGTTTACTGGCAGTAACCAGGAGGCTGATATGACCATGAAATGAGGAAACACAGTGACTGAAAAATAAAGTACTAGCACCACCATTCGCCTAGGGATGGAAAAACTATCTTAAACCGTAAAGGCCCCTTTGGATCATGTCTCTACACTGCAAGCATGATTTTAACTTACTTACCATTGCTGTTATTGGAGATGTTTGATGAAGATACATTGTCAGCGTTATTAATTTGCCAGGAAAATCTTAATGGAGTCCAGATGATTTTCTTTCCCTGTGCTATAAATCTTGGAAACATTTTAAACTGTTTTGAGCTGGGTTTCTTAGAAATATATTAGTTGGACAAAAAAATAATAAAATACGTGGGGGTAAGCACACGGTGGAAAAGAAACATATGCAGAACGCTGGCAAATATGTGCAGAAACGGAACGGGAGACTCACGTGCCCCGTTAAGGAACAGGTTTTTTATTGCCCATTCATTGCCCTCCGCTCCTTTACCGCTAAGTAGCTGGGTACTTGTCTGAAGTGACCCTGGAAGGGATTAGTTCCCCACTGACTCTTAAGCCCTTCCCCTCTGTCACATGATCTTTCCATTTCTGCCTGGTGTTTCCTGGAGCAATTTAAGTTTGCCTCTGACTCTGAGGTAGAAAATGAGCTAAAAATATAGCTAAGCAATTTAAAGGGACACTCTCCACTTAAAAAATCATATTTGTTAAAAAACAAATTTGATATCCGTGTTACAAACTGCGACTTAAGACTTTCAGCATTGAAATAGTTTGTTAAAATCTAACTTTTGGCCATCTATGCTGTTTGCTACCTTACTGCATTTCACTCAGCTTGGGGAATGAAAAACAACAAACCAGTCACTTTAATGTTTGTTTATAGCCAATTTCAAATGAACTTTGCTTTCTGGTTCTCATGAAATCCAACAATACCGCAACTGTTAGGCTGAAAAAACGGCAGAGGAATGTTTAAATGCATAAAACCCTCTACATATGTTTTTAAATACATTAAAGCACATAGGGGGCTGGAGCACATGACTTATGAGAAGAGGCTGAGGGAACTGAGATTGTTTAGCCTGCAGAAGAGAAGAATGAGGGGGGATTTGATAGCTGCTTTCAACTACCTGAAAGGGGGTTCCAAAGAGGATGGTTCTAGACTGTTCTCAGTGGTAGAAGATGACAGAACAAGGAGTAATGGTCTCAAGTTGCAGAGGGGGAGGTTTAGGTTGGACATTAGGAAAAACTTTTTCACTAGTAGGGTGGTGAAGAACTGGAATGGGTTACCTAGGGAGGTGGTGGAATCTCCTTCCTTAGAGGTTTTTAAGGTCAGGCTTGACAAAGCCCTGGCTGGGATGATTTAGTTGGGTTTGGTCCTGCTTTGAGCAGGGGGTTGGACTAGATGACCTCCTGAGGTCCCTTCCAACCCTGAGATTCTATGATTCTATTGAGCTTATGTCCTGTTCAACCTTTTTGTTACCAAAACCTCATATGGGGACCTAAATTACCTAACAAAATCTATTTTATAGTGTTATTAAAAATGACTTTGTAATTTCCTTACCAGGCCCTGTCCTCCGTGCAAAAAAAACATAATATAGAGGTATTGAAAACATTCATTACTTTCAACAGATTTTGATTTTGGAAGGGGATGGCTGACCTTGGTTCTATTTTGATGGCCACATCAGAAAAGCATAAACAGATAATATACAGTAGATATAGAGATCATGAAAAAGAAGAAAAGGAGGGTCCAAATTTTTACAAAGACAGGCACTTTGGGCTGGATAGCCTTTTCCAGCTCCTAACATTTCTAATCTTTTAGCCAACGCTTACGCTTTCATAGACTCAGAAGTGTTAGAAATGGCACAGAATACCATTGGCTCATCTAATCTACCTCTCTACTACTGCCAGACTGTTGCCTATTGTATATTTACTAGTGCTTTTTCTAGTGCCATTCTAAAAGTTCCTAAAAAATGTCCACTGTTTGCCTTGGAAGATTATTCCACATTCTAACAGACCTCAGTGTCCAGAACTTTGTCCTGATATTCAGCCTATATTTTCTATTTTTCATCCTATCCTATTACTTCTAGTTCTGTGCACTAAACATCATTTCTCTCTCCTTGGGATTTGTGGCTTTCAGAATACACTCCGACCACATTCTTCAGATATTTACACAAATCCACGTCCTCGCAGATTCTATGCTGACTCAACTATGCATGTGTGAAATCGTAAACTTTCCCCAATCTCTCTAGTGCCTTCATCATTTTATCAGCATTTCTCTGCCCAGAACTCAATGCAATACATTTCAGGTGTGGCCCCACTACAAATGTCTAGAAAGAAGTTATTACCTCCCACTCTGTGCTGTGATGCCTCTTTGCATGCAGCACACATTTGAATTGACTTTTTGGTGCCATAATGCATTTTTTGCTCATGTTTCTTTTTTTAATTTCAGTAGGCCCTACTGAATCACTTTCCAAATACTACTACTTTCCCACCTTGTAGAAGAAAACCAGTCCTAGCAGACTGTTATGACTCCATCTAGCATGAAAGGGACAAGGGATGAAGAGAGCTATGAGTCAGAATAAAATACACAGGACCCTTCTTAAAATACTCTTCATGCCTCAGTCCTCTCATCTCCCTGTTCCACCGCCAATCCAGACAGGGTTATGAGGATAGAGGAGAACTGAATGATGAAGTATATTAAGGCAGAGGAAGGCAACAAGTTAATCTCTCTGCTCAGAGAGGGGGAAGATCTGAGAGTCAGGGGTCTGCAGATCATTGCCTTCCCTCTAAGAATCTGGCTTCTGGCTCTGTCCTGAATCAATCCTCCTTAGAACAGGGAGAAACATATTCCTGCGATGTTGACTTGAAAGGCAGAAGCCCTGTTTCCCTTTCCTGGAGTCATTTGGACCAAGCAACAGCCCTTCTCTGGCCTAATATGTATCATGTGGCCTATTGCAATGAGTAAGCGGAGCCAGAATGAGTTGGACCAGCCAGTAGCCATGCAGCCTTCATAAGGCTGGGTTGTGCTGGGTGCCATCGTGAAAGAGGAGGAACCATGTAGACCAGCCAGATATGTTTCTCCAGTCTTTGGATGAACCCTGCAGGAGGCTGTGGTGTGAGAGATGGAGCCTACACACCAACCTGAAGCCCTTTTCCCTCAGCTGAGAGGGGCAGTGGAAGTTGGAACCCTCCGTCCAGCCCCTTTCTCTCCGCCTGTACAACCTTGATAAGCAGCAGAGGACATGGAAGGACATGGTAAGAGGTAGAGTCCAATTCCCTCCAAAATTCTCCCCGCCTCACCTAAATGCGTGGTTTAGAGAGAGCTTGTGCTTTAGCTTACTGTTCTCTAGAGAGAGCCTCCAGCTTGCTGGGCCATCCACCCTTATCCCAAAATTAACATCCCACTCCTCCTGCAGAAGAGGAGCAGGTGAGAAAAGACAGAAGCTGGTGGTGAACAAAGCAGAGGCTTCTGTCTCTCATATTGTTAATCTGGCATCTTTCAAAGCACTTTAAATGAAAAAATACATTTTCCACCAGTGGACTTTAGCCCCATAGATTCTGTCCTTTCAGTGCTACTGTAAAATATCACTGTGCATTAAACATTGAAAAGAACAATATTGTTGGTATGAATAGTGTCTTTGTGTCTTTGACTAGTGCTCCACAAACAGTAAAACTATATTCCCAGAATAATTCTGTCTCTTTCTGGCTTCTGCAGGCACAACAGAAAACGCCCTTCTGATTCATGGGTTTCTCATCAGAATTGAAACAGATCATTTCCCAGCTGAGTCCATTTGCCATCCCCACAGTGGGGAGTGAAGTGACTCTTCCCACAGCTTCTGTCTCAGCTCCCTGTGCTACTAGCCCAGCAGAGTCTGCACCCTAGGCCAGCAATTGCCCCTTATTTGATTCCAGTGACCCTGCAGGGGGCTTGGATGGTCCAAATGCTTCTGATTTGCCTAGGTTCTCAGGTTACTACTATTAACCAGTGCCTGGTTTAGAACTGTCTGTAGGGTTCCTGACCTTGGACCTCCCATTTTCTGACCATCTTTCCTTAGGACTCAAGGCTTCTAATGCTGAACAAGATTGGACGGCTTTTGGCAGAACATCCATAAGATCTCAGGTGCTTTCTCCTCTCTTTGGTATCTGGGAAGCAACTAACAGGGATGGCAGTGAAAGCAATTCTAGCCCCCTGATGGAGACAATCTGGCCATGATGGGAGAAGCTCCTGCCCTCATACAAATTTCAACCCTGCCTACTGGGGAAAACCCCTCTCTGATTTGTTGCTTTCCCCACTTCCCTGCTTCCTGGAGAAGAGCAGCCAATCAGAACTGCTGTAGGAAGCAGGCAGAGCCCCCTCCCCTCTGGAGCTGGCACCATTCTCCCAAGAGGGGCGGGGGAAGGAGGAACGAGCCCAGCCAATCAGGGCAATTGTGGCTTCTCAACCTCTACACCTTCCCAGCCAGGCAACACCAGGCCTGGGAAGGGAGAGAGCGAGTAAATAATCCCTGGAATGGCAGGAGGAGCAGAGATGCAGCTCTGAGGCTGGGACAGATCTGGGGCTGGCAGGCAGAATTAATTACAGGGCTCTGGAGTGGCAGATGTGGAGCTGGGGTGTGCATAATTAATGATAATTTTGAGGTTTGGGGTGCACACTGTCAAGCAGCAAGCAAGAGCTCCTGCGGCAGGGGTCAGATCACCTGACTATAAATTTGGCAAACACACGCACACGCACACACAGTAGGTGGGTGGGCAGGAGGAGTTCAAAAATCCAAAGACAGCCCAAAAAGCATGATGTAATCTTTAAACCAAAACAGTTTCCTGATTTTGGGCCATCTGATCCATGATTTTTGAATTTCTGAGTCTGGCAATACTAGTGTAGGTGGATAGAAAAATTAATGTCCCTAAGGTCACCACCTACGATAATTTAGTTTTGTCTGAAACATAACTGGGGAGATAGCACTCAAGTGTCCCTACCCTAGGGCTGGAGTCCCAGAGTTCATAGGGCACAGCAAAAGCTGCCCCACATTAAGGGAAAGAAGCCAACATGAACATCCTTCCTTTTGCTGGCTCAGACTTTTAGAGAGTAAGTGGGAGATGAGGAAAGAGAGGGCCGGGTTATATTAACGCCTGACTCATCCTGCAGGAAGGCAGTGAGAGAGCAGAGATAAAAAGCAGGTGGTGACTAAAAAGAGACTTCCAGTGTTGCCAGAGCACTTTAAAGAGAAAAAAAAATTCTGCAGTGGATGCCAGCTCCAGAAACATTATTCTTCTAGCACCACAGAAAAATATTAGTACACATTAAACATAAAAAGGAAAATATTGTCAGTTTATACCAGCTTGTGTTCCTTTGGCTGACACCCTAGAAACAGTTAAATCTTTTCCTAAAATAATCCTGACAATTGCTGGGGATATTGCTGCACAAACCAGAACATAAACAAAAAAATCCATACTCATTTCCAGCTTCATAAGTAGCACAGTTAGAAATCAAAACAAACAAAAAAACTACAGTTAAATGAAAAAGAATCTCCACTGTCAAGTTTCTATAACCAGTACTGTGTCTGTAATTGAACAATTAGTAATTATTTACAGTAGTTGTTTTTACTTACAGTAATCACTTAAAGCAAGATTATATGGTACCACTGAGTTTCTTTGGACTCTACTTTCTCCATCATATCACTCTAGATTTCTTTAGACTAATATTTCTTTAGTCTATTGCTATAGACTCTCCTGGGTTTCTTTAGTCTATTCTACTGTTGATGCACACATGTAATTCCCATTACAGGGGGGTAATGTGTATTGACCAGCGGCAGAATAAGCTTCTGAGTTTTATAGCCTTACAGAAAACAGAGGGTTTGCGGGGAGAGGGGTAGTTTGCTTTTGTTTTAAGGGGAGAATACTCAGTTCCAGTTCCTACTCTCTGCGTAACTTCCATTTATTATAATAGAATTTACGTGCACGTACCAAGAGGAAATTAAATGACCCTATATGTGCTTCACAGACCATAACATCATTTCAAGGTGTTTCAGATAAATGATGTGTGTTTTTGTTACCTTGGATGAAATATTTGTAAAGGGAATATGAATATTAAAAGGAAAATCCAATACTAAAGGATTAATATATGTAGTAACCTATTCAGCTTGATGTTCACACTGACTTTACTTGGAGTTGAGGGTGCTCAGCTATTTGCATCATGGAAGATATTTGTTCATTGCTATGAGATGTGCAATAACAGCCACATAGAAAACAAAAGATGGTGATGTAAACAGTTACCTAACTTCACATAGATAAATAGACAATTATCTGTATAGTGACATCATCCAAAGTTACAGTAGGTAGTGTACATTATTATTGTTATTCATTTTAGAAGGAATGTAAACTCTCATGTTTCAGGGTACAAGCCAACCACTAACTGATGGGGATTAGGAAGAAACTCAGGTTAATCCATAGTTGTCCACTACAGTTTTTTGAACCTTCCCTCTGCAGTATTCTACATTGTCCACTGCCTGATATACAGGGCTGGCTCCAGGAAGGAAGCAGGTGCTTGGGGTGGCCAATGGAAAGAGGGAGCATGTCCGGGTCTTCGGCAGCAATTCGACAGCAGGTCCCTCACTCTCTTTCACAGGGAAGGACCTGCCGCCGAATTGCTGCTGAACAATGAAGCGGCGTGGTAGAGGTACCACCAAAGTGCCGCCGATTGCAGATTTTTTTTTCGCCACTTGGAGTGACAAAGCTGGAGCTGGCCCTACTGATATAGGATATTGAACTTCAGGCAATGCTGGTCTGACCCAGTATGGCAAATCCCATGTGCTTATATTCTTATGTTAATAGAGGACTAGACAAATTAGCTGACCTATGTGAGATTCTCAGAAAGACAAGAGAATAGAAGCAAAAGCAAACTGCTGACATATTTCTCATGCATTACACTGAGGTCAAAATTTTGCCAGCACATGTGCAACTCCCACTGACCTTATCAGGGCTTTTGAATGTGTATACAAGGGCAGAATTTGACCTGATTAAAATAAAAGAGATTAAAGCAACTAACAGATTTGAATGATCCTTCATCCAACACATAGCAGGGTTATATAGTAATTGTTTTATCCACTTTTTCTCTCTTTCCTTTTGATTTTATTCTCTTAAGATTACCCCCATGTTTGGGAGGTCACAAATTCCAAACATATAACATATCCAAAATCTACCCTTTCCTCTCCATTCCCACTGCTAACCCTCCTAAAAACAATGTATGGACAGAATACAGCTAATCCCCTTCATCAGTATATTGGTTGTCTCTTGTCTTGACTACTCCCATCAGCAGGGAGTAGGCCCTTTAAACAGCAGGAAGTAGATGTTACTGGTTTTCTGACCTCTGTGGTATTGTGACATAGGAAGAGTTATGTTATGTTTTAGGATATGTCTACACAGAAGTGTGTGTCTGCTTGTGTTAGCCAAGCCCACCTCTGAGCATCCACCCTGCAGAACAGCATGTGCCCTATAGCAGTGTGCCCATGTCCACAGTGGCATTGCAATTACATTTGTTTGGCACTGGGATTTCTAGCATCTTGCCAAATGGAGCCACTCTAGGAATTGGCTTGCAGTGTATTGTAGGAGAACTTGTCTGTCCTTCCTAGACCACTGTGTAGAAGTGGTTTTAGCCTGCCGGTACATTTCGCTCTACACCTTCCTCACTTCTGTTCTTTCCAGCTGGTGCCAAGGCATGGATCCACTGGATGAGCTGCTCCTGCTTGTGGCTGAAGTGTTTATACAGATAGCAGGGTAGACATTCATCTGTGAGAATATGGTCATACTTGGTGAATTGGATGACCATTCTTTCCTCATGCTCCTCCTTTGCTTTTTGATACTCCCAATGGTCTCCATCTCACACATCACATCACTGAACATCTTCTTTCTGACCCTCTTCCTTTTCCAAAGCTGGGTCAGGGTCTTTTCCCCTGGGTGCAAGTGATAGTGCAGCTGAAGTGGAAATGCCTGCCAAGAGCATAATATATTTTTTAATTTAAAAAAAAGGAAAGAATCCCTCCACTTTACATGGTGCATCAAGACAACGGCATGGTTTGAAACTTTTAACAACCTAGTATGCTTTTATTTCCTCTTTCATACACTAGGCTATTCAGAAGCTCCTTCTAGCAACATACCCAGACCAAAGCAAACCTAGATAAGAACTTTAGATTTATGTAATTCATTAATTAATTACTTAAACAAACATACAAACAAATAAAGTTTTAGGATCTGGTTTGGGGAAGGGGGCTAGGGCAATGAGACCAGGGCCTTGTTACCAGAATTGGTTTCAACATTATTTTAGGACAGGGAAACCTTAAAGGATATTACTATTTTGGAGATTATGGACTAAAAGAAGGGACAAATTTTCCAGACTACCTGTGGAGTTCCATCTATCCATGCAAAGGAGATTTTTGTATTGCCTGGTGACTGAACAGCATATCAAGGAATGGAGAGGGCTAGTTAGTCACAGAGCCAGCTGTTGGAAGTTTGCCTTACCCAGGAATCTCACAAACTATCATGAGTTTCTCCTGTATTAAAAGTTCTCAAGCATCACCAGCCAGGCGTGGGGGAAAATTTGAGTGAACATCAATATAAAGCTGGGTGAATAACTATTTTTTCAGTTTGCTGGCACTCTGAAAAACAGAAAAAAAAATTATTTGTGTCAAACAGAGTCCGAAAATGTCAAAAAAAATCAGCAAATCGAAAAAGTTAAACATTTTGTTTCCGGTTGAATGAAATTTTCCATTTTGTTTTAGTTTCTGGACAATTTTTGACATAAAGCAAAATAAATGGTGGGCTAGATTCACAATATGGGTCAACCATACCTGCTTTTTTTGGTGACTAAACTATTTGACCCAATAATGTTGCCGAAATACACCTCTACCCTGATATAACGCGACCCGATATAACACAAATTCGGATATAACACGGTAAAGCAGTGCTCTGGGTGGGCGGGGCTGCGCACTCTGGTGGATCAAAGCAAGTTCAATATAACGCAGTTTCACCTATAACGCAGTACGATTTTTTGGCTCCCAAGGACAGCGTTATATCGAGGTAGAGCTCTATTAATTAACAGGATGTTGAGCTAGGATGCAGAGGCTTGCTAACAGCTGAACTTATTCACACCTCTTCCTCATCCCCTGCCCCAGACTGGACAATATGCTGCAAACGGACAGAACCAGAAGGCCAAGCGCTGAGGTCCACCAGGGACTTTTACCACTTAATACAGACACTGCAATTTATAATCCTCACTGTCTGGGACAATGTTTCAATGCTAGTTATAGTATAAAGCTATATCATTCCACCAGTGTGACTGAGTTACAAAAAAGAGCAGTATTTCCAGAGATGTGCACTCATGCTTGCTAAGACTGTAAGCCTTAATAAATTTGAATCACACTTAGTGGTGGGAGAATGGGGGAGGACAACTGCCCTCAGTGAATGCTAGACCTAACTCATTGGAAATGAAGGGTTAAACACCAAGCAATATCCTCCATAACAATAATTTTATTGGTCATAATCCAGAAATCCCTGCCTTTTATCCTATAGTTTTCCCCGTGATAATAAAGATGGCAGGTACCACTTACCCAGCTGCGGATCCAGTTCCTACTTCTGCGTCACTCCCTCGCCAGACTATTCCCCAGGACCATCCCTGAACTGTCCTCAGAAAATTCATCCAGGATACCTACTAGCCCATCTGGCTGTGTGGGCTGATCCTGGGCTTCCAGTTCTGTAGTCTGTTCCTGGGACTTTGCCCCTTGCTCCACTTGCAGTCTCCTTCGGTGCTGTTCCCATAATCTCTTCCGCCAACCTAAATGTCAGACTGTCTGTGTTCAGAAGTATGTCACGGAGGATGGTGGGCGCTGTGCTCATGGTGGTGTCAAGCACCCAATCAAACTCACAGAAGGTGCATATAGACAGGTGGCTGGACCTGCTGTTGCCATTTTTAGCCTTGCAGTAGAGGATCTTCAGGCGCTTGATGCATGCCTGCACTGCACACCAGTCCAGCTGATGGCCACCTCCACTAGTGTCGTCTAGATGGTCTCATAAAAGTGGATATTTCAGGTGCTTCTCACAAAATCATGATCCTGGCTGTATTCACACCTCATTAACCACAACCCTGGAGTGCTCCTCTGGCCAGCTAGCAGCACACTAGGGGGTGGAGCCCTGGCTGCTCGGCTTGACTAGCGAAACAGGCTGCAGGCTTCCTGTTTGGCAGAGCTGGGCTGAGCTGGGCAGGAACTGGAGTAGGCCACATGGAAATGAAGGGTTAAACACCAAGCAAGTATATATAAACCAGCAGGTGGCTTCCATTGCAGAGGCAGCAAGAGAGAAGTGAGCAGGTAGAAGGGCTGGAAGATACAGGGAATTATGGGTATGGAATTGGAGGACAACCTACAGAAGTGTAGCACACTGTACACTTCAAAGTGGGGACACCGCTCACAGCTCAACACACACTTTGCCCCGTATCCCCAGCCTAGCATGCCAGCATGAGTTCAACATGCGCTTATATATGCTTTTAAGGATTTTGAGTGTGGGTGGTGGGAGATGGAGGGTTGAGCAACAACAAGCAGAGAACCTGCAGTTTAGATATATCCTCAAACTGAAACTGACCTTAGTGTATTATACATGATAAATCAAGAAACAGATCTGTTAATAAACGTACAAAAGTGCTTTTGGAATAGGACAAATATTGGACACCTTGCATAGAATCAAATATACTTTTTCTAGTTGCATCCCTTTTTATGTACATTGAAACCAGTTTGAACTCAATGATTAAACACATATTAAAAAATTATGAAGGAATAAGACATTGAATTACAGTGTGAAACTTAAACCCCTGTACTTCTGAACAAAGACAATTTGAAGAAAAATCATATATCTTCCTTCTTAATCTCTTGATTTTTTTAGCTAGTCTTTCCTTCCAATTTTAATCACAGTGTGGGGGAGAGTTAGTCTGGCTAGCTAAATGAAAAGTGCAAGGAAATGAAAAAGAGTAAGATGTAACATATTTTAACTCTGTTTTTTTGCTTTCAGTATTCACAATCTCCTTTGAGCTACTAAACCTCAAAAATGAGAAGCATTTAAACATTACATTTATTTCAGAGAATTTCCATTTCTTTTTTAAACTATGTTTTAAAATGTACTATTCAAATATAAATACTCCATTTGAAAAAAAAAGTATCACTGCCCAAGTCACTCAGGTGCTCAATGTACTGACTCATTGGGTGCTCAATAGTTGACCTTTATCTGATTGGCTGTCTGACAATGCTTTGGTGGGTCACTCTGCTAAAGATAAATATGTGTACTTTGCTGCTCAAAGAAAAATGTTTATTAGTTATCACTAGTTCAGTGCTTATCAATATCCGCATATATTCTTTATGGAATTCCTTTATACATGTTGTTTAGCTAAGCTATCAGATGCAAATGGCCAACTTGATATAAATCAATTTTCATTGATAAGTTTATTGAACAATTTAAATTGGAACTATAAATGGAAGTCAGTTTTATGGACTCTTGATAATGAGGGATAAAAATGCAAACCACTCTACCAAAATATTAAATTCTCATTAGTGAGCAGAATACCACATTTTCCAGAATTTCTTGATGTAGGGAATGTTTTACACTGGCGTCTACATCGATATTAACAATACAGCCTGAATCATGAGATAGAAAATATAAAACAAAAGGCAATGAAAAAAATCTAGTGATTAAAATACATGTATCATAAATAACGTACTAACCTTTAGAGTTGCACGACACTATAATCAACTGATTCCATTAGAATGGCAGCCTTTTAACATAACAGATGCAAATACCTGAATGTATTTGCAGAACAGAATTATGTAATAACCTCAAAAGACTGATACTGTGACCATAAAAGTATCTGCAGCACTTTGTCCTTCAGTTCTGCTGTTCTCATGTGCTAATAGAGTTTATTCAATATTCCCCAGTCAGTCATCCTGATTTTAAGACCTATGTAAGTAACAAGCAGAACCTAGTTCCTGAAGGAATAGCTAGGTGTTCAGTGAACTGAACAGACGTTATCATGCCTCTAAAATGATTTAATTGGGAATTCACATGAGAATTCCCACATCCCGTATGTGTCAAAAATATACAGATACATTTATCTTTTGGGAAACCTTATTAGGCATAAAAGGGCCACTGACTACTGTGCTGTAAGCACTGATTTTAATTTCTGACTTTATTTTTCTATATTATCATTGAATGTATTTCCCTGTATCACAACAGCACTTCGTTATACAAGTCTACAGAATCAGTTACAACATGAGAGACCAACAATAAACTCACATTTCAGTTTCATATTAATGTTTTGTAATAGACTAAAAATAATAAATACAAATGTAAAACAATATACTAAGTAAATGGCTTCTTAAACGCTCAGTGATATTGCATCTCACTTTTTTGTAAAGGCTGGATTTCTTAGAAGAAGAGCTCTGAAGCAGTGCAAAAAATACCCTCCTCCAGTAACCAAAATATTAACTTCTTCCTAGATTATCAACCAGTAAACCTCCATTTTGAATGTATTTTGCGAGCTCACCTGGTTTATTGTACAATTGTATATCGCCATCAGATACTCTTTAAAACGACACAACCCCCCAAACTTTCTATAAAGAATAAAACTCCTTTAAACGAGTACTCTGTTGCAGCCAATCATTATGCTTAAAAAATAACCCACCTTCTACTCCTAATACAAGAAACATTTTTACTTTTAACTGTAAAGTTAAAGTTAAAAACAGGATGACAAAAATTGGTAATAGCTATTTATTTAGTAGCTATTTATATGTTTAGAGATTGTTGTAAATATTACCAACCTTAGATGAGTCTACGGTACCATAGAAATAGACATTTCTGGGTGGAAAGAATCTTTGGCCCACCTAATTCAACTTCTAAATTGTGACAGAAACCACCAGCTTCTCTGCAGGCATGTACAGGTATGTCCCAAAGACTGTCCTGTTTAATCTTAACCTCTTATTACACCAGCAACCGCAGCTAGTTCTTGTGGCAGATTTTTTCCACAAACTAATGACCCTTTTGCTGAAGAAACTCCTCCTTTTCTGTATATTGATTACTGCTCTAACAACATTCTCTTTGCAAACTATTTCCAGGCAGTGATTACAACACTTCATTTCACTTTTCAACTCCTATTCCTATTTACACACGGTCGGAAGTGCCCACAATTCTTCACCACTCTTTCCAGTGTGTGACACACTGTGTCTTGGAGTTCCAGTCCTTTTCTCTTCAAACTTCTCTTGACAAAGTTTTTCCATTATATCCTCAGTCTTGCACATCCTTTCTTACTGTCCTCTTCCTCCAAGGCTCTCTTTTCTGGTCATTTTTCTCCCATTCTTGTCACATGTCCATCCCACCTCAAACCTATGCTCTCCAGTCTATATGTCAGTGAGAGTCCCAACTTCATCTTCCCCGTAATTTCTGCCATGCACACTCTGTCTATCCTCCGCTTGCCTGCCATTTCCTCAGAATATTATTGATGGGATAGGTCCATCAATGACTATTAGCTGGGAATTGGTGACAGGGGATGGATCACTTGATGATTACCTGTTCTGTTCATTCCCTCTGGGGCACCTGGCATTAGCCACTGTCAGAAGACATGGCACAGGGATAGATGGACCTTTGGTCTGACCCAGTATGGCCACTCTTATGTTCTTATGTGGACACAGTGGCAAAATGAGGACAGACACATGGATGGATTTTAAGTAGCAGGCCACAACTTTTATTAAACTTTAATATAGAGGAGGGTGCTACTCACCCATCACACATTCTTTCCTATACCAGGCATTTAATTGGTTCTAGTCCAGGGGTTACAGGGATCCTACCATATAACCCATCAGCCTAGCCCCCAGGACTCAACTTACTCGGAGTCCTATCACCCTCCCCCTGCAAGGAGGACAGAGGGTGCAGCAGGGCAGGGACCTCAGCCCACAAGGTCTGACCTGAGCCCCATGAAGGCCACAATATCCCACCCCATCCCATGAACCCAAGGCCCATCAGCAAATCCCAGGTCTCTTACCTCTGGGAACCATTCATTTTATCCTTTTAAACACACTGGACACTGACCACTGGGGGTGCCAGTGACTAGCCTGGTTCCCCCCACACCCTCTCACAATCACGCTGCCTGGAATCACAACTCCTGCCCAATCCATTCCCTCACATTCCATATCCAAATGTCAGCACCTCCATCTGACAAGTGTACACCATCATCCCTGAAAATTCAGGCCGACTATAACGGATATTCCTATGTGGTATCACTGAACCCCCTCTATCCAGGGATATCCTAGCGACCTCCCTATCCACTTTCTTACTAGCCTTGTTCATGTGGGCTGTATCTGTGGCTCCCTACCAAACCTGCCTCGTGAGCATTTCTGACCAGAGCAACCTCACCTCTGCCCATGATTGCCTAAGCACGCTAACATCCCTCTGGATTCTGTCCCTTACGTTGACTCCTGTACAGCCCCTGAGATTGTTCTACCTGAGGTGAATAACCAGGACTGAGGTGATTCCATGTTGCTCATCAGCGGGTGCAGAAGAGGCACAAGCTTCTCCCACTGCATATATTTTCTGCTGAACCACTGGATGAGAACAGCTTCAGGCCTGAAGCCCAGCAGAAATCCGCTTGCTGACCTGGTTATCCTCTTGTGGGCCCAATGCACTACAGAATGCCTGAAAATCCAAATACTGAGTATGCTCTGGATATCTTCTGAAACAAAAGATGCGTTGTGTTAGTTACATTTTACTATTTCCTGTCATCTTTTCCTTGGTGTGGACATAAGTCATGTAAAACCTTGATTTCCAGTGCCCTATTGCTTACACCATTCATGGACCAAACCTCCCTGCAGCTGCTGACGTTGCTGCCCTGAAAAAATGAGTACCAAATTTACCCAGGGCAAGACTTCAGTAGCTTACGGTTTTTCTTGGTACAGCAGTGAATTGGTACCTTGTCAGGAAGCTGCCATTGCCCTGTGTGAACAGTGCGCCCAGCTGCTGACCCTGTATTTTTAGTAAGGCTTTTACTGCCTTTATGGGGGCATAATCATTTGTCTGCACATTCCTTCAGTACCACTTAAGCTCCACTGCTCTTCTAGTTTGTTTTTGAGTACCTTAAGTACAGGAGCATTGTTCCTGTAGGTAGAGTCCATTAATTTCAATGAATGCTGGAACCTGTCTGCAGCTGCCAAAGGCACCAGCTCACTCACTCCAAAAGCGCCGAAAAGGGCAACAATGAATGCTGCCCTAATTAAACTGGCCTGCAGACTCAGGGTAGAGCCTTTAATAACACTGTCAGGGTTTTCAGTGTTATGGGTAACCTGTCATCCCACTGGCACCCACCCCTCCTAGGCCACCCTTCTAACAGCTTCCACACTACAAAATGTCCGTGTGAGTCTGGGAAACCCACCAGCCTACTCCAGTATGACAGACTCGGTAGCTGGCCAGATATAAGGGAGGAAGCCAACCCACAGTGGGCCAAGGACACCACACATTGCACCACCTGGTGTGTAAGTAGGGTGCATCAATGATGAAGCCCTTCCTGTGCCCTAAATTCCATGAACTCTGTAAGGCTGGCCTTATAGACCCCCGAAGTCCATAGAGCAAGGGAGTCCTAGACTAGTCACAAAGCAATCATGAGCCCAGGTTCCAGAGTTGCTCTCCTAGGATATGCACTGTATGAAAAAAGGATGTTAAACTACAGGCAGTGTATAATGAAGGCCCTCACCAGGTTCATTACCTGAGCAAACTTAGCCGACTGCCTGTTTACAATATGGACCATAGATTTGTTGTTGCACCAGCAACAGAATTTTCTGTTCTGAAAGTTCTCTCCTCAGATAGTGCCTGCCACCATTATAGGAAAAGTCAAGGAAGGTGACATCCCTTATAATTCCCTGAACCACCCAGCTTTCTGGCCACCTCTGTGCACAACACTTTCCTTGAAAGTAAACCCCAAAACCTAGGCCTCCTGAGACATTGGATTGTACCTGCGGCTCAGTTCTGAGCAACCAGTCTGAATGCCATATTGAAGCATCATTCAACACCTCCAGAAAACTTTCCCATACTTCTAAATAGGCTGATGTCAGGTAGGTACAGAATGCCCAACCAGGAGACACACCTGGCACACAAAGTTTAGGTGCCCCATGAGCACCTGTACTTCCCTTGGTGTAATTTTCTTTGCCCCTTTGAGAGCCCATATCAGTGCCCTGACCAATTCCAACTTCTCTGCAGGAGAAACAACCCAAACTCTGTCCAGTTCAATGTCCAGATACATTACATTTTGGGCAGGGCCTCCTGTTTTCTCTGTGGTGAGGGGACCCTCAGGGACTTGGCTAGGTTCTGGAATGCCTGAAGCAAGTACTTGCAATTGCCTGTCCCTAATCTTCCTGCAAATAAGAAGTCAGGGCGATAGTGAACTGTGCACAATCACCTACTCCAACACAGAGCTGAATCTTTCAAAAGTAGCACATGCCACCGAGCAGCCCCTGTGCGTGGCTTTATCAAAGTAGCAGTGGCTTTCAAACTGAAACCCAAGCAAGTTGAAGTCCCTGGGATGCACTGGGTGCAGCTGGAATGCAGAGTTGATGTTGCATTTAGCTAATGCCGCCCCCAGAGCCACACTCCTTCACTATGGCTATCACAGCATCAGATGAGGAGTATCTCACCGAGCACAACTGAGGGGTCAATATAGCCATTTAGCGATGAGCCCTGGGGGTAGGACAGGTGATGGATAAGCCTGTATTCACCCTTCACCTTCTTTGGTAGCACACCCTGGGGAAGTATGTGCAATTCCAGCACTGGACGACGTGGAAAGGGGCCTGCCACTCGCCCTGCTGCCCCTTCCAAGGTGATCTTGGCCCTCACTATATGTTCAAAGCCTTTAATGGACTTCAAGTTCTCTGCCCATAAGTGGCACCTCACTCCCTCATTGGGATTTGAAAACCGTCCGAAAATCCATTCCATAGATAAGCTGTGACTTTTGTCTGGGGGTAGTTCAGTAACAAATTCCATACTACCTGTATCTTAACTGGAGAAGGAGCCTTTCCCCTGGTTACTGTCTCCCTCTGTCCTTGCTGACCCCATTTCCTACCACCCTGTTGGAACTGCCATTTACCGGACCAGTCTGCAATCCAGACCAGTGAGGGATTGTGTCACTGCCTGTCCTGTAACCCTTGGTGTCTTAAATGCTCTGCTGCTGTGATTCTTTTGTCTGAACACCAGCAGCCAGCAGATTAGCATGCAGGTCATACCCTGAATGTCTGTGTGCTGTGCATCCCTGGATCAGTAACTCTGACTCCAGCAGCCTGCCTACAGCACAACAGCCCCAGACTGGCTTCCATACACTGAGCGTCTGTGTATAACTGCAGTCCTGGTCCAGCAGCTTTGATCCCAGCAGCTTGCCAGCAACACACCACTCACACTCCCTGGTCCCTACCAGCCTTGCAGGTTGACGCCAACATACTCCCAGCGCCACATTTCTCAAAGATTTGTGCTCTGCAATGTCCAGCCCTCTCCTGGACCATTCAGGGAGATATTAAGGTTCATTTTCTCCTTGAAAGACACATAAGCACCTCACATAACCAGCATATATCTATAACTTTTAGTATACACCTCATACATACATCACACAAGAATATTAATGATCGGTGAGTTATTAGTTTTCTAGTGCCATGTTACATGACACCTTTCCGATACAGATTATAACCACAGTGAGTTAGGTGCAGTGAGTATATCAGGCCTGATGAGAACTGCTGACACAGAACAGTGAACCACAAATGGGCCTCTGTGTCACACCCCTAATAACAGGCCAGGGCTCTGTGCTGACCCCCGCACCTCCGACAACAATATTTGTACTCGCTTTGGGAGCAAAAACATTTTGATAGTTAAATGCAAAGTACACATTTCTGCATTTTGAAAAGGAGGTTTTGGCACTGGCAACCTGCTGTCTGTGAATGCCAGCTGGATGGGGCAATAAAGAATCATACACTCCAGCCACAGCTCCTGATTTATTTTTTGCCAGCGTAATTCAGGCTCCTCTGCTGCCCTTTCTAAATTCTCTGTCATACCTTAACCGTGCTACGCAACTACATGTACCATAAACCCTGCTATTAAATCCTCGTACTTGAACAAAGAAATACATTTCTTGGGGCTCCCCACACAAACTATACTTGCATAAATGCAAAAGGCCGCTGACCACTTCTCAAGTGTTTGGGGCACCTTAGCTTTTTTTGTCTTTTTTTGTCCTTTTTATACACTTCCTCTGTCTTTCCTAAACAGCAAGTAAATAAATCCACAAACTGCCCCTTTTAAATCTTTCCCTTAGCCATTAGACTAAGCAGCCACGTGGATTCTGCATAAAATCCAGGGGCATTAGCCACCATAGCCAGGGCCGGCTCCAGGGTTTTTGCCGCCCCAAGCAGCGGGGGGGAGGGGGCGGATCGTGATCGGCGGCAGCTCCACCGCGCCGCTTTCTTCTTTGGCGGCAATTCTGCGGTAGGTCCTTCCCTCCTAGAGGGACCGAGGGACCCGCTGCCGAATTTCCGCCAAAGAGCCCGACGTGCCACCCCTTCCCCTTGGCCGCCCCAAGCACCTGCTTGCTGAGCTGGTGCCTGGAGCCGGCCCTGACCATAGCTCCCATCTCTATCCCATTAAGAATGCTGCTGCCTGGCGATGGTGGGGATCCCTCCCTGACTGCTCCATGTCAGTCCAACCCAAACACGCGACAGGTTTACCCCCTCATGTGAGAGGGCCCACTCTTCTCCGGCAGGCTGCCCAGCCTATGGCAACCAGTGCCAATGATTTTGCCAGGTCACCCCACATCCTTTGAGGGGAGTGTCAAAAGGAGGAGCTACCTGGCAGCTACCTTTTCCCCCAAGCACTGAGGCTCACAATTCCTTCTTCAGTATCTGTGGGCTGCTGGCAAACTCTACTGCCATATCCTGAGGAGGCCTGTAGGATTCTTGGTGAGTGCGGGCCTGGGGACACTTACCCGCTCCTCATCATCCTTGTCCACCTCGATGAGGCTCAGACCCTCGCTATCCTCAATCTCAGATCTCAAATCCTTCCCATGGACCTCCTGTATGAAGGGTTCAGGAGCTCCCTCTTGGAGGAATCCAACATCACCAAAGTGAACTGTCCCATCTGGGGTCCTGGTTCCCTCCCAGTTGCTCCCCTAACCCTGTGACTCCCCTTCTGCATCATTAGCAGGCCATTAGTCCTCGCCCAATCTCTGCTCCTGTGAAGACTGAGCACATTCTTCCCCACAGGGCAGTGATCCCAGGCCCACAACTCCCCTGCAAAGCTGCCCAAATGAACCCACACCCACCTCCAAGGCCACCTTTCTCCAGTAGGGCAGGGCTAGGTGCCTCCGATGCCTATGGAAGGGCCTCCTAATACTTACAACCTGACCCCTATCCTCTGCACCAACGGAGGGGGGGAAAGGACCAGTTCTTCTGCCTAGCTACCCCAAAGCAGCTTCTGGAGCAGGACCCACAGGGCCACTGGCTGTACCCTTGACCAAAGCCCCAAGAGCCCCTCCCTGCCAAAGCAGGAAGAAGGGATGAAGCAGGACAAAAGGAGCAGTGCGCTCCCTCGCTGATGGAACTGTCCTGTCTCAACATCAGCCCTATCAAGTCCCCCCACCCTTTGAGGCAAGTGGTGGCACTTTTCTACTACCTGCATTTTCTTTTCTTCCATCTGCATAAAACCCACCATTACACCATAGAACAGGCAGGGGCAAACACATGCAGCATATATTTTTCCTTTCAGTTTGTTACTTAATTGCTGATCTCACCTTTCTCACTGCCGCTCATGCACATTGGGTTCTTCTTTTCATTCCTCCAGATCTCTCGCCACCAGCACCGATGTACTTCCCAAGCACACATTCTTTCTTCTGCTTTAGCTTCTCTCCTAAAACTTCAATCAACAGCTCTTCTTCCACCTTCCCTACTTGCATAACCTCAGTTTTCTTTGTGTTTCCCTTCAAACCATGGTCTTCAAAAACAGATGCCCACACCCATGATATTTACCAATACCTCTTTGCAGTCAGCCAAAAGGGCCAGAAGGTCAGCATTCATTAGTTTTCTGTGTCTCCATAGGTTTGGTTCTCCTACTAATGAACTCCATAACTAGGATGAAGATAAGGGAACTCAGCAGTGCCTTGTCTAAACCCCACCACCACCTCAAAGCTCTCCAAAATTCCATGTACTGTTAGCACCTTAGCTTTTTACCTTCAGTACAGCTCCTCTGTCATTGCCACTTCTTGAAGTCCTCCTCCCATCCATCTCAATACTCCAAACACCAGCTCCTGCAGAACCAAGTCCTAAAGCTTTCGCACAATCAATAAATGCTACATAGGAGTAACTATTTCATTTTGTAACTATTTCAAGAACTGGCTAAACCTAAATGTAGCATATGAATGAAAAAATATTTGTAAAGCTGCATAACCTGCTGAAAAAAAGATTGATTACATCAAGCTTCATTGCATGTTCCATGGGTTTCAAGAATAACAAAGCCAATATATAATTCAAATGTAAAATTATTTGACTGGAACTAGAATGGGTAATCTGTATTGTTGCTATAGGTGGAAAATGCCATACCACCCTGTTTGACAAAAACAAAGCATGAATTGCATGGCTGAGAATCATTCCATATTAAAACATGTTCTTTAAAAGGGGGAAGAAATTCAAGCCAATAAGTAACCGTGGGCTTATTTACAAGTTCATATAGTAGACATAAATCTACTGCCCTTACTCAGCCTAAACTCCCTTTAAAGCTCCTTTTTGGAGAATTCACCTGCATAACTGGCCTAATCCAATACCATTTGACATCAGTAGAAATATTATACCTCTTGCCTTCCATGGGTGTTGAGTCAGGTTCAGTATACACCCTACAAAGCCCCACCGTAAGGGTTTTTGTGGTTTGAAGGGCTTTGTGTGAGTCCTGTGCCCTAGCATGAATTTATTTATTTTGTGACCTTCTCTTACTCTCAGTTTTGTACCTTCTTCCATTCCCAACCTGCACTTCAACCAGCCTTCCACCTCCCTTGCACGATGCTCTATCCCCACCAGCAACAGCCTCTTGGAGAAGTGACAAGAAGCCTGCTTGTACTTCCCTCCTCACCATTGAGGAGTCACTTCTTGGCTTGTAAAACTGTTTTTCCACATCCATGTTTAAGTGAGATTGTAACTCTTCATGGGATCCTGGTCTACAGCTGGGCTCCTAGCTGCTACTAAAATAAAAAAAAAGATAGTAAATAATAATTTCAGGAACTTTGTCTTTTTTTAAAAAAAATTTTAGAAGTGCACTTTCAAGCTTTTGGAGAGTGTACTAGTGCTGGGCTTGTTTTTCTTATTATGCAATTTCTTTCTGAGCAGAATTATGCAAACCACAGTCTCTCTCTGGGAAAACAGAAGAAGCCAAACTACTGGAAGTTTCTGGCAAAAAAGCAAACTTTTTTTCATAAAAGGCAGTCAAAGAGGGTTGCAAGAAATTGAAAAATGTATTATAATCTAAAGCAAATTAAACCTTGTTCCTCTTCTCCAGGCACACCTTTACCCTTCCAGGTCAAGTGTTCTCTGTCTACCTCTTGAAACGCACACAATAATAAATGTTACGGGGTTACCACTTACACTGTACTCTTTTATAGCAAAGGTAAGGGTGTTGTGAAAATGTTTCCAGTAAGGGGATCATCACCCGGAAAAGGTTAAGGAACTGTCCTAGGAGAACCAAAGTGTTAGTGTTCTGACTGCTACTGCACTTTCAGACAAACATAATGTCATTTGGGGAGATATGATTAAAAGTTTACTCTGCTCAGAAATTGATCTAGACCAAAGCTGGTCTGGATAACATCCACAATGGGTTCATCGCTCCTTTTGGTCCAGTCACCAAAAGCTGCCTACTCTGATCTCTCAGTCCTTGAGCCCAGGATTGTAGCAACCCAAATGTCTGGAGCAGAGCAAACATCATCCAGGAAATGATCAGTAACTAAAGCTTCACCCTGCCAGTTATGGGGGAAAAATCAGTCTCCTTAAACATCTCCCCAGTGGCCTTCCACCAGAGTCAGTGCTGGCTCCCGTTTTGTTCAATATATGTACTTACAACTTTCCTGAAGGTTGCAGGCTGGAAAGCATGTGCGTACTGATGACATCTGTATTACTGACACTGAAAATGGTTTCCATAGGATTCAAGAGGATCTCATCCAAGCCATGGATGCTTTTTTTTTCCTTTTCCCTCTGTAAATTGTGGGAAGCCAGGTGGGTTTAAATAAAAATAATCTCACGATTCCACTGTCTTTATCCCATGCTTCCTTTCCGAGCTGGCTCATGGCATTTCAAATTACCGTCAGCCAGCATGGACCCAACAATGCTCCACATCACTATGGTGATAAGCAAGAATACACACAATCTGCTTGGGCTGTATGACCCTACTCAGAGCCAGTTGAATCTGGCATTGGATGCCACCCGTCACACCACTGAGCAGTTGATGCTGACACAAGAGACTGTTCTATGGGATGCTCTGCATCAGTGGCAATAGGATGAGGTAGAAGAATAGGAGGATACTGAGCTGTTGGAACAAAAGGACTTCCTGGATCACCTACACAGCATTCAGTGCCATTTCTGGGTCTGGGAAGCTATCATGGATTGGTGGGAGAGGATTATTCTGCATAGCTAGATCACCCAACTGTGGCAAGAGAACTTCAGGGTTACCTTTTTGAAGCTCTGAGGACAGAGAAGAAAAGTTGAATTTCAGAGATGTTTTAAAGGTTTGTAAAGGGAATTATCAAGCATATACACTTGGCAATCTACCGTACAAGAACTGGGAACACTGAATATAACCCTCCTCCATCTCACACTTGTCCGCAGCAGTTTCTATATCACTTATAGTTGAAGCAAAAATTGCTGCCCCGGATTCTACAGGTCAGGCCCTAAAGTGTCAGTGACATCATACCAACATACTCATGGAGAAGCTGGTCACCCCAGAATGTTATTGGTCAGTAGCCAAAAAATTCCAAGTGGGAAGATCGACTGTTGGGGTCATTGTCCTGCAGATCTGCTGGGGCATTGATAAGATATTGTCTAACCAGGTCATGAACCTGAGTAATTCTCGGGAGATCATTGATGGCTTTGCACACATGGGGTTCCCAAACTGTATAGGTGCAACTCATTGTACCACCACCACCACCCCTGCCAGATGCAGACTTTATAAACAGAAAAAGGTATTTCTTCAGGGTGCCGCAAGGACTGATGGACCACTGCAGCAGGCTTACAGACATAAATGCAGGGTTGTCTGGAACTGTCCACACTGTTCAGCTCTTTTGGCACTAAGGGTATGTCTACACTATGAAATTAGGTCAATTTAATAGAAGTCAATTTTTTAGAAATCAATTTGATACAGTCGATTGTGTGTGTCCCCACTAAGCACATTAAGTCGGTGGTGTGCATCCACAGTACTGAGGCTAGCGTTGACTTTCAGAGCATTGCACTGTGGTAGCTATCCCACAGTTCCCGCAGTCTCTGCTGCCCATTGGAATTCTGGGTTGAGCTCCCAATGCCTGATGGGGCAAAAACATTGTTGCGGGTGGTTCTGGGTACATGTCATCAGGCCCCCTTCCCTCCCTCTATGAAAGCAACGGCAAAAAATTGTTTCTCGCTTTTTTCCTGGGTTACCCATGCAGACGACATACCACGGCAAGCATGGAGCCTGCTCAGCTCACTGTCACCATATGTCTCCTGGGTGCTGCTGGCAGATGCGGTACTGCAGTGCTACACAGCAGCATCCCCTTGCCTTGCCTTGCAGATGGCAGACGGTACAATACGACTGCTAGCTGTTGTCCTTGTCCCATTGATACTCGTGGCCGACCTCAGTTAGGTTGGTTGGGGACGCCTGGGCAGACATGGGTGCTCCTGGCCGGCCTCTGTGAGGTCAGTCAGGGGCGCCTGGACAAAAATGGGAATGACTCCAGATCATTCTCTTCTTTAAGTTTCATCTAATGGAGATTCAGTCCTCACTGGAATATCATGCCAGCTGGAGGCTTCTGCCTCAGGCTGTTCTCCCAGTCAGCAGCACCACACGGTCACACCTACCCCAGCCTACTCTTTGCTCCCATGGTTCATGAAGCCTGGATAGTAGTAAGAAGCAGTTCAACTATAGGCTGAGCACGTGCATAATGGTGGTAGAATGTGCCTTTGGATGGTTAAAAGCTCGTTGGTGCAGTTTACTGACTTGGTTAGACCTCAGCGAAACCAATATTCCCATCGTTATTACTGCTTGCTGTGTGCTCCACAATATCTGTGAGAGCAAGGGGGAGACGTTTATGGCGGGATGGGAGGTTGAGGCAAATCGCCTGGCTGCTGATTACGCACAGCCAGACACCAGGGCGGTTAGAAGAGCACAGCAGGGCGTGGTGTGCATCAGAGAAGCTTTGAAAACCAGTTTCATGACTGGCCAGGCTACGGTGTGAAAGTTCTGTTTGTTTCTCCTTGATGAACCCCCGCCCCCCAGTTCACTCTACTTCCCTGTAAGCCAACCGCCCTCCCCTCACCCCTTTGTTCTCTACTTACAGAGGCAATAAAGTCATTGTTGTTTCAAATTCATGCATTCTTTATTAATTTGTCACACAAATGGGGGGATAACTGCCAGGGTAGCCTGGGTGGGGTTGGGGAGAAGGGAAGCACAGGGGTGGGGTAGTTGTAGGGGCACCCCCTAGAATGGCATGCAGCTCATCATAGACGTGACATGTCTAGGACTCTGACCCAGAGCAGCCATTTGCCTCTCTGGTTCTTTGGTAGGTTTCACACGGCACTGCTGCGGGTCCCTGTTATAACCTCTGTCCTTCATGCCCTTGGAGATTTTTTAAAATATTCCAGCATTTCATCTTTTGGAACAGAGTTCAGATAGGACGGACTCATCTCCCCATACAGTGATCAGATGCAGTACCTCCTGTTTGGTCCATGCTGGAGCTCTTTTGCGATTCTGGGACTCCATGGTCACCTGTGCTGATCAGCTCGCTACGCCCAATCACCTAGTTTTGGGACATCTTTTTGAAGTTCTTCACAGTCTGCTTTGGTCTTAACTATCTTGAGCAGTTTAGTATCATTTGTAAACTTTGCCACCTCACTAGTTTACCCCTTTCTCCAGATCATTTATGAATAAGTCGAATAGGATTGGTCCTAGGACTGATGCTTGGCAAACACCTCTCTCTATTCTGAGAATTTACCATTTATTCCTACCTTTTGCTCCCTGTCTTTTAACCAGTTCTCAGTCCATGAAAGGATCTTCCCTCTTATCCCATGACAACTTAATTTACGTAAGAGCCTTTGGTGAGAGACCAAAGGCTTTCTGGAAATCTAAGTACACTATGTCTACTGGATCCCCCTTGTCCACAAGTTTGTTGACCCCTTCAAAGAATAATAGACTAATAGATTAGTAAGACATGATTTCCCTTTTCAGAAACCATGTGGACTTTTGCCCAACAATTTATGTTTTCTATCTGTCTGACAATTTTATTCTTTATTATTGTTTCAACTAATTTGCCCGGTACTGACGTTAGACTTACCAGTCTGTAATTGCCGGGATCACCTCTAGAGCCCTTTTTAAATATTGGCGTTACGTTAGCTATCGTCCAGTCGTTGGGTACAGAAGCCGATTTAAAGGACAGGTTACAAACCATAGTTAATAGTTCCACAATTTCACATTTGAGTTCTTTCAGAACTCTTGGGTGAATGCCATCTGGTCCCGGTGACTTGTTACTGTTAAGTTTATCAATTAATTCCAAAACCTTCTCTAGTGACACTTCAATCTGTTACAAATCCTCAGATTTGTCACCTACAAAGGACAGCTCAGGTTTGGGAATCTTCCTAATATCCTCAGCCGTGAAGACTGGATCAAAGAATTCATTTAGTTTCTCTACAATGACTTTATCGTCTTTAAGTGCTCCTTTTGTATCTCGATCGTCCAGGGGCCCCACTGGTTGTTGAGCAGGCTTCCTGCTTCTGATGTTCTTAAAAAACATTTTGTTATTACCTTTTGAGTTTTTGGCTAGCCGTTCTCCTCTTTGGCTTTTCTTATTACATTTTTACACTTTATCTGGCAGTATTTATGCTCCTTTCTATTTACCTCACTAGGATTTGACTTCCACTTTTTAAAAGATGCCTTTTTATCTCTCTCTCTCTCTCTCTCTCTCTCTGCTTCTTTTACATGGTTGTTAAGCCACAGTGGCTCTTTTTTAGTTTTTTTACTGTTTTTTTTATTTGGGGTATACATTTAAGTTGGGCCTCAATTATGGTGTCTTTGAAAAGTGTCCATGCAGCTTGCAGGGATTTCACTCTAGTCACTGTACCTTTTAATTTCTGTTTAACTAACCGCCTCATTTTTGCATAATTCCCCTTTCTGAAATTAAGTGCTACAGTGTTGGGCTGTTGAGGTGTTCTTCCCACCACATGAATGTTAAATGTTATTATACTATGGTCATTATTTCCAAGCGGTCCTGTTATAGTTACCTCTTGGACCAGCTCCTGCACTCCACTCAGGACTGAATTGAGAATTGCCTCTCCCCTTGTGGGTTCCCGTACCAGCTGCTCCAAGAAGCAGTCATTTAAAGTATTGAGACATTTTGTCTCTGCATTTTGTGCTGAGGTGACATGTACCTAGTCAATGTGGGGATAATTGAAATCCCCCACTATTATCGAGTTCTTTATTTTGATAGCCTCTCTAATCTCCCTTAGCATTTCATCGTCACTATCACTGTCCTGGTCAGGTGGTCAATAATAGATCCCTACTGTTATATTCTTATTAGAGCAAGGAATTACAATCCACAGAGATTCTATGGAACATGTGGACTCATTTAAGATTTCTACTTCATTTGATTCTACATTTTCTTTCACGTATAGTGCCACTCCCTGCCCCCTCCCTCTCCCCCCCCACACACGACCTGTTCTGTCCTTCTGATATATTTTGTACCCCAGAATGATTGTGTCCCATTGATTGTCCCCACTTCACCAGGTTTCTGTGATGCCTACTATATCAATATCCTCCTGTAACACGAGGCACTCTAGTTCACCCATCTTATTATTTAGACTTCTAGCATTTGTGTACAAGCACTTTAAAAACTTGTCACTGTTTATTTGTCTGCCCTTTTCTGATGTGTCAGATTCTTTTTTATGTGAATGTTTCTTGTCTGGTCTGGCCCTTACATTATCCTCTTCCATCCTCTGCTCCTGACTAAATCCTAGAGAATCTCTATCAATAAGCTCTCCTCTAAGAGAAGTCTCTGTCCGATCCACATGCTCCTCTGCAGCTGTTGGCTTTCTCTCATCTTAGTTTAAAAACTGTTCTGCAACCTTTTTAATGTTAAGTGCCAGCAGTCTGGATCCACTTTGGTTTAGGTGGAGACCATCCTTCTTGTATAGGCTCTCCCCATCCCAAAAGTTTCCCCGGTTCCTAATAAATTTAAACCCCTCCTCTCTACACCATAGTCTCATCCATGCATTGAGACTCTGAAGCTCTGCCTGCCTATCTGGCCCTGTGCATGGAACTGGAAGCATTTCTGAGAATGCCACCATAGAGGTCCTGGATTTCAGTCTCTTTCCTAGCAGCCTAAATTTGGCCTCCAGGATGTCTCTCCTACCCTTCCCTATGTCATTGGTACCTATATGTACCACGACCACTGGCTCCTCCCCAGCACTACACATAAGTCTATCGAGAGATCTGCAACCGTTGCACCAGGCAGGCAATTCACCATACGGTTCTCCCGGTCATCACAAACCCAGCTATCTACGTTTCTAATGATCGAATCTCCCATTACTAACACCTGCCTTTTCCTAGTGACTGGAGTTCCCTCCCCCGGAGAGGCAACCTCAGTGCGAGAGGCAACCCCAGCACCATCTGGAAGGAGGGTCCCAACTATGGGAAGGTTTCCCTCTGCTCCTGTTAACTGTTCTCCTTCACTGAGCCTTTCATCCTCCTTAACAGCGCAGGGGCTGTCTGACCAGAGGTGGGACAATTCTACAGTGTCCCGGAAAGCCTCATCAACATACCTCTCTGCCTCCCTTAGCTCCCCTAGTTCCACCACCCTGGCCTCCAAAGCCCACACGCGGTCTCTGAGGCCAGCAGCTCTTTGCACCGAATGCACACATATGCCACCTGCCCACTGGGCAGGTAATCATACATGCTACACTGAGGCAATAAACAGGATAGCGCTAGGGTGACCAGATGAGATGAAGAAAATATCGGGACACATGGGGGAGTCCCACTGGCAGAGAAGAAAAAAAAACAAAATGGAGTCCTGGAGTCCCACCGGCAGAGAGAGGGGGGAAAAAAACAACAACAACAACAAAAAATGGAGTCCCGCCGGCAGAGAAGAAAAAAAAACAGAGTCCCAATTGTCCCGCTGGCAGAGAGAGGAAAAAAACAAAAACCAAAAAAGCCCCAGAGTCCCGGAATCACACCGGCGGGGGGGGGGGGAAGCGAAGTCCCACCGGCACAGCAAAAAAAAAAAAAGCGCGGAGTCCTGGAGTCCCACCAGCAGAGAGAGAAAAGAAAAAGAAAGAAAGAAAGAAAGAAAGAAAACGGAGTCCTGCCAGCAGAGAGAGAGAGAGGGGAAAAAAAGCGGACTCCTGCCGGTGGAACAAAACAAAACAAAAATTAAAAAAAAACCAGTGCGAAATATTGGGACAAATTGCGTCCCAACCAAACATCGATCAGGATGTGGGACAAACGCCTAAAAATCGGGACAGTCCTGATTTTATCGGGACGTCTGGTCATCCTAGATAGCACCCACTGTGCTGCTGGGCTTCTGCCTGCATACTCTCCTACAGCTACGTAGGTTCATGATAGGGTTTTTGTTTAAATCAAGAAGTTTTGATTATAGTTTAGTTTAAAGATTTTAAAGAATGGCAAGTGTACCTCGCCCCCTTCCCGCTCCCCTTCCAAACTCCCTCTCGACACTCCCAGTTAGTGGCCCCTGTTCGCAATTATAGAATAGAGTCTTTGTCAAACAGCTCATATATACATGTAGTGAGGCAGTGTGGCTCCCCTCCAGCCCAGAGGAGGAAGAGCCCAGCCCGAGGTCAGAGTGGGCGGAGCTAGGGAGCTCTAGGCCTGCCCCTCAAAGGGTCAGGCAGCGACCCAGAACTATAAAGGCCGGCCCTCAGAGCTCAGTTGGGCCCCAGCAGCCGGAGAGAGCAGATGTCCCTTGGGGAGCTCGAGACTGGGAAGCTCCTCTGGCCCAAGGCAGCCGCCCAGACTGGCCAGAGCTCCCCCGCGCCTGCTACCCGGAGGAGCAGCCAGAGCTCCCCTGCACCTGCTACCCGGAGGAGTAGCCGGAGCTACCCTGGGCAGACTATCCGGAGGAGTTGCCGGACCTGCCACCCAGCCCCGGCCATGACGAGCCCATGCTCCTGGACCCTGCAGAGGCCGATGTCAGGACCCAGGTAGGTCCCGAGGGGGAGTACAGAAGCAGCCCGGGGGCAGCTGACCCCAGTCTGGCTGCAGCATTACCAGAGCCTGTCAGTGTGTTGTGGCCAGGATCCCCACTGACTAAGCAGCGGAGCGTCAGCTAGGGCCCCGGGCTGGGACGCAGTGGAGTGGGAGGGCCTGCGTCCCCCCTGCCACCCCATTCCTGGGTGGCAGACTCCCCCTCCCTGTGGCCTGAGGAGGCCAAAGCCTGTTGTTGTTGCTCAGCCCTGCCTAAGGGCTGAGCTCCCTGACTCAGTTTTTGCTGCCCCGCCCTGACCTAGGGCCAGGCTCATAGCTGTTACGGCTCAGCCCTGCCAAAGGGCCTGAGCCCCTTGCCCCCCACAGGGCAGGCGATTGACAGAAGGACTGCCGGGCTATTTCCCCGGACCCACCGGCGTGTAGTGAGCCGGCGTGGCTCCCCTCCACCCCGGAGAGGGTCGAGCCCCGGCTGCACTTGTGTACAATACAGTATACAGATCAAAAAACAAAATAAAACCCCTTACTTCCTTTAGAAATTAGAGACTATATTTCCATGTCATACCTGGAAGATAAAAAATGCTGCTGGTAGCCAACATTGCAACTCTTCTGATTTTTCAGGTTTAACAAACTACCAAAATAAAATCTATTAACCAAATATTTCATTTGAACAAAGTTAATTAGGTTCATTAGGATCCCTGAGCCAATTTTGACAAGCCACAGAGATTCATTTACATGCTCACATAACCCTTGCGTCTACAGTAACAAAACACAGAGCATGCACCAAGTTTATAAATACTGTTCCTGGTGTTTTGATCCCTTTATATTTTATCTTTTACTTTCTATAGTCTTTGTCTGCTGTTTAAAATTGTTTGGGTCTGGTCTCCGATTCCATCTCACTTTAGATCTAAGGGGTATGAATTTCAGTTTTGAGCTCACCATCGCTAGCAGGTTCTGCAATTGCTTCACAGGGAGAAAGTGCCTGATCCGGCCCCTTTGAAGTCAATGGGAGCTTTGCCATGTATGTACAAGATCAAACTCAAAATGACCATTCTCTCTTCAATGTTCAGAGAAGCACTGATGAGCTCCAGAGGAAGGCACAGTGCAGTACTTCTCAGCAAGGTCAAGCTGTATGCAACCTTCTTCTAGAGGATCACTGTTAGCTAAGGCTAACTAACATATAATAAATGTTACCAAGAGGAAAGTTACTTGAATATCTGGCTCCCCTTTCTGAAATCTACTGATCAGGTTGAAGAATAGATTGTGTTAAAATTGTTAAACATACAATGAAAACAAGCATTAATAATTGAAAAAGTTGCATGATTTATTGCCTTCCTCCATTTTATATATGAATACAGCCTGGATAGGACTAAAGATGCTTTAAAGTGTCTTTTTACCCATTTTACATGTATGTTTAAATTGGTGTTTGATAGTTACAACATATTATAATCAGAAGAGAGAACATCATGCTTAGTTATATGGGGACAGCAGGATGATTTTGTACAGAGACTCTTGTCCAGATTATGTATGAAACTATTTTAACAGCTTCTTTACAAAAAAAATTAAAACAGCCACTGAAACAAGAAACTTTAAAAAAACTGAAAGTTAGTATTGCAAAAAATCAGTAACAATAATAAACTGGAAACATCTTTGTTTTGATTCCCTCAGACCTCAGAAACACTGCTGGATTGCTGTTTTGAGTAGCAGTCTTCTAGTGGAAACACAATCCCCACATGAAATAATACTGATGATTCAGTATATGACACTCTGAATCAAGTCTCATGTAACTTGCCAAACACCAACCCAAGTAATTACATTCTGTCTACCTACATTCAATTTCAGTTGATACACTATTTGATTGACGTTTCAACTAATAAAGTGTGCTTCATTTCCTGTGTACAGGGGAGTTGAGTGATGCTAAATGCCACATATTACCCAGAGATGGACAGTGTGTTTCTTATTCACTTGTTCATTGATTTCTCTAGTGTTTATCATTGTAGCAGCTCAGTACTTCAGTTAACTATTTTTAAAACACAGAAATATGTTACCCAAAGTAAACAGTGACATAAAATCTAAACCTACCACTTCCTATGACTATTGGCAGTAAACTTGAACAGCTCCCCCCATGAGATATAAAACCATCTAGGAGGTTACATTTGTAAAGCACTTTCAGATCTTTTGAGATGAATTCTATTATTCCTAAATGTAATCTGTTAATTATTTCTAATAATGCATAATAACGAGCAGAACCTTGTTTAATTTAAATAGCAATCACTTACAAACAGTTAATTATTTAAATAACTCAGAGTACATGTGTGCAGTGTTGTTGTCTCTCCAATATCCTGGGACTGACATGGCTACAAGGTGAGTGAGGTAATATCTTTTATTGGACCAACTTCTGTTGGTGAGAGAGACAAGCTTTGGTAGTTATAGTACCAAGTATGACCACAGTTTCAATGTATATACCTCACATCCATAACACAAAAGTAATCAGTAATCTATCTTCAAACAAAGTGATATATAGACAAATGACTTTTCAGGTTTTTTCAATTTTGTACTCTTTAGTAACAGATCAGACTTCTTCTAGACATAACTGAAAACTGTGGTAACAATACTTAAATAAAATGCACATAGGATCTGTTTCTATAGTTAGAGCTATAATATATATTAGCAACAACAAGAATGTCTTGTAGGATGCAGGACCTGATCCTGTAAGTTCTGTGCATGCCAAACTCCGACTGAACATAATCAAGGCTCAAACCTCTGATGTTCTGAGCACCTGCCTCTGGCAGTGAGTGCAATGGGAGTTAAAGGTGCTCAGTACCACTCCAGAGACATTCAGCACTTTACAGGCCTAAGTGACATTTGGGAACCTGAGAATGTGATTGACTACTGTGAAGTTTGCCTAGGTGAGAAAAAGTTCAAGAGGCCAGAGGTTTATTAATATGAATTTTGTGTCTGTGAAAGGTGCCCTACTGACTTACAGAATGACTCCTATTGGGAGCCATCGAATAAGTACAGCATGAGAGGCAGCAATACAAGCTTACTTCCACTGCCCTATTACTGTGCCTTATTACCTATTGGAGGAATGATAGGGAAGGCTGAGAGGATGCTTCAATCTCTTTGCCAATTCACTCCATAATTACTTTATTTAGTCTACCAATAAGGGCACCAATTGTCAGGTCTGTGATATCACAGCTGTTGTGGAGATCATGTTGACAAATGTAATTTTATTACATAAGCCACAGAAGCCTATGAACTCCTAGGAAAGAAAAATTTCTTGTTTTCATATATGATATACTGCCATCAAGAAAAAGAAGAAAAACCCACAGAAAATATATCTGATTTTTTTCATCAATTTATAAAAGGAATGTTCTTCTTTGTTTCCATGAGTCATCAGCTGACCTTTGAAGCTGCCAGAGAAGTCTGACAGTTTTGTCAGGCAAGTTGGATTTTTTTTGTTTTATCGTCCTTTCATTTTATGTAATTTCAAGGCTATTGCTGAACAATATTTATGTGTGGAACCATCTAAGATCAACCCTCTCCTGCCAAAAAAATTTCAGACAATTTAATCTATGCAAGATTATCACTTCTTGTGGCAAGAAAACCAAAGCAAATTGAAAACTGCTGCTTGAAAATTATTAAGAATGAGCAACTTTACCAGTCCTTTCTGTTAACCCTCAATTCTTCCATCCCTCCTGTGATGAGCTGTCACCCTTGGGGTGGTCTGGCAGCTGTGGGAACTGCTGGGGCCCCCTCTAACTACTCAGTTGGGTTGGCCCTGCTCACACTGCTTGGGGACCCAGGCCCTGTTATCACCCAACATGACAGCAGATGGTGCCACACAGCCAAAGTGAGCTACATGCGAGAGCAGCTGCACCCAAGCCACTCAAAATCATATGCAGCAGACAGCAGAAAATTTCCTAGCTTTCCAGACTCACCCCCACCCCCACTGGAGTATAAACCCAAAATTATACCATCTTGCACTGCACAGGGAACTGTACAGCACAAGCTCATAAAATTTGCCCCCTCCCTCAATGTGGAGAGGAATATGCACCGGCTTTTGCCCCATACACTTCACTTGTTTCGATAAAGCAAAAACAAGCTCATTAACTACAAAAGATAGATTTTACATAACTATAAGTGATAGCAAACAGATCAAAGCAGATTACCTAGCAGATAAACAAAAAATGCAAACCAAGCTTAATATACTAAATAGACTGGATATGAATTAGCAGATTCTCACCCTAAGAGATGATACAATCAGGCTACAGGTTCTTAAGGGGCAAGCTGCTCTTGCTTATAGTTTGGAATCCCCAGGTGTTCCATTCATAGGCTAAAAATCCCTTTAGCCTGGGTCCAACACTTTCCCCAGTTCAGTCTTTCTTCCTTGGTTGTTTCCAGGAGTCTTCTTGGGCAGGGCGTGAAGAACACCAGATGATGTCACTCCCTGCCTTATATAGCTTTTGCATATGGCAGAAACCCTTTGTTTCAAAGCTTGGTTCCCAGACCAGTCTGTAGAAAAATAGTGACATCTCAAGATGGAGTCCAGCATCATGTGATCTGATCACATGTCCTTTTAGAGTCATAGCAGCCATTATGGGGCAGCTGTATGTAGCGTTCTCAGGAAGGCTCCCCAGGTGGGAAATAAGTTTCTCAGATGGCCTATTGTTTTTTCCTAATGGCCCATTGCCCAGAATAGGCTCTTCCCCACCCACTATTTAGACTGAAAGCATCTCGCCTAGTGGGCGTTACCCAGGTGTAACTACATTTGAAATACAGCTGCATAGTCAACATTCATAACTTGCGATACAAAAATGATACATGCACACAAATAGGATAATCATATTCAGCAAATCATAACTTTTGCAATGACACCTCACATGACTTACCTTGCATAAAATACATTACAATTATGTCAATCATATAATATTACTGTGAAGAATATTGTCAGACCTCCCCCTCCTCCCAAGCCAGTTATCCAGCTTCTAAACCTGTTTTTTCATTTGGTTTTGTGGGTTCCAATCCTACCAGTACATAATCTTCTTCTCTAACTTCATGATACTTTCTTCTATTCAAGGAGTCTCTCTTCCTTTGATAGTCTCTTCCACCATTTCAAGCACAGAAAACATATCACTATCAAAGAGTTTTGGTGATGATAGCATTTACAGTAGTTTTGCTCCAGAACTTTTGTATCTTTCTGGAAGTATACTCAAGATTTTCTTTGTCAACATTTTATAAGCTTTGGGTCCCCTCATTTGTGTTTTCTTCAAAATTATAACTGACCAGTTCACATGAGTACCATTGGTCCCTCTGTTTTTGAAGAAATGTCAATGGCTCATGTTCTCAAAGTTTAAAAAAAATAAATCTCCACCAGGTAGAGCACTTATTCATGGGGATCTCATCTTCTAGGCTCAAACTCAGTAAAGCATTTCAGCTTGCTTAAGTGCTTTGCTGAATCAAGGCCCTATTGCATAATTTCTCTGTTTTTAAAACATAGTAGTGACAAGTGTGTTATCAAGTACAAAAATTAACTCAAGATCACTTCTTTTTTTAAAACAATGTTTTATCGGAATTTTTGTGGCACACATGATACAATATTGTATTTCAGTACAAATACTGTAAGAGACAATTTGTTCAAAGAAAGATAGGCAGAGAGATTAAAATTCAACAAATTATGGGCAATTTATTTGTTTAATTTCAGTGGTTACCTTGAAAATTGTAAACAAGAGGAGCCAAATTCTGCTCTGTTTACCATTGCAAATCTGAGCAACACCACTGCCTTCAGTGGAATTACTCCAGATTTACCACTGTAATTGAGAGCAAAATTTGCACATTATAAGCAAATGCATTTTTTATTTTTATATATATATATATATATATATAGTACCTAATATAATCCTTTACTATAGTGAAAGGGTAATCCCTATAAAGAAATAGTGGCTGATTCTGCAAACTCTTACTCTTTTAATTCTTACTCACAGAAGCAAGCCAGTGAAAAAATACTCTACTCGTATGAGTAATGGTTAGTGCATGGTATTCCAAGCCTTTTCAATCTTAAAACATATTTTGGGGAAGGTTTTAATTAGTTTGGATTTCGGTTGCTGCATCCTGGTTTGAAAATGAAAGATTCAAAGATTATTTTTCACAAGGAAAACTGATTTAATTAAAATTGAGTCTGAAGTTCTCAACATTACATGAAACAAAGCCCAATAGAAGATTACAAGTCAGCTTAAACTTTGTTCAGGGGTTAATTAAACTGCATGGTTAAAAAAAATCACTCTGAACTTTGTTCATGTCAAACTACTGCTTTATTTATTTTTTTATTTGCTTTAGCTAAATGAGCAAAGATGCCAGTAACTCTTCCAGAAGAAAAGCAAATATTTAGAATAAGGGATGTATTCACTGATGTACTATACTATGTCTGCATTTAGAACATTTTAAAAATTGTACATGATGTGTCTTATTTGGCAACAAAGTCAGAGACAAATTAGAACTCAGAAGTGCCTGATTCTGCTACTCTTGGTCTCAAAACACAAGAGACTAGACTAACCCTTTCTTTGGACTTGAGATGAAATCCTGCCTCCATTGACGTCACCAGGGGTTTTACTACTGACTTCAAAGGGGCCAGAATTTCACCCTTGGTCTCTTGGTTTGAGCACCCAGGAACTTCCATGCTCTAATCTTTACCGACACTGAATCCTTTTGTGGCCTTTAGCAAGTCGTCTAATTTATCTGCCTCAGTTTCCCCATCTGTAAAACAGAACTAAAAATACACATCTCTTAGGGGTGTTTTGAGGGACTAGTTCTGAAAGTTGAGTGCACTCAACTCCTACTGGGAGTACATTCAACACCTAGTATGATCAGACACTAATTTCTTACTTTATAAACAAACTAAAGCATGTTTCAGTATTTTTAAAGTGTGTGTGTAAGAAACAACAGTTGACGGGGCTTTACACTAGCTAGCAAAGACACTGTCCACCTATGTAATTATGAAACATACAAAAGCACAGGCTGAAACTACTATCAACCTCATCTGAGAATTAGTATACCTGAACGTCCTCTACCTACCTACACACCCCCAAGCAGTTCAGTTTGACCAATAAAATGTTAACCTGTAATGTTATTTTCAATGAAAGAGGTGCCTATATTTCAAGTTTTATTTTATATTTTATTAGTTTTTCCTTTTTATTTGTGAATATTTATCTGCATGTGAACAAACACTTTCACAATAGAAAAGAAAGGAAATTAGTGTTAATCTAAATAATTATAGGAACATATGATTTACCATACCTAATCATACCACTGGCCTGCCAATTTGGTATTCCTCATTCAAAAATAACCAATAACTGACGTTTCAGAGAAAAGCAAAATAAAAAAACTACACTGCATGTAGCCAATTGTGCATTACTTATGTAATCCCTCCTAATCCTGTGCTAAAATCCTTTTTCTAAAAAAAAATTGTAAAGATAATTCATTTTCCTTAAAATATAGATTAATAATTTCAATGACTGGAGTAATGTCTGTTGAAATGCCCCATCTCCTGGAAGCTTGAATTTCTCTCACTACAAGGGCATGTGCCTGTTGTGTGTTTTCTACATGTGTGTGAGATGTACAAATGGGAGAGAGATTATATAAATGAAAGAACATCTGAGTGCTCAACTAAAATAGGATTTACAGTTCAAAAAAACAAAATTAAATTATTTAATTATATAAGACCTTGAAGAGACACTAGTAAAAATCAGTTCTTCAAATTAAAAGCTATTTCTGGACAACAGTGAAGCAATATGTTGACCTAGTCTTTTTTTTTTTAAATGAAGTTTCTTTTTGTCATTAAACTTTTTGATGCATTGAATCAGAATATTTTAAATTACATTTTAATTCAGTAGAGCTAGAATTTGAACTGCTTAAAAAGCAACAGCCAGACAAATACAACAGTTAAGAAAAGATTGCTGCTGCTCTACAAAAGACATCATAACATTTTCTTTTCAGGAAGAAAAGGTAAGATATGATCCCATCAACAATACCTGTGATATTTAAATGACAGGACAGTGTGTGAAGAGATTAATATTGAAGAGACAGAAAATAACTTTAGACCTTTGTTTTGGCAACTCAGTAGTAAAGGAAGATGGGTACTGGAAGAATTGAGTTCTTCATGCCAAAAATGTGGTGCTTTTATGGCATACAAATACAATCAAATTTATCCAAACTAAAACCCCTTCATGAATAAAAATGCACGGAAGGGGAGCTTTGATTTTGAAAGTGGCAGCTGGGCAACCTCCATTCCATTGCATCATTCTTAGCTGAAGGAAAAGCTAAAGGGCCATAGGGTCTGTTTCCCACCTTGATTTTTGTAGCAGTCAAGATCCATTAGAGAGAACATTGCATAATTGTGAGTTGATCTTGGCCATTCCAGGGGTCCCATACTACTGCATGGATATTGGCTAGCTTTGTGCCAGCCACATGCTACTAACCCCTCTACAGTATGTTAATTATGCAAAAGGGAACTTGTTGCAATTACAATGTGTGTTGCATCACAACTTACACTGCTCTGAGGTGGGCGCATGCTGCTTCCTAACTTCATATCCTCTGGCTTTACATCACCCAATTAAGCTGCTAAAGCTCAACTACAGTGGGCACAGAGGGGCTAACAATGATGAGAGCGAGGTATGCGTTGGTTGGGAGATGTAACTGAATAGCTACCTCTCATCTGCCCAACAGAACTTTCACAATCTGGCTGTCCTATGAACCATACAGCAGAGGCATGTCTATAGCCCACATACTGTCTATCCAGCATATAGACCTTGATTACGTACAAACTTTATATTGGGGGTGATATGGCCTGCCTCTTATCAATTACCTATGTGAATTTGTACAGATAACTGTCATTAACAGTAGGAGGAATTACATGTTTGTTCCTGGACAGGGAAACAGACACCTATTAGCTGTATTAAAAATATTGCTTATTAAAAATACTTCCGTGTCTAGAGTGCAAGAAATTAAAATTTAAGTTGGATCCTTTTCTGTATTTTGTTTCACTGTTGGTACAGTGGGTGAAATCCTAGCTCTACTGAAGGCAATTGCTAACCTCCTCTTGACTTCAATGGGGCCATGATTTCACTCCATATGTACATTTAGAAAGAGATGGTTATAGAAATATTTGCTTAAATCACCCACAATCCCCTCAGGACTCAGTGTTGAAAATGAAGAGCAGCATAAGAGCCAGCTGAGTTCTGTCCGGCTGCCTCTCAAAGAGGCACTGTTCAGTGAAGAAGCTGTAAGTGGCTTTGCGAGTGTCCATCTTGCCTCACTGCCACATCTTTGAGGAGACACAGGGAACAAAATGGTGCTGATGAGAATGGATCAACCCCTCGAGACGTGTGATGATTTCATAGTCAGGGAGCGCAAGGCTGGTAACATTAAGGCCCAACATATGCGAGACCACCTCACGGAACTCTGCCAGCTGCAAGAGCAAACAAACAAATCAATCATTCAAACAAAGGGAAGTCTGGAAAAACATTTACACACACACACACACGTACGTACGTAGTACTTGTATCAGGGATTCAAAAATTATGTAATTGCTCCTTACAATTTGAAACTTTTGTCATTGTTCTTCCGCATGATTAGAGATTTTAGTGGACTAAATGGCTGGGGTGATTGGAGACTGGACATAGAGTCTTCACCTCTAGGTTTAATAGCAGAAAAAAAGTCATCCTATGAAGTCTGTTGAGCAGCCTGTGTTTAAAGGCAGGGGTTTTTGGTCCAGTTCCAAGTGGACAGGTGTCCACATGAAAAGTCACCATCAATATTATTGGCAGTCACAGCAGGAAAATTAGGACAACAGCAGCGATGACACTGCATGCACACGGGTGACACATCTACTGAGTAAAAATGGCCCAGGTCTACGTAGTCACTTTTCAGATTAGAACCACACTTTAATAAAAGCTATGAGGCAACATTCAGACACCATCTCTCCCTGATTAGATTTTCTAGCCAAGCTAGTTTAGCACTAAGGGAAAGGAGAAGTATTAGCAGATGTGCCTGAACTTGCAGCTTCTAACTTCCCCATATTGACTGTGGCAGGCTGCAGCCCTCGGCCAGCCTCTCCCAGCTAGTTACCTTTAAATTACCTTTATCCAGCTCCAGCCGCTGGCATCAAAAGTATTTCAAACAAAGTAGAACTCAAAACAGCATCTTTATGATATTGTCCTTTCCACCCAGGCATCTTGGCTTTTACATTCTTCAAATCTTCCTCCACCACTTGCAGGACAAGTCAACCCACCTGTCCTGTCCAGAAGAGGCCAGCAGGTAAACAATCCTTCTCCTGCTAAGATCTCTGCATTATGATGGAAGAGCCAGAGTATATACTGCCCTCCTTCCCAGAACTTGTCCTGATTGGAGAGGATTCTAGTTCCACCCTACACTACTAAGTCATGGTCCCAGACCCTTAAGGAAACAATAATCTGGGTTTTATCCCAGACACCGAATTTTACCCTTAGACCACTTCCTTTCCCCCAGCATCTGCCTCTGCCATTTCCTAGGCCCTCATCTGCTCCAGAACTTCTGGAACCTTATAGGGGCATGTCAACGGTAAGGGCTTGGCTGGACTCAATCCTCACTATTTCTTAAAGGGGACAGAACACCCTGTTACATCACCCATATCTGTCTTTGAATAGTGAGCTAGGTGGTTTTGCTGTTGGGATACTAGATGAATTTCTGTCATCATGGGCAAATGAGAGAGCCCCCCCACAACACAATTAAAAGAGAGAGTAAGAGAGAGAAAGCCTTCTCCTCCACAATTTCTAAATGGTTTTTATTTATATTACCAGCAGTACACAGAGGTCCCAACCAAGATCAAGGCCCCATTGTGCTAGAAAGGGTACAAACACAGAGTAAGCTATACTCAGGCCCTGAAGAGCTCACAATCTAAACCCCCTTAACTCACTGACAATTAAGCTGTAAAATAGAGTAGAAACAAAAAACAAATACACTCCCAAAATACGCAGGTTACCCCTCCCCCCCCAAATGGAATCCAGAACATTAAGGTTATTATAGCATACCTAAACCAAATTCAAATTAAGAAAAAACAAATGCAAAGGCCAGGTCCTGAAGACTTTAGTCAGGCAAAGTCTCACTGCAGTCAACAACAGCTTGCGTAACTACAGACCGAGTGAAAACCGAGTACAAACCTTCAGGATTTACAGCTAAGTTCAGAAAAATAAATAAATCAAATAATCATAAAGTACTGAGGGATCTTAAGGATTCAGACTGGTAATATCTGTCCTAAATTAGGTCCAAAAGTTGAGAGAGGAAGGTTATAATAGTAGGCTAAACAAATGCAGCACTGAAGGGGCCTCGTATTTCAAAGTGTTCTTCCCAGGGACTTCAGAGCCAAGCCCGGAGGCTATAACTCAGAAGCTGCGGTGGAATGCTGGAGCAGCATGGTGGAGAGTTAGCTGGATTTTTTTTAAAGGGCTCGCTCAAGGTTGGCTCCAATAGGCCGCTAAGCTGGCATTTGTCAACCAGGGCCTCAAACATGTTTTTAAAAAAAGTCTGGAGCACCCATGTAGTCCTCTAGCTCTTGGATCCATGAGCCAGTCGGCCAGGGAGCATCCAGCAAGAGTAGCTCCTCATGTTCCTCCTTTCCTTCCCCTCTAACATCCTCAAAGCTCCTGATCAGATTCATTCCTTTCTGTAGAAGAAAACTAGAAGAGGCTCCTCTTGCATCCTACTTTGGCCAAGAGGATTCACTCAAGAGCCACATGGGAAACTCTCTTCTCCCATAGGATAAATATGATGCCTCAACAGCACTTCCAGTCCAAGCTGACCAACATGCTCAAGATTGAGCTTGGTGCATGTTTGTTGTTCTCTGTATCGTAGCTGAAATCTGTTTTTCAACCTTTCCTTGAGTTGAAGTAACAGCCTTTATTTTTCAAATCTTGCCTTCATTTTTCGGGAGTCAATTCCACTGTAATAAGCCAGTTAAGGGACATGTGAGTATGCATGGTTTAGCACTGCTAAATGCCAGAATGAAGGGAAGCCACAAACTCTCAAGGTATGTCTACATTGCCATGCATGCAAGCCACAGAATTGCTGACACATGCCAGCCATAAGTGTTTTATTGTAGCATAAACATACCCTCAGACTACTACTCTGCTTGATTTCAGCCAGTGGAAGATGCATATAAAAGGATATATAGAAATCTCATTATTTCCTTTCTTGTCATGAAGGAAAGTTACTGGCATAAATGGCGACATTTAAGGAACTGTAAACATTTTAGGAATTTGGAATACTCACATACTTAGTATCTACTCCACCCTTCTGTACACACTATATCCATCATTTTCTTGGCCATCCTCTCATTCTTCCCCTGCAAACTTCATACTTATATCGTTTCAATCTCCTCCTTACAGCTTATCTGATATCACACACTTTGGTCTCGCTCCTGATGACATCATTCCACATATGTGCCCAAAAGGTCACCTCCTCACTGCCCTCAAATATATCATTACAATGGCTTTAAGTCTTCTCAAGTGCCTCTCTTTGGTCACCCATGTCTGTGATCCATACAGAAAAGTTGGACTTACCATGTTTTGTATAGTTGTCCCTTAAATAACCTGAGTAACTGTTTATCATAAATCACTCCCACTTATCTTGCTCCAGACTTCTCCTGCACTCAGCAGCCTTGCTTGCAGTTCTGTCAATTTCTTCATTTGCTGCTAACAAATCATGAAGGTACTTAACCAGAAACCTTTAACATTCATCTGTCTTGGTTCTGTGCAAGTCAACTACATGACTTCAGCCCTTGTTTTACTCATTTTGAGGCCATACTTTGTTAGTTCCCTGTTCCAAGTATTGATTGTCTGGATCAAATCTTCCTATCAGCCATTAGCGCAATATCAGAACAGATCAACTTCATACTACCTATGAAGTCTGTCACAATTATGAATACTAACAGACTAAGCACTGAACCCTGGTAGAGCCCAACCTTCACCTTGAAACCCTCCATTACCCAAAGGGCATCTGCTCTTTTTCATCATGGAACCATCATAAAAACCCATCACTATCTGGACAAGATCCTCTGTTATCCCACAGAATCATAGCAGAAGTCACCTAGGTAGTATGTTGAATGCTTTTTCCAAATTGAGGAAAGCCCAAGTGTACTTGATGTTTCCCTCCAACTTCTTTACCACTATTTGTTTAGCAATGCACATACCATCTGTTGTTCCTTTTCTAAAACCAAAATTACGCCTTTCTTAAAACGGGTTCCACTATTTGGCAAATGCGGCTATGATTCTCTCCGTTTCATGCAGTGAGAAAGCTTAATTCCTTGGTACACCTCCACCCCGATATAACGCGGTCCTCGGGAGACAAAAAAATTTCACCGTGTTATAGGTGAGACCGTGTTATATCAAACTTGCTTTGCCCCCCCCATTCCTTGTTCCCTGTCCGCCTCCTCCAGAGACACCTGTCCCTAATCACCCCCAGGACCCCAACTCCTACCCAACTCCCCTGTCCTGACTGCTCCAACCCCTATACACCCTCCCCACCCTCTGACAGGCACTCACCGGCAGCAGAGCATCCCGGCCCCAGCACGCTCCACTCCGCCACCTCCCACCCACGGTGCTCCGCTGCGTGCCGTCGGTGACTGCGGAGAGATTGGGGAAAGGATGCCCCCCCGCACTCACCTGTGACGGGAAGCAGAGCGACATTGCCCCAGCCTGCTGCGCTTTCCTTGCCCGGCCCCAGCCGTGTTACTGGGGGGCAGCTGGGGAAAAGTCCTGCACTAACCTGCGGCCGGAAGCAGAGCGCCATGGCTGGGAGCTGGCGGAGTAGAGCACTCTGGGACTGCGGCACCCCCAAAAGTGCCCTCCCACAGCTCCTGCCCCCCAGACCCTGGGGGGGAGACCCTGACCATCCCCTAGACCCTCTGCCCCTTATTGAAACCATCGGCCCCGGCCCGGCACCCTTAACACGCTGCTCAGAGCAGCGTATCAGAGCTTTATCGCCTTGTATGCGAACCTGCGTTATATTGGGTCACGTTATATCGGGGTAGAGGTGTACTTTGAACAGTCGTGTATCTCACCTTTTGTTTGTACATCAGTACCAGTATGGACGTTCTCCATTCTCTTGCCATTTTCTTCTCTTTTTAAACTGAGCACAGGACTCACCTGAGCCAGCATACACCAATCTCTCTCAAGTCTCTGCCATGACTTTGTCTAAATCTGTTGCTTTTCTGGATGCAATCTTCAGTAGTGCAGCCTTAACGTTTGCCTCTGACAAGTCAATAGATATTCAGTGTAACTGTAGTTGTGTTGGTCACAGGATATTAGACAGACAAGGAGGGTGAGGTAATATCTTTGACTGGACCAACTTCAAAAGCTTTTCTCTCTCACCTCCTGAAGTTGGTCCAATCAAAGATATTACCTCACCCGCCTTGTCTCAGGTCAATAGATAAATACTAAGAAAATCAGCTTTCCTGCTAATGAATTGTAGCAAGAAAACAGGAAAATCTGTTTGTTCAAGAAAGAGGTGAAAAGAGAGCTGACTGTCCAGCAGAGCAAAATACATTATAATAAGCTGACCAAAGAGCAACATTGCTCCCCTTGCAAAAGTGCTGAACAAGAGACATTGATTTTTATTCAGACTATTTTAACAAAGTGACAGGTCAAACAAAAGCAACGTAAGGAGCAGTGCAAATATACGTCTACCTCAATATAACGCTGTCCTTGGGAGCCAAAAAAAAATCTTACCGCGTTATAGGTGAAACCGTATTATATTGAACTTGCTTTGATTCACCAGAGTGCGCAGCTCCGCCCCACCGGAACACTGCTTTACCGCATTATATCCAAATTCGTGTTATATCGGGTGGCGTTATATTGAGGTAGCGTTGTATATACTAAAATATTTCCTTAATGCTACAGTATGTCTTGCCTGGAGCAGAACTACACATTTGTGTTCCTAATTTGATGCACTGCTGTATGTGTTTCATGAATATTTATTAAAATTTCGTACTAAAATATTTAGTGACTAGAAAAAAAAACAATGAAAATTCTGCTTCAACTTTGTAAACAATCATCATCATCATGACAAATATCCAAGGGACATGGCTTTGTGGCAAATCAAGCACCACCTGGGTTTATCTCTGACAAGGAGTTTGAGTGGTCTGGCTGTATATTCAGCATATGTGCATCACTGGCAATCCTGTTGTGTCACCAAAACTTTTGGTGGCCACATGCTCTCTGGCCATGTAGCCACAGTCCTTGGGACACACTTCAGAATTCATTGGTTTTCCATTCTTATATGTCCATACCAAGAAAGCTGCCAAAACTGAACTGATGCTGATGGAGGGATTGCTGGATTTGGCTTTGAATATACTCATTTCTGATTTTGCCATGCCACTTGCTATGGAACAGCTGGTGGAGATCACAAGAATCAAAAACGTCAGTCTGCTGTTCTTCAGCTTTCCTCAGTGCCCACATTTCACTTTCATACAAGAGACTTGTATGAAAGTATAACTGGTTGTGATGGGGTGGACTAGGCCCAAAGGCCCCCTGCTGGAGGTTTCAGGGTTCTGCCACACCCATCCCTTTAAAGGAGCAGTGGAGAGGTCCTCCAAGCAGGCTAGAGTAGCTGCAGGGGAAGCAGCCAATCAGGGCCCAGGAGGACCATATAAAAGGAGATGCAGAACAGAGCAGTAGTTAGTTGCTGCATGAAGCAGGAGAAGAATGGACAGCAGGCCTGGCTGCCGAAAGAGCTGCAGGACTAAGGCTGCTGGCAGGGACTGGGGAAGCAAGAGGCTCCTAGCTGGCTGCTAGGGACTCAGTAAGTACTGAGCCTGGGGTGGGCTACAGAAAGATAGCAGCTCCAGGAAGGAAGCCCTGAGGATACAGCCTCATACCAGGGCTGGAACACTTAAAGACTAAAGCCCAAGGAGGGCTACAGAGAGACACCATCAGAGGGGTACTGAGATAGGCCCTATGGACTGTATACCCCAGAAGGGGTTTGTGCTGGCTAATGTGCAGACAGTGTGACTCAGTTAAGTCACTGAAAACCCTCCTGAGCACCAATGAAAGGGATCCAGACCTAAAGAATGCAGACACGCCCAATAAGAAGGGGGCACTCACAAGAGGTGCCAACCCCGTTACACTGGTTCTACAGATCTGTCACTTTGTAGCAAGCTTGATATCATTATGCCCCATAGAGGACACTCAAAGGCCCAAAACATGGCAGCAGCTGCTGCTATAAGAGCATCTGCATCTTTCCGGCATCCTCCTTTGAAAACAATACCACATGGAAAATAAAAGCAAGACTGTTCGGCTGAAATATCAAAAACTGAGACTAGTATTACATATTGTATGAACACACTAGTATTACACAGCGAATGAACTTTCATTTAAGGGTTTCTTCAGATGCAACAAATTCTTTAGACACAACAAAACCTGGCAGGGGTTTTGACCCTTGTGGTCCCTTCTAACCCTATGATTGTATGAGTCTATTATTTCAAACTTATCGCATATATGCAGAGTCCTAAATTTCACTTCATCCAGTAACAATTTTCACTAATAATTAGAGAATAATAATCTCTATATAATCAATATTTCTGATGCAGAAATAAATAAATTCACATTATATTTTCTTTACCCTCAGCCCAAGAAGAAAGTTGAAAAGGGTCTTCAGCCATGGATAATAGGGAGAGCCAAAGGAATCTTACCGCACACAGACCAAAAACTGAACCAAGTGCGGTGACATTTACATTCCTATCAAACATTAAAATATTGCATTTCAGTGCTTGAGCTGAATCAATATCAAAATAAAATATATTTGGAATTTTCTTTGTGGTTGATTGTGTATAAAGGCCATGTAGGGATCTCAACAATTGCTTTGAATGCTCTTTAGACTGATCTTACTAAGATAGATGATATTAGATTTAATAAAATGCAAGTATTATTCTGGAATATGCAGTAATGACAGCTAAAATGGATATGATTTTCTTTTCATAGTGCAAATACAGAGCTCTAAGAGATTACAGGTGCTGAGGGGGGCTGCGCAGCGGTGCATGGCTTAGGATCCCCTTTGGTGCTGGGGGGGTTGGCAGGCTCTCTACCCAGTTCCGCATGTCCCTGCAGCTCCTAGGGGGAGGGGTGGCCAGAGGGGCTCCGTGTGCTGCTCCCACCACAAGAGCCAGCTCCGAGCTCCCCCTGGCCGGGAACCACAGCCAATAGGAGCTGCAGGGGTGGTGCCTGCAGGTGCGCACAGCGCGTGGAGCCCCCTGGCCCCTCCACTTAGGAGCTGCAGGGACATGCCGATGGGAGCTCCCCACCCCAAGGTGAGCACCACCCCTTTGCCCCAACCCCCAGCCCTGAGCCCCCTCCCACACACACAGACTGCTGCTGGCCACTGCAGAAGTCATGGAGGTCACGGAAAGTCACAGAATCTGTGACCATGACAGACACGCAGCCTTACTTATACAGAATATTATCTCAGCACGCTCCCCCACCCTCGAGCTTTGGCCTCTGTTTTCAGTTCAAGCAATATTTTTCTCTATAAATGAACGACTTCCTTCAATATTTATTTTATTATTATACCTGCAGATATATTTTTGCCCTAACTATGCTGCAGCCTCTGTTCCCTCCACACTGGTTCCTAGGCCCAGCCTCCTTGTCCAACCAGTCTCAGTCTTTCCCCCCCCCGCCACCCGTCTCCTTGTCCACTCTCAGTGTTCCCTACCCCCAGCCAACTGGCTCCCAGTCGCCTACCCATTTCCCCTCCCTGGATCTAGTCCCAAGCTCCCCTCCCCACAAGCTCCCAGTTTCTTTGTCCGGCCAACATCAGTCCCAGTTTCTCTCCTCCCTCTCCAGTCCAACCAAACTCCTTGTTGCAATCTACTCTTTTCCCCCTCCCACCAGTCTGATGTTTGTCCCCTCTGCATTCAGATCGGTGGCTTCCTCCTCCACACTGCATGGGTGGCCCAGCAGTAGGAGCAGGGTCACTGGGAGCACAGGAGAGACAGGCTCATATTTCCAGTGCCTGGCCCAGAGCAGCTGAGAGCAGCTATTACAGGAAAAGTCCAGTCTGGGCTGGAGCATGCTCAGTCACTCTGTGGGGATGGTGCATGTGCAGCCCAGTCACAGAGGCAGACATGAGTGGCTCCAATGTGCTCAGTGCGGATGGAATCTTCAGTGATTTTTTAGTTCCTAAAATCTAAGAATTCTCTACTGAGCATATGTGAATTGAGATTTTTTCAAACATGTAACCCTTCATGAAAATCTGCCCAGATTTGGCAGAGACAGCAAAAGGCTTGTTCCTTAACATAAAGGACAACTCCTTGCTAAATTTCAAGTCCCCGTTTCAAAGCATAGGGGCATTACAACTTTTCAAAGACACTGTTGCCAGGATTCTTTTTTGAAAACATGACCAAAACAATCTTTTTACCTAACTTTGTTCCTGGAAATGGGTGAACTGTTTTAGCTGAAATTTTCCCATAAATTTCAGCCCAGATGGTTAAAGTTTGGCAATGTAATAGGCAACTCAAAACGGTCTTATAATGGGAAGTGTTGGGAAACCTCAATAATTGCCCCACCTGTAATAATCAAACACAAGCAATATGTAGTAGCAATAGATGCACATATGTGATATGCAACAATGCAGTTGGTGGCTTTAATTTTGCACCTTCCAATGACCTCTCCACTCTCATTCTGGATTCCAAGATAACAGTATAAAGCATTTATTTATATCTAAACCTTGGAGGTTCATGAAGTATCAGATCTTAATGTCACAAGAGCCTGATACCAGGACTCACGCAGCCAAAGGTTCCTCAGGTGAGCCTGGGTCTAGCTGCTTCAACCTTCAGATGATAGCTTAAATGAGCCAAGCAGGGCTATGGAAGAACTGTCTGATTGGCTGGCTGGACCAAATTGGCTGAAAGGAACCAACAGGTCTGCATTTATGCTCAGCAGTGGATCGCTGGCTGCTCAACACTTACACCCACAGCTGTGATCATCCTGGCCTGCCTTTTTCCTGTCCTCTCCAGTCTGCCCCAGCCCTACTTTTTTGCCTTGCTTCTGACTCTGGCTGTGACTCCTGGCTCTGGTGATGATCTTTGGCTTGATTCCTGGATCCTAACTCCAGCTTTGGCCTGTGGTTCCTGACTCCTGTCTCCAGCTCTAACGACTAGGTCAGACTGCCCAGGTCCTGATCCTGACAGTTTGAGCAACCCCCCGCCCCAAAAAGAGAGGACTTTGTTCAGCTTTTGGGATGGCCCCCCCCTAAAGCCAATGTCTCTTTACTGGAGTTAGTGCGCACCCTGCTGAATCTATAGCGCTAGATCGATGCCTGGCAGGCGCAGAATGCAGGCTGCAGGCCATTAGTGCCATTAGTGATTCAGACCCATCGAGAACCAAAGTTTCCAATGCCTGACAAGCTTGATGGTGGACCACAGAAAATTCCGTCAGTTCTTAAATCAGTGCCACCTCTTGTTCCTGCTGTACCTACAGTCGTTTTCCAACATTTGAACCAGGGTGGGACTTAGCCTGCTGTCCAGGGAACCGCTGGTCTGAGCTTCCCCACTGCCTGAGAAATCCAGTCCCCTAATTGAGTCAGTTCAAGGAGTTTGCCCAAGCCATGTCAGTGATCTTCAACCATCCAAATCACAAGCACATAGCAGAATCCAAGTTCCAGATCCTCATGCAGGGATGCTGGCCAGTTGCTAACGATGCTGAAGATTTTCAGTGCCTGGTGACACAAAATGGAACAAGGTGCTACCACTTCTGGCTTCGTCTAAAGAATGAAATCAAGGATGAGTTGGCGTGGCTAGAACCCCCCAGCTTGTCCAGGCTCATTTATCAACCTGTCCATCGAGATTATCAATCGCTTATCAGAACGCCACCAAGAAAGAAGAATGGCTTCTCAACCCACACCCAACTTAACAGCTCCAGCCAGTCAACATCCAGCACCCACCCTACAGCCTGAACTCATGCAGGTTGATATGGCCCAGACCCACTCCGAAGCAGAGAAGGCCTGACATTAGGCATCAGGTGTCTGTCTCTACTGTGAGGAATCTGGGCACTTAGCCTCGACTTGCCCCACAAAGACCCGTTCTGCATCTTCATCAGGAAATGCCAAGTCCCACTCCCCACATCTGTCCACCATACCTCATCAGAGCCCAACTCAGCTTCTGCTCAGTCCACGGCATTCTGTCACATCTGAGGCCAGCTTGAAAGCACTGATTGACTATGGCATCTCCAGTAGTTTTATGGACTTGGTCTTCATTTGAATGCAGTGAATCCCAACTCATAAGGCCTTAGCTGATCTAAGAGAATCCACTGACAGATCACTCCTCATCAGGTCCCATCATGCATGATACTGCATGCTTAGAACTCAAGTCTTCAGGGCCATCGCAAAACTCTTCCGTTTCCACAATTTGCCTACTGCTCCTGACACAAGGTTTTAAATTCCTGGTAGAACTCCTTACCTCATCAGCATACCACCCACAGATCCCACCAATGGACAGACCAAACCAGATCTTAGAGCAGTACATCTAGTGCTTCCTGAATTATGACCAGCATAATAAGGTCTCCCTGCTGCCTTATGCAGAGTTGGCCTACAACAGTTCGATCTAGGCCTCCCCCTTACAGAGCCCATTCTATGCCAATTGCAACTTCCATCCCTGCTTTCATGCAGCATTGACCACAGACTCCCTGGCCACCCACCTGCAACAAGAACTTATTGAACATCTGGAAGCCACCAAAGTAACCTACAAGCATTATGACAACAGCAGCTGCCAGGATGCACCAAACATTAGTGTCAGGGACAGGGTCTTTATATCATCTCAGAATCTGAAAACAACCAAAGCATCAGCTAAGTTGGCTCATGAATACTTAGGCCCATTCGATATTCTTGAGCAGGTCAACCTGGTGACACTCAAGCTTCAATGACCACAGTCAATGAAGACCTATCCAGTGTTCCAAGTCTCTCTCTTAAAACCTTACCTATATAACCCTTTCTTTGGTCAATCCAATCCACTGCTGCTGCCCATAACAGTCCCTGGAGAAGAAGAGTACCCTGTCTGTCTGACAGATTCTTGACTCCAAGCAAGTTTAATTGCTTGGTGGACTAGGATGACTATGGTCCTGATGACCAGTCACGGGAACCGGCAGAGAACATTCATGAATCAAGATTAGTATGTGATTTTCATTGGGTCCATCTGAAAGAAGTCCAGGTGAAGGGCCCCAGAAGGTGCTCCTGACAGGGGGTTACTGTCAGGAACTATGGCATTGAGTTCCCTCAACAGAGCCTAGTGCTAGCCAGTTCAGCATTCAGGAAGGTTAATGGGCCCAGCTGGGCTGCAGCAGAATTGCCTGATTGGCTGGCCCACCTAATTGGCCAAAAGGAGACAAAAAGATCTGCATTTAAGCCAGCAGAAGCAGCAGTTTGCTGGCTGCTCAATGCTTACACTCACAACTGCCATCTCTCCTTTGCCTGTTTTCTTCCCAGCCTTGCTCCTGCCTTGTATCCAGTCTTGGCTCCGGCCTTGCTCCGGTTCTGCTCCAATTTGCTTCAGTATTCCCCCAGCTCTACTCCCCTGCCTGGTTTTTTACTCTGGCCATGACCCCTGACTCCAATTAGGCTCTGGCTCTAGTCTTTGGATTGATTTTTGACTTCAGCTTTGGCCAAGGGCTCTGGCTACCAACTCCTATCCCTGGCATTAACCAAGCATTGCTCAGACTCTAACCACTAGGTCAGACTACCCACATCCCAGTCCTGACACCTGGTTTGTTGAAAGAAAAAAAAAAGTTACCTTTGATATATTTTAAAAATATTTTTGAATTTCCCATGAATCTGTCGCCTATACATGGCAAAGTAACTAGGTTTTACTGGCTGATAAATATGAAAAATGGAACCCATAACAAAGAAGTTGGAGTTCTAAAGTATTTTTTAATCTAACTTCTCCAAAACGTGGCATAAACTGAATACTTAGTGTCATACAGTGACACAAAACGTCTTATTTGGCACTCTTTTGGGATGAGTTGCATAACTCTGATGACTTTGCCACTCATGAATAATGCACCCATCCCAAACTCATGTCAGTAAAACCTTAATACTAACATACACACACGTTTTCAGAATGGCAGTATAATTAGTCCAGATACCAAGTTCTCACTTTCCAAATGGCATCTAACAATTATCTATCACATTTATACCTACCTGCCTTTCTCTTTTTGATACCTCTGCCAGGGTTGTTTTAAGCGCCTTCAGTTCACTGGTAACTGCTTCTAGCATACTCCTGGCCCTTTCTTTATCCTCCTTAGCTTCATGCTCCGTAAACTGTAGTTCTGATTTGACACAGATCAGCTGCTTTTCAGCCTTCTCCTTCATCTTTTCCAGCTTGCCTTGAGACTTGTTTAGTTCCTCAATGGTTCTAGTCTGTTCTAGAGTTTTGACCTACAAGATCAATGATAAGAGGACTCTTAAGTTCTTCACATTGCCATTTATGAGTACTGCAGCACTGAGGTCAGTGCTCATGCTGACAGAATGAAGGAGTAAGTTGAAAACAAATGACACAAGAAGCTGAAAGAAGAAAGCGAGCTTTTGGATAAACAGTCAATATCAGGAGCTTTCTTTCATTAAAGGCCTAGAGAGAGGACACAGCATGATTGTGCCAATGAATTTGTATGTCATCGGACAACCGCTGTTAATTGCTAAGGGCCCTATTGTTGACTTTGTGCAACAATACTGTCCAGCAGCAAAACTCCTTCCTAATGCTGACAACCTCACTCATAAGTATCTGAAAGAAAATAACAATGCTTTACAATCTAAACAGATGGAATGAATTGATGGAAATGTGGTGTCTAGGCTGATTTTTTGATGAGTCTCCTCGTGCCTTGGACGGTCTGATTTTTGGCCTTTTGTTTTTTGTTTTCAAAGTGAATAAACCCACATTCTTTTGTGCTGATGTGACATGCATCCCCTCTACTAACACCCATTTTGTTGAGGCAGCAATAACTGACATGTTTGAGATGTACCAACTAACTTGGGATAATGTGGCCACAACTAACACAGATTCTGATTCCTACATGGCTAAGTTTGCACAGGAGATTAAACGCAACCAGTAACTGGAGATGCTACCTATTACCTGTCCTGCTAACCTGATTAACATTGCACTAGCAGCAGCTATTGCTATAGAAGAAATGAAAGAGGTGAAATCATTGGATCATTGGATTTGAGGTCATTTTCAAGCATGCAAACAAGCTGAAGGCTTTGTTTACACAGTGCAGAGCCAGCCGCTGATTACCTACCCGTTATGCCACATTAGTGGATGAGCTTGTACTTCACTGCCTGTTATGTAAATAATGTGTGGATTGTGCTAATGTGTCTCCTAGATCATACTGAATTTCTTGGTTCTAAAGCAGAAACTCTGAAGAGACTGGCAAATAACCAAAATTACAGCCAGATTCTGCCCACCAAGGTAATGTTCATTGTTGAAAACTTGGAATCACTGTGTGACACACACAAAACACTGGAGTTTTCTCTGACTACAACATGATTGCCAATACAGACAATTACCAGATCCTGACAACCAAAATCTCAGATGAATTAAGCATAAAAGTAGCAGGAGAAACATATAGCGAGAAAACCCAGATGCTTCTGGAAATCCTCCTGACCTCGCAACATGAGAGAACCAAAAAAAGCATTCCAAACCTTCAACACAATGCTCAGCGAAAAATGGGAGATGACTGTTGCCAATAATCTGAACCCTAAAGAGTTTGGTGCTGAAGATTCTTTTTGAAATGTCATCTAGGTGTTGTACCCATTCCTCTCAAGGTGAATTTTGCAGCAGGCTATGACCATTATGCTAGAGTGTTTCAATGATTTGCCACTAAAGATGAAATTTCAAATCTGAAAAGGGAATTTACTGCTTACATGAACATGCCTAACCATAACAACGTGAAACTGGATGTGCTGGCTTTTTGGAATAGTCATCAAGACACACTTCCCAACTTCAGCAAAGTGGCACAGCAAGCCCTGGGATCTATTAATACAGAGTGTTTATTTTCAAAATTGGACTACCTCCAAGACAGAATTATGTGAGTGTAGGCAAACCAGGATTTCTTGAAAAATTATTAGCTCAGAGAGACAAAAAAAACCTTTGTACATTTAAAAAAAGTTTTAATTTTACTGTAGTAAAATGTGTATATTATGAACTTTTTTTGGTTTTCTTTTTTCCCCCGTTTTAAAATTATTTTTAACCAATTTCATCCTGGTTTTAATGTTTGGGAAAATACCAAAAAATTCCTGGAATTAATTTTTACAAAAAAAGCTGAAAACATGGAACATTATTCATAATATAAAATGCGCTCCAATTGTATTCAGCCTTTTTCCTCCACTGGTAAACAGAAGCAGTAAAATGTAACCATGTTACTCACTTTCAGTTCACTGGTGTCAGACAGTTTGGCTTTGAGGTCAGTGTTAGAGTCTCTTGCCAGGCCCAGCTCCTTCTGTAACCTCTCCACCTTCTTCTGTAATTTTCTGATGGTGAGGTTGGCGTCATCTCTCTCCACAGCCAGAGCTGTTCGCACTTGCTTTTCCTCTTCCAGCTGGGATATTTTCTGCCGCAGAAGGTTCATATGCAGCTCTTTGCTCTCAAGCTTTTCTTTCTGAGCTTTCAACTAGTTTTAAGAGAACAAGGGGATTTCAAAAAAAAACAAAAAACAAACATATATCCAAATTTAGCAGCAATCACATGAATGGATTGTCATTGTAAGTTTGGTCCTTCTGAAGCACATTTCTGTAAGTCTGACCTTCTCATTGTTTCCTGCAAAGCTCCATACAACTCTGCCCTGCCTACATAGGTACTTCAGCTCTATCTAATCACCCTACACCTCACCTCTTACTGCTTCTCTTGTCCACCTCCACTGCTCCTTCTATTCTGCTGCTTACATGTAGAACACCGACCCTATCCTATAGGATTACATACTTCGGCATCATGCATAACACCTGAGCTTGCTTTTACAGTTACCAGACGTATGTTATCCTGCAGGTTAGCCTAACAGTGGGTGAAGAGCTCAACCACAGTAGGATGGCTTATAGTATTTGAGCCAAACCACACACACGTAACAGATTTCAATCAATGACATCATAGCTGTGTCTGAAAGTTTAAAATACCAAAAAGATCAAGTATTTACTAAAGTACTAGTTCAGTTTTATTAACTTCAGTGAATGTGATTTGCAGACTGTGCCAACAAAAGGATACTCCTACATTTAAATATTTTTGGTATGCTATAACAGTAGGGGTGTTGTTGTTAGGAGGTGTTCAATTGACCTACTTTTTTATTGTTGTTTTACTATGCAGTTTGGTTGCTCTGGGTTGCAAACATGTTTATCAACTCCTCTTCGGATGACAGACTATCTTTGTATGTTTGTACACAGTGGGGCTTCAATTTTGATTGGGGCCTCTGGCAACTACTTTAATGAAATATAGTAATAATAATGCTCTTCTTTTTAACAGATAGGAGATGAACTCAGCCCTCCTTTACCTACCTTCCTTTGTAGGTTGTGTGCCGTAGTCTTGTTTTCAATCACTGCATCACTTTCCAGTTTGACCAACTGCCCTGCACGGGCCAGAATTGCATCCAGGCTCATATCGAGCCCAATCTCAAATGCAACACTGTCCAGCTTCATTTTAGCTGAAAGTTGTTCCAGAAATTTAAGATACTGAAACAAGAAACGGGTAAGTGGGGAGAGAAGAGGAGTCATTTAGAGCCCTTAAATAATCCAAACTATTTTCCTCTGTGCTGGTAGCCATCTAAGTACAGCCAACAGTCACCATTTCAAAAACATGAAGCTCACACTTAGTATCCTCTTACAGTTAGTACAACTCAGATATTTCTCAAACTGATCTCTCTTTATAGGTATTTGCTAGAAAAGAGTTGAACCTATAGTATTTAGTAGTTTAGTGATACCAGGGATCCTATAAATCTGTTTGCCAGATAAAAACATGAAATTTGTGTTTTTACAGAGAATTTTTAGTTTTTACATTTTGTAAAAAAAATAAAAATGTATACAGTGGAACCCTGATTATCCAGTCTAACTGGGACCAAGGCCGGATTGGATAATCAGGAGAATGGGTGGGGCTCAGGCTGTCAGTATAAAAATTGTAAATATATTCAATAAAATATTGTGTTCAATCGATACCTATCTATATTGTGGCTAGAGACACTAAAGTTCAGCATTTAATCGTGGAAAAACACAGATTTTTATGTTTCTTTTTAATTGGAGAATTTGGGGGCGTTTATCATGGCAAACTCAGATCCCTGGTGATAACCTACCATGATACATGCCAAGCAAAACTGATCTAATAGATAGACTACAAGTCGAATTTGTATTATACTGTCACACATGACATTGCTGTGTAATATTTTGTTTAATTGTTCTGGAATGAGAAATGACATTTTAAATCCAACTAGATTTTGCCCCTAGCTTATACTTTATCTAGGATGAGGTTTGAAACAACATGAATATTTTGTGAGATAACCGTACAAGAATAAAACCAGAGACAGCAGATGTGAGGTCAGGTGTTGGGAGCGAGTACACAGAGGATGTGATGGTGGACTGAGGAGCAGCACAAACAGTACACAGAAGAGATCTACCGATTCAACTATTGGATCTTTCTTAATCTTCTATCCAGTGGCGTAGCCAGGTTCTAACATCAGGGGGAGCGAACACATAAAAAAAGGCGCCACCCGACATATCAAATTACACCTCTACCTCGATATAACATGAATTCGGATATAACGGGACAAAGCAGTGCTCCGGGGGGACAGCCCCTCTCATCTCTCCTGAGGGGGCTGCGCTGCTATCTGTGGCCCCTGGAAGCTGGCAGCACACAGGCACAGTCCCCCGCATAAGAGAGACAGTCAGACAGAGGTGAGCAGGGTCTGTTGGGGGTTCAAATGGGGGAGAGGTGGGTGGGCGGATGCACTGGGAGACTCTCCAATGCAGGACCTAGCCACGCTGGCTCTGTGCATCATGAAGCCACTCGGGGAAAGGAGGAAGCAAGAGAGAGAGGCTGAGGAGTGCCCTTCCCCTCCCAGCTGGGTCTGTGAGTCCCTGATCTCACAGAGTCTCAGTGCTGCAGGCACCCAGCCCCCAGGTACTGGGCTGCAGTGCAAGCTAGAGGGGCTGATACAGAGAAGTCAGGACCAGTCAGAGCACTTCCCATGTCATAATGAAAACTCACTCCTGGAAAGCTGGGTGAGGTAATATTGGGGGGGGGGGGGGGGTAATATATATCAAGGTGGGTGAGGTAATATATTTTATTGGACCAGCTTCTGTTGGTGAGAGAGACAAGCTTTTGAGCTTTAACAGAACTCTTCTTCGGGAAGAAGAAAGAATTCCATGAAATCTCCAAAGCTTGTCTCTCTCTCTCTCACCAACAAAAGTTGCTCCAATAAAAGATATTACCTCACCCACCTTGTGGCTCTAATTTCCTGGGAACAACAGGGCTACACCAACGCAGCATACAAAAATGCAAGATTCACATGAACAGCACAGAGTGACCATCACACCAGGACACTATTTTCATGATTCATCTTAGCATAATGTCATTGTCACACTAAGGCAGTAGCACTATCAGCACAATGAGATAAATATAGCCACATGTGCATGCCAAAAATTCACAGTACAAGCACACTGGGATCCACATAGCAGGATAGTAGTGTCAGTTTAGCTCTCTGTCTCTGAGTCCATCCCCACTAAACTACATCCAAAGTTTCAGCTAAACACAATTGGCACCTGCAAATAGCTGTACTAACAGCAGGATCTATACTGGCACAATAAGAGGAGTTGCATGTCAGGGCACTAATTCCCAATCCCAGTGCAAGGCAATATGGGATCCAGGCACCAGGTCCTTAGAACCAGAATTTGTACTAACAGGAGAGTGGGATGAAATTAGAGAAGTTAAAGAAGGCAACTCCCAAGAAACAAGGCATTGACCAAATGGCTGGGTGGATGTTAAACAACCATCACCAGCCACTGTGTGCAGCAAGTGAATGACAATTAGTAACTTAATGACCACCATCACCAGAGAATTACTCAACCCTGGGACTCACCAATGCCTCCCCCTCCTCCCAACGTGATCACAAGCCCTTCCCTTAGGAGCCAATTCAAGTTTCCCCTGATAGGAGAGGGAAAAATCAGGCTACCTCTCCCTGCCCCCCAACATGGCCACATCACTAATCACAGAATCTCAGGGTTGGAAGGGACCTCAGGAGGTCATCTAGTCCAACCCCCTGCTCAAAGCAGGACCAATTCCCAACTAAATCATCCCAGCCAGGGCTTTGTCAAGCCTGACTTTAAAAACCTCTAAGGAAGGAGATTCCACCACCTCCCTAGGTAACCCATTCCAGTACTTCACCACCCTACTAGTGAAAAAGTTTTTCCTAATATCCAACCTAAACCTCCCCCACTGCAACTTGAGATCTTTACTCCTCCTTCTGTCATCTGGTACCATTCAGAACCATCTAGATCCATCCTCTTTGGAACCCCCTTTCAGGTAGTTGAAAGCAGCTATCAAATTCCCCCCTCATTCTTCTCTTCTGCAGACTAAACAATCCCAGTTCCCTCAGCATCTCCTCATAAGTCATGTGCTCCAGACCCCTAATCATTTTTGTTGCCCTCCCCTGGACTCGTTCCAAATTTTCCACATCCTCCTTGTAGTGTGGGGCCCAAAACTGGACACAGTACTCCAGATGAGGACTCACCAATGTTGAATAGAGAAGAATGATCACGTCCCTCAATCTGCTGACAATGCCCCTACTTGTACAGCCAAAAATGCCATTAGCCTTCTTGGCCACACTGTTGGCACACTGACTCACATCCAGCTTCTCATCCACTGTAACCCCTAGGTCCTTTTCTGCAAAACTGCTGCCTAGCCACTCGGTCTCTAGTCTGTAACAGTGCATGGGATTCTTCCATTCTAAGTGCAGGACTCTGCACTTGAAGAGGTCTGCAACATCATCACCCAACGTGCTGGGTCATATGAAGACCTACTGATGACTGTGAAGAAGCACAAGCTGAAGCGGTACAGCCATGTAACATGATCATCTGGCCTATCCAAGATCATCCTCCAAGGGACAGTATAGGGGAAGAGAAGAAGAGGTAGACAGAAGAAGAGATGGATTGACAACATAAAAGAGTGGACAGGAATGGACTTCACAGAGACTCAAACACTTAGGCCTGGTCTACACTAGGCGTTTAAACCGGTTTTAGGAGCGTAAAACCGATTTAACGCCACACCCGTCCACACTAGGAGGCACCTTATATCGATTTTAATGGCTCTTTAAATCGGTTTCTGTACTCCTCCCCGACGAGAGGAGTAGCGCTAATATCGGGATTAACATATCGGAATAGGGTTAGTGTGGCCGCAAATCGACGGTATTGGCCTCCAGGCGGTATCCCACAGTGCACCACTGACCGCTCTGGACAGCATTCTGAACTCGGATGCACTGGCCAGGTAGACAGGAAAAGCCCCGCAAACTTTTGAAATTCATTTCCTGCTTCCCCAGCGTGGAGAGCTCATCAGCACAGGTGACCATGCAGAGCTCATCAGCACAGGTAACAATGCAGTCTCCTGAGAATCGAAAAAGAGCTCTAGCATGGACTGCACGGGAGGTACTGGATCTGATCGCTATATGGGAAGAGGATTCAGTGCTAACAGAACTGCGTTCCAAAAGACGAAATGAAAAAGTATTTGAAAGAATTTCTAAGGCTATGACGGATAAAGGCCACAGCAGGGACTCAGTGCAGTGCAGAGTGAAAGTTAAGGAGCTCAGACAAGCCTACCAGAAAACCAAAGAAGCAAACGGAAGGTCCAGGGCAGGTCGAAAAACATGCCGCTTCTATGCTGAGCTGCATGCAATTTTAGGGGGCTGCGCCACAACTACCCCACCCCTGACCGTGGATTCCGAGGTGGGGGTTGTAATCTCTGCCATGTCTGAGGATTATGCAGACGGGGAAGATGAAGATGAAGAAGAGGAGGACGACCTAGCAGAGAGCACACAGCACTCCGTGAGCCCCAGCAGCCAGGAGCTTTTTCTGACCCTGACGGAATTACCCTCCTCCCAGCCCTCCCAAGCAACTATCCCAGACAATGACGCCATGAAAGGGACCTCTGGTGAGTGTACCTTTGCAAATAGCAAACATTGTTTTTTAAGCAAGCGTTTTTTAATGACTGATTTGCCCTGAGGACTTGGGATGCATTCGCAGACAGTATAGTTACTTAGAAAAGTTTAACATGTCCGGGGATTGAGAGGAAATCCTCCAGGGACATCTCGATGAAGCGCTCCTGTAGGTACTCCAGAAGTCTTTGCAGAAGGTTTCTGGGCAAGGCAGCCTTGTTCCGCCCACCACGGTAGGACACTTTACCACGCCATGCATGTAGCAAGTAATCAGGTATCATAGCATGGCAAAGCATAGCAGCGTATGGTCCCGGTGATTGCTGGCATTCAAGAAGCATCCGTTCTTTATCTCGCTGTGTGATCCTCAGCAAAGTGATATCGTTCAGGATAACCTGGTTAAAAATCAGGAATTTAAGTAAGGGGGATGGCCATTTTCCTACTGGGTTCGTGGACTGCAGCAGCTTAAAAAAAACCTTTCCTGCACGTAGCTGCCGGGAGGGGAGGAGTGAAATGCCGATGATCTTTTTTGTGTTTGGTCACCGGCGATCTTCCCCAAGCTACCAGCCATGCAGTGGGTGGGGGGGTGGGAAGGGTGTTGATTAGCAGGGAGCTAGCGTGGTATTAGCCATGCATTGGGGGGAGGGGTAAATCACTGCAGAAGCCGAAAGACAGTGGCTTACCATGGCCGCATGCAAGTTGAATTCTGATGCCTGGACCTGTGTCTGTGAGATCTGTAACTCCAGAGCTGCAGGCACTCACTATTAAGATGAAAAATGCGACCTTGTAGGGAAATCACATGTGCTATGTAAAGTGAATAGTGCTGTTCACTGTGAAAGAGTATAACCATTGTTCTGTAAAATGTATCTTTTAAAATATTTCTCTCCCTCGTGCAGCTGCAAATATTTCAAGCGTCCCTCCTCTATCCCAAAGGCTAGCACAGATAAGGCGGAGGAAAAAGAAGACGAGAGATGAAATGTTCTCGGATATTATGGAAGTTACACGCAATGAAAGAGCTCATCTGAATGAGTGGAAGGACGTGGTATCAAATTACAGGAAAGATGCCAGTGAACGTGAGGACAGGAGAGACACCCGAGATGAGAGGTGGCGGCAGGAAGACCGGCAGGAAAATCAGAGGTGGCGGCAGGAAGATCAGCGGTGGCGGGATGCAACTCTGGGGCTGCTGCGTGATCAAACTGACATGCTCCGGCGTCTGGTGGAGCTTCAGGAACGGCAGCAGGATCACAGAGTGCCGCTGCAGCCCCTGTATAACCACCCTCAACCTTCACCATGTTCCATATCCTCCTCACCCAGACGTGTAAGAACGCGTGGGGGGAGGCTCCGTGCACCCGCCCACTCCACCCCCGTGGACAGCCCAACCAGAAGGCTGTCGTTAATGTGAAATTTTTTTAACGGCCTTCTCCATCCTTCCTATCCTCCTCCGAAACCACACCCTTACTTCTCTCCCTCTTTTTTATAATGAATTAATAAAGAATTCATGATTTTTAAACGAGAGTGACTTTATTTGCATAAGTAAGCTGTACTCGAAGGGGGAGGGTGAATTGCTTACAGGGAATGAGTCAATCAAGGGGGTTGGGTGTTAATCAACAAACACAGCAGTCACACTGTACCCTGCCCATTGATGAAGCTCGTTTTCAAAGCTTCTCTGATGCGCACCGCTTCCTGGTGTGCTCTTCTAATCTCCCTGGTGTCTGGCTGCGCGTAATAAGCAGCCAGGTGATTTGCCTCAGCCTCCCACCCCGCCATAAAGGTCTCCCCCTTACTCTCACAGAGATTGTGGAGAATACAGCAAGCAGCAATAACATAGGGGACATTGGTTTGGCTGAGGTCTGAGCGAGTCAGTAATGTCCGCCAGCGCGCCTTTAAACGGCCAAATGCACATTCCACCACCATTCTGCACTTGCTCAGCCTGTAATTGAACAGATCCTGACCACTGTCCAGGCTGCCTGTGTATGGCTTCATGAGCCATGGCATCAAGGGGTAGGCTGGGTCCCCCAGGATAACGACAGGCATTTCAACATCCCCAACTGTTATTTTCTGGTCTGGGAAGTAATTCCCTTGCTGCAGCCGTTTAAACAGAGTAGTGCTTCTGAATACGCGAGCGTCATGAACCCTCCCTGGCCATCCCACGTGGATGTTGGTGAAACGTCCCTTGTGATCCACCAGTGCTTGCAGCACCATTGAAAAGTACCCCTTCCGGTTTACGTACTGGGTGCCCTGGCGCTGCGGTGCCAAGATAGGGATATGGGTTCCATCTATCGCCCCCCCACAGTTAGGGAATCCCATTGCAGCAAAGCCATCCACTATGGCCTGCACGTTTCCCAGAGTCACAACCTTTTGTAGCAGCAGCTTAGTGATTGCTTTGGCTACTTGCATCACAGCAGCCCCCACAGTAGATTTTCCAACTCCAAATTGATTCCCGACTGACCGGTAGCTGTCTGGCGTTGCAAGCTTCCACAGGGCTATCGCCACTCGCTTCTCTACTGTGAGGGCTGCTCTCATCTTGGTATTATGGCGTTTCAGGGCAGGGGCAAGCAAGTCACAAAGTTCCATGAAAGTGCCCTTATGCATGCGAAAGTTTCGCAGCCACTGGGAATCGTCCCACACCTGCAACACAATGCGGTCCCACCAGTCAGTGCTTGTTTCCCGGGCCCAAAATTGGCGTTCAATGGATAGAATCTGCCCCATTACCATCAGGATCTGCAACGCTCCGGGGCCCGCGGTTTGAGAGAATTCTGTGTCTACGTCCTCATCACTGTCATCGCCGCGCTGCCGTATCCGCCTCCTCCTCGCCTCGGTTTGAAGGTCCTGGTTCACCATATACTGCACGAGAGTGCACGAGGTGTTTAAAACATCCACGATTGCGGTATTGAGCTGAGCAGGGTCCATGCTTGCTGTGCTATGGCGTCTGCACAGTTCACCAAGCAAAAAAGGCGCGAAACGGTTGTCTGCTGCTTTCAGGGAGGGAGGGGTGAGGCTGTACCCAGAACCACCCGCGACAATGATTTTTGCCCCATCAGGCACTGGGATCTCAACCCGGAAATGACAAGGGGCGGGGGAGGCTGCGGGAACTATGGGATAGCTACGGGATAGCTACCCACAGTGCAACGCTCCAGAAATCGACGCTAGCCTCGGACCATGGACGCACACCACCGATTTAATGTGTTTAGTCTGGCCGCGCGCACTCGATTTTATACAATCTGTTTTGCAAAACCGGTTTATGTAAATTCGGAATAATCCCGTAGTGTAGACGTACCCTTACATACAATTGTCAGGGGTGGAGACAATTGGTTGGTTGCTTATCAGTGATGGTGCCACAATGACCAATGTGGTTATGGGAGTGATGATGATGATGAATCCGACTATTAGGAGGCAAGAGGCACAAGGAATCAGTAATTTTGCTCATGTAAGGAGATTAGCTTCTAGATCTGCCGCTTGGCCCAGCCTCTCTCTCATAGAATATCAGGGTTGGAAGGGACCTCAGGAGGTCATCTAGTCCAACCCCCTGCTCAAAGCAGGACCAATCCCAAACTAAATCATCCCAGCCAGGGCTTTGTCAAGCCTGACCTTAGAAATCTCTAAGGAAGGAGGCTTGTCTTCACATACAGCACGCTGTTGCACTTTAATGAAGACGCTACTACACCAATGGGAGAGCTTCTCCCATTTGTGTAGTTAATCAACCTCCCCAAGAGGCAGTAGCTATGTCGGCAGAAGAAGCTCTCCCATCAGCATCGCACTGTCTACATAGGGGGTTAGGTCGGTATAACTACATCATTCAGGGATGTGGATTTTTCATATCCCTGAGTGACAGTTAGGCTATGGCTACACTTGCACTTCAAAGCGCTGCCGCGGCAGCGCTTTGAAGCGCTAAGTGTAGTCAAAGCGCCAGCGCTGGGAGAGAGCTCTCCCAGCGCTGTCCGTACTCCACCTCCCTGTGGGGAATAACGTACAGCGCTGGGAGCCGCGCTCCCAGCGCTGGGGCTTTGACCACACTGGCGCTTTGCAGCGCCGCAATTTGCAGCGCTGGAGAGGGTGTGTTTTCACACCCTGCTGCAGCGCTGCAAATTTGCAAGTGTAGCCAAGGCCTTATATTGATATAGATCTGTAGTGTAGACCTGGCCCTAGTCACTAGGGCCCTGAAAAAAAAAATAAGGCTCAATGCAAATTACTTTAAAAGAGTATTTTGTTGAACATGTCTGGTGTTAGTAACTTCTCTGTAAGAACTCAGATTGAAAAGAAAAGCATGGTTAGGCGGTGTTAATGGCTGCAACCAAGCAGGTCTTTGATGTATAGACAATCACAAACTTGATTAATGCTGATAGGTGTGCGCAAAGCACCCTTCTTTCAGGCTAAGTGGAAGGAGCAATTAAACTCTGATGTAGTGAGATAGCTGGAGGAAAACAGAAGCCACCACCCAAGGCAACATGCTGCATGTTGAGGCCTGATCAGAAGCTAAGCTCTATGGTTTGAGGGATTTCCTTGGGACAGATTGCAAATACAGTGGCTAGGGGATTGTTTGGCAAGGGTTGTGTGTGTTTGTGCATGTCTGCTTGTTTTAAAAAAAGCCAGTGGACAGTGAGAGAAACAGTGGTGACCCTGAGAGAGAGCAGAGAGAGAGAGTTCCTTGGGCACAGAACTGCCCGGAGGTGTAGTTTAGTGAGCAAGAAAACTGCCTGTTTGTTTCTACTGTGTTCAGGGAAACAGGACATTGTTTACATGTTTGGAAACAAACTAGATTGCACCAGAGAATATACCTGACTCAGTCATTTCTCCTCCTGATGGAAACAACCCTACAATGCCCCTACTATTGGCTAATCACTCTGGCCAAAGGGGGCAATGGTATGCAAACATCTTTGTATAAATATTGGATCCAATCCTAAGCACTGCTAGGAGCTCTTAGCTCCTTGCAGCATTGGGTCCAGTATGTTATCCTGCATGGACTGTCTCTCCAAATTACTGGTCCCTGCTCTTATTGCTGAATACATTTTGTTGGCCCCCTGAAATGTCTACGCAAAGTTAGGCTAATGAATACTTAAGAAATGGAAATCTGAAACCTCAGTCACTTATTCTGACTGCTTAAATTATTTATCCAATACATTGGAAAAATTAACATTGGCCAGGAAAGATAACTTGAAATACTACTATTTGATTTGGCACCATACGAAAGAAATATATGTCGTCTCTTCACAGCTTGCATTAGTTATTAACAACCCAGCAAAAATTAGCTTGCCATAGAGGTACAAGTTGGGGAAGCCTTGCTGGGTGTAGCAGAAGAAGGGTAGCAACATTTTTAAGGGATGATTTTTCAAATAAACCAGGAATCTGGGAACAACTGGAAGATTCTCTGCAGCTTGAGGTCTTCAAACCACAATTTGAGGACTTCAATAACTCAGACATAGGTTAGGGGTTTGTTATAGAAGTGGATGGGTGAGATTGTATGGCCTGCGTTGTGCAGGAGGTCAGACTAGATGATCATAATGGTCCCTTCTGACCTTAAAGTCTATGAGTTTTCTATGCATTCTGGTGAATTTAGTTGTTTTTTTCTATTATTTTCCCTTACCCTTTTCAGAAGGCAATGACATAAAACTCTTTGCAGACAAAGAGCACAAGCCCGTCTGCTGTTACTCATATTTTTGTAAAACAGCAACAGAGGTAAATTAAAAAGATCTTGTTCAGTTTCATGGCTGCCTTTAGCATCCAGGAGGGTGAAACTGTCAAGAATCCTTTCCGATTAATGCTGCTGCTGGTTGGAAAAGCTATGAATGTCAGCAGAGGCAGGAACTGGAGTTATTCACTGAGGATCAGAATCTAAAATATAGAGACTGCTGATGGGTGGCAGAGTAGTGAAGAAAGACCGTTTCCTCACACCACCTCCTTGCAGCAGACATCTGGAGACAAGTAAAAAAATGAAAAGCCTCTTCCCTTATGGGGGTAGTGGGAGGATTAAACAGAAAGCTCCATCTCCCTTCCTGTAGCTAGAGGTGGAGGTTGACATTTACCAAAATTTACTGTATTAGCAAGACACTGATACAAAAGGTGGAGGATCAGTGTCCAGAGACAGCAGTCTGGTAGACAACTCAAAACAGTCAATGGCTTCTCACCAAAGCATTGATCCTGGACGGATAACCTGGATACCTATCTTTGTCTTTCTTCTCTACCTCTCTGGCTAGTTAGTTTAGTCCTTTAGGTATCAGTTAATATTTCAAGCCCTTATTTAAAAATTTTATATGCCCCAAAGCACCAGCATGTGAACTCACAGTTTGAGTACTCACTAAAACAGGGGTTCTCAATCTTTTTCTCTCTGAGGCCCCTCTCGACAGGCTATAAAAACTCCAGGCCCCAGGAGGGGTGCGGGGGCATCAGGGCAGAGGCCTTGGGCATAGGCGTAGTTTGACTTCTATTTGGGGGGGCAGGGGCCAGCAGGGCTCAAGCCACCTCCACATGACGGGGTCCATGGAGGGAGTGCCACCCCCATCCCCTGACTCACCTCAGCAGGCCACTCAGGTTGCAGGGAGAGGGGTACTAGGTGCTATGTGCAGGCAGGGGGTAGCTCAGGGTGCAGGGAGAGGGTGGCTAGGGGCTGTGTGCAGGCAGGGGATAGCTCAGGATGCAGGGAGAGGGTGGCTAGGGGCTGTGTGCAGGCAGGGGATAGCTCAGGATGCAGGGAGAGGGTGGCTAGGGGCTGTGTGCAGGCAGGGGATAGCTCAGGATGCAGGGAGAGGGGTACTAGGTGCTGTGTGCAGGCAGTGGGGTAGCTCAGGATGCAGGGAGAAGAGTATTAGAGGCTGTGTGCTGGGAGGGCTCCTCTGCAGTCCCTATTCCTGGAGGGGTCTGCCAGCCACAGAGCCATGTCTCCTAACCAGCTGCCTCTGTGGGAGCAAAGGGAGCTGGGAGCTGAGGAGCAACTTCAACCTGGGGCACCAGCAGGAGATAAGGCAATGCTGCCACAGCCTGCTCCATGACACCAGCCAGAGCAGCAGCTAGCCCACGCTGCCCAGCTCCGGCTTCCCGCCTCCGACCTGGCCATGGGGCGGGAAGAGGAGATGGGGAGGGGTGTGGAGCTGCCTCCCCGGGACTTTCGTGACCTTTCGCTGCAATTGGGGGTGAGGGGCAATGCCCTTCAAGTCCCCAACTCTGCCTATGGGCTCAGGACTTCTGCCCCACAGGAAGCACCAGAGCTCAGGGTTCCAGGATTCAGCCCTGCACCTCCCAGCTTCAGCCCCCCGGGATGGTGCCAGGGATCAGGGCTTCAGTCCCACACCTCCCAGCTTCAGCCGTGTGGGGGGTGCTGGTTCGGGGATTCAGTCACGGGGCCCCACAGCCCCCTTGAAAGGGCTTGCGGACCCCCAGGGGATCACGGACCTGATCAAGAACCGCTACACTAAAATACAATAAATACACTCAGCTACATCTCTGGCTTGCGAAAAACATTCCCACAAATAGAAATAACATATGTTTGTTACTTTTTGTTTCTCAAGCTTCAAATCATCTCGCATCACATCTCCAGACACCAACTCCCCATCCAGACGCATCAATTGATCCTGGAGTGTCTCAAATTGTTTTTCTGCTTTCCTGGCCTTTTGCAGAGCCTCCTGGTACAATCTGGTCTGATTCTCCAGCTGCTCAGTCAGTTTAGCTATTTGGGCTTCAAGCTGGGACACCATCTGGGAAGCAAGAAAACCGACAAGACAGACTCAGTTAACTTGACATGTACATGTTAGAGGACAAGAAAGACGCATCCCCAAGCTACCAAACAGTGAAAGATTTCCCACTTCTAGATAAATATTTTTTTTAAAGAAAGGAAACAAAATGTGGGATAACTATCAGAAAAAATATTGTATGCAGTATTCTTGTATGCAGTTGGTCCCAGGAAATTAGAGAGACAAGTTGGGTGAAGTAATATCTTTTATTGGACCAACTTCTCTTGGTGAGAGAGACAAGCTTTCAAGCTTACAGAGCTCTTCAGAAAAAACGATAGAAGCTGTTGGGGGAAAAAATGCAGCAGTGAGCCACTGCCCACTGAATCCGAAATGGAGAACAACACGAAGACCCTATTATCTATGCCAGAGGTCAGCAACCTTTCAGAAGTGGTGTGCCGAGTCTTCATTTATTCACTCTAATTTAAGGTTTCGTGTGCCAGTAATACATTTTAATGTTTTTAGAAGCTCTCTCTCTATAAGTCTATAATATATGACTAAACTATTGTTGTATGTAAAGTAAATAAGGTTTTCAAAATGTTTAAGAAATTTCATTTAAAATTAAAGTAAAATGCAGAGCCCCTTGGACTGGTGGCCAGGACCCAGGCAGTGTGAGTGCCCCTGAAAATCAGCTCGTGTGCCGCCTTCGGCACCCGTGCCATAGGTCGCCTACCCCTGATCTATGCCTACACTGCCAATTAATTTGAAGTAGCTAACTCTTTTGTAAATGTTAATCTAGACGCTCCATGATCATTCCAGAACACCCATTCACAACTTACCCTACATTTCATCCTAGGGCATAAAACAAAAACTTTTCTGTCCTGAAATGTGGAGTGTCTAGATTAACATTTACAAAGATGTTTGCTAACTGACTGATTACTAATTAACTCAAATTTCAATTAAAATAGGCCTACAAACTCCGGTCTGCATATACTCTGGAAAAAAGGAACATTTTAGAAAGATTGACTAATACATTTTAACTAAGTGGGTTTTACAAACATGTTACCCCCTAGTGTAGATACTGTAGTGTTAAAAAAAAATTTAAATGTGTTCGCTTGTCCTGATCAACATTAGAGAGCGTAGGGTTCACCAGGAACAATTTATATGTTTTTAAAACATGTCTCCACTCAGTGTTAATGTGCTTTTAAGCACCACTTATTTAAAATGTGTTTGCTAAACACATTTTTTCTAAAGTGGATAAGAATTAAACCTCACAATATAAACCAAAAATCATTTAGCTGTTCTCTATTAACTTTACAACACTTACGTGATTCACTAACCAATAAACTCAATGGAATGGAATTAAAAAATGAATTGTTTAATAACTGGAAATAGCAACAAGATGGCTAATTACAATGCTGCCAAATGTTAAATTACTTGGCTATATTCAAAAGGTTGTTTTTTTTCCCCTCGCATTTGCATTGCATGCTCATTTTTAATTCCACCCTCAGATACTCATCCAATAGTCCCTTCATTTCTAGCATCTGTTGGCCTCATGTTTACAAACTGGCCTGATTCCTGATTTACACACACAAAACTGCCATTAATTTCGGTGACACTTATCAAAACATAAGGGCTGCAGCCCTGGGTTAGTGTTAAATAAAATGGCATAATTGAACCAGGACCAAAAAGGATTTACGGAAATATTATTGATTGCACACTGAGTGGAACGACCCAACAACAACAAAATACAACCCAAAGAGAAAAAAAATCGACAACCAATAAACACATTATTTTCTATTGTATGTCACTAAGGGGCAACTCTAGCCCTCATTAGATCGGAGGAGAAACTGGCGGCAGGGGAGGAAGACTCCTCCATCAGGCTACAGAAGCTCTGCAGCTGATTTACCTGGTTCACCTTTGGCAGAGAACAGAAGAAATGCACGTAGCTTCAGACCAACCCAGCCCCATCCTCTTTTTCTCCTGTACAATGCCATTCAGGAGGCTGCTAGCACACAGCAGGGTTCTGCAACACACACACACACACACACACCCATGCACAATAAAGCTACGCTAATTCTGCAGAACAGAGGTCCTTTGGGGTGGCAGAGTAAGAGGTGTGGATTCAACTGAGGGCTTGTCTATACTGGAAATGCTACAGCGGCACTGCTGTAATGCTTCAGTGTAGACACTACCTACACTGATGGGAAGGGTTCTCTCGGTGGTGTAGGTAATCCACTTCCCTAATTTGAGAGGAAGTAGGTAAGTCAACACAAGCATTCTTCCTTTGACCTCGTACTGTCTACATAGGAGGTTAGCTCGGCTTCGCTACATCACTCATGGGTGTGGATTTTACACACCACTGAGCAATGTGGCTAGGTTGACCTAACTTTTTAGTGTAGCCCAAGCCTCAGTGAGTGAAATATGCATCTCATGATGCTGCCACTCAAATGTTGCCATTTATTTCAATGGGAAAAGCATTAGGGCTTGATTCAAAACCCATTAAATCAATAGACGTTCCCGGGTTTTAAATTAGGTCAGTCCCATAACTGCAAAAGTATATACTATGTCAGAAGATGACAACTCATTTATTCTTAGAGCCTGTCTACACTATGGCTGCTATAGCAGCTCAGCTACGGCACTGCAGCTGTGCCACTATAGTGCCCTGAGTAGATGCTTCCTACGTAGATGGAAGGGGGTTTTCCACGGATGTAGTTAATCCACCTCTCTGAGAGGTGGCAGCTAGGCTGATGAAAGAATTCTTCTCATCCCTGAGCTACACAGCTGGGTCAATCTAATTTTTAAATGTAGACCAGCATTAGAGTCATCAGAAAGAAGGGGCTGATTCTGCAGTCATCACACTGGGGAAAGAACTGTGGAGTTTAATACAGTTGAACCCTGTTATGTCGCCGGCCTAGGGGTTTGCCAAAAAGTGTCGAGATAACCAATGATCGAGATATCATCAGGCGGCAGGCGAAGTGGGGACCGGGTATGCGGGGCCGGGCGGGCGGGACCGGGAAGCGGGCCGGGCAGGCGGGCGGCGGCGAGGACCGCGGCGGGGCCGGGCGGACGGGCGGGCAGCGAAGCGGGGACGCGGGGAGCCGGGCGGCTGGGGACGCGGGGACGCGGGGAGCCGGGCGGCGGGGGACGCGGTGGGTCGGGGACGCGGGGAGCCGGGCGGCCGGGGACGCGGGTCCGGGGCAGGAGTCGGGCGGCCGGGGACGCGGGGCCGGGGCAGGAGTCGGGCGGCCGGGGAGGGATGCGGCAGGAGCCGGGCAGGGCCGCCGCCGGAGTTAGTAGTTTACCGCTAAGTGGCAAATTCGGCGCTCTTCTGTGCTCGAGATATTAGGGTTCGGCGAGATTAAAGAATCGACATAACCAATGAGAAACCGATAAGACAAAGAGGGAGTTTGGCGGTTCCACTTCTAAAACGTCGACTTAATACGATTGGCAAGTTAACCGAGGTCGAGATAAATGGGTTCGACTGTAGTACTTTTGCCTGTAATGTGACTATAGATGTGATCCAGATTAGGAAAAAATATCTGAACCCTGACGACACGTAGGGCGCTCAAGACCTGATCTAGTAGCTTTAAAATGATTGCGATTTTAAATTTTAACTGCTGTAGAACAATAATTAATAGCAACATCTCTTTCCCACAACAGACTTTATATTAAAGGGCACTTGTCATTTTTTGTCTTAAAAAAAGGCATACCTCTGGGCTTTCTACAGATTAAATTATGCTTGTCAACAGATGCAAATTACTGTCAGGCATTCTCCCATTTCACTGGGTTAAATACCCAATTGCAGAAAGGTTTGTAGCAATTTTTAGCCACACATTTATTATCTATTATAAGCTGACTGGAATGCTGAAAAGTCATCCAGGTAATAGGATAGGCTAATGTGTAGGCAGTTAAAGCTCTAAAAATGGCCTTTCTTCTGTCACGTCATTGAAGGCATTTAATCCCTTCACTGACAATCTGGGTGCAAAGTATATACACACCATCTTCAACTTCTTGATTCTAATCCTAGAAAGGGACTAGATGGTACAGAGTTCCAGTGAGACCCTGCCCAGGCTAAAAGGTCAGCACAGGCATAAAGCTTTGTAGGACTGGGGCCTTTCATTAAGATTTGAAAAACAACTGCACTTACTCATGAATGTAGAAAGTGTAAGCAAAGCTAGACTAAAAACAACCTACACGCTCTTGGGAATGATTCCTTTCAGGGCATGCTCAAGTCCTTTCTCACATAGTTATTTCAAGGTCTGACCTTCATAAAGAAACTCTCCTGAGAGAAGCAGTCCATACTTCTTTATTAGAGTGCTTCACTTTAGGACAAGGCAGACAGAATAACTCCTCGTTCCCCATACCTGTGACACACAGTTGCAAATTAATAAAGTTTCCTCAGCATGCACGTTTGATATTTTTTTTGTATCTTTGTATTTACTGAGTTCAGTGGTAATTGATATGTAGCTAAAAATCCTCCCCATGTTTTTTTTTTAATTTAGAAAATGATAAAAAAGTAACAAAAATACAGGGACAGAAGGCAAAGAAAGGAGAAGGGAAGATTTGCTTTTCTCTCCCCTTTATTATTTTAAGGATGAAATAAAAATACTATGGAGGCACAGGTTAGCTCCATAGTTAAGGCTAACGTGAGTTTTGCATTTAAAGCAGCAGTGCCCAGTCGTGGCACCCAAACCACCTTAATCCTGCCCTGTAGTGACACCAAAGGTATGTCTACACTGAGACATGACATGTGGGGTGGTCAAACACCCCTCCTCCTGAACCTTTAAATTGTGCCGCACTATCAATATTTACATGTTGCCTCTTTAAAAAGGCGTAGTCTTAACTCAGATTAGCTAACCCTGTTGGAGGTATTTGGGTTGAAACAGCACAGCAACACAGCTTTTAACTTGGCTCAGCAGCTCAAGTTCAACCCTGAGCTGCCCTGGAGGCTTCAACTCGAGCAACTAACCCAGATAAAAAGCCAACTTGCTGTGTCTTCACTGTTATTTGAACCCAAGTTAGCAAATGTAGGTTAGCTAATCCAAGTTAAAACACATCTTTTCATGCAGTGTGTAATCTAGGTGGGGGGATTAAAAAAAAAAATCTAATGTGTCTTTAAAAAACAGTTTAATCGAACATGTAACTTCAACAACTATTATGCATTAATTACAATTGTCTAGTTACTGCATGATGTTACTACTGGGCAGAGTTAAGTTTGATTAAGGAAAAGAACATCTCCATACCTTCATGTTTGGATTTCTTAAATTCAACTTTAACTCTGAATTTCCTGGGTTTATACCACTTACTTTGGGGATAATTATGGCCCTATAATGGTTTTACCCTAAACATCTCATATATACTTCCAAAATTAACTTCATTTGAACACAGATTTTGTGTTGGAAAATATATACACACATGCGTGTGATACTACAGTTCTTACCTTTAAAACATCTTAAATGAATTTGCCTTGTGTGGTATCTTTGAAAAACCAATATACTGCAATGGAAAAATCATTCTCTTTTGCCATAGCTATCAAAACAAAGCAACTGTTAAGCAACCTTAGTGCTTGAAAACTACTCTTCCTTTAAAAAAGCCCTCCAGTAACCTTTACCTGCAGCTTTGGACTGTCTAACCGTGGGTCACTTTTTCAGTGTGTAGAGCCATAGTTTTCCACCATGAACCTCAAATAGCACTGCATGCATACCCCTCAGGCCGTTTTGTTCTCCCAATACCCAAACTGGCCAAGCCTGCCTCCTTGCAGCAATGTTTATGGGAAGGGGAGAGCCATTTCTTTAATTCCTTGACTTTGTACTTGGGCTGTCTCATCCTTAAGATTCCGGTTTTCAATGTCAGAGTTAGTTGCTCTTCTAGGTAGCCACAAGTGATTGTCCCAAACTAACAGTATCCAAGACCCAGTTCAGGTTACTTTGAATTTAAGTTGATTTTATTGTCACATCAGCAAATGGAAAGATCATAAAATAAAACGTATGCGGAAATAAACTCTTTGAATCAGACACTACAGAAAGCAATGCTTAGTGAGAACAAAGCTCAGAGTACTGAAATATTATCTATACGGCACAGCAGAAAAAGTCCTTGCTCTCCCTCAGCCTACAGCTGTTCATTTCAGCCATCTAGAAGAAAGCTCACTCACGTGTTCAGCAAGGTAGGGGTGGATGGGAGAGAGAGAGACCTTCATTTTATAGCCTTCTGTTAAGGTCATTATAATGTACCATTTCCTCACTTCCCCTGAACAGTAATTAACTTAACTTGTTTTCCACTAAAATGAAATGCATTCCTTTTCAGATGCCAGCTTATGCTAAATAAACAATGCCACTTTATGTTTCCCAATACATACAAACATTTAAGCAATACTGGGTCTGATTCTGATTGCACTTAAACTGGTATAAAACAGATGTACTGTAAAGTCCAAGTCACCTGAGTTGTGTGGGTACAAACAAGATCAGAGGCAGACTCAGTATCTTTAAGTACCCACACCTCCACTGTCATATAGGGTTTTTTTGCTCAACTTGCTAACAATCCAAACACAAGGCATGTTTTGGGAAAGTTCCTATCTGGTCAGGGAGGCAAAGTCACACAGCAGAAATAAGATTAATTAAGATAAGAGACACCAGATACATTTTGACATCAGAAAGATTCAGATTTAATTCAAAACTATAAATCAGTCTTTGTAACAATATTAAAGGGAAAAAAAAACTTACCCTTAAGGTTCAATTAAAACTGAACTCTCAAATCCTCAAAAGAAATTCCACAAATTGATCTTTTAAGAACAAGTCAGGGAAGCAAATTCATTATGGCATGTGAACTAGCCATGCGGCCATAAAAGGAGAGTGCCTAAATAGAGCATAGAGAAACTTCTACACCACTGTCCAGTCAGGGATCTGTGAATTTGGTCTGCAGCTTCCTGTGGATCCCTGGTCTACAACTACATGGACAATGCAAACACTGCTCTCTGCATCGTTTGTGAGGCTTCATAGCACACACAGGACCCAGGTCATGGATTTCTGAAGGAAAGTTTTCCTTCTTCTCTATGGAATCTTTTCCATCAAAGGGATCGAGCCTCACATAACATCCTCTTTCAGTAGAAAATTATTTAATCTTTTGTTAGATTTGAAGTTACTCCCATTAGATGCACAATCTGATTATACAAGCAAGTCAGTAAAAGCAAGCATTTGCACATGAACCGCTCTGTTACAACCATCAGCTGTTCAAACCAGAAAGCACAATACATATTTTACTGGTATGGGTGTGGTTAAATGGATGCTAGCAAGATTAAATATAAAGACAAGATTTTTTAAAATCGGAGCCCACATTAAGGCTCCTAGATCTAAATAAATGGCCTAATAAGAGGCCAAATGTTTAGAGGTATGAGCACTCAACAGTTCCTATTAAATTCTGGCCTGATTTTCAATGGGAGTTGCTGAGTGCTCAGCACTTCTGAAGAGCAAGAACCTTTACCTTAAGGTGCCCATTTCTGAACACAGAATCCTAGAAATGTAGGGCTGGAAAGGGCCTCAAGAAGTCATCAAGTCCAGACCTCTGCACTGAGGCAGAACCTAGTAAACCTAGACCATCCCTGACAGGGGTTTGTCCAACTAGTTCTTTAAAATCTCCATTCATGGGCATTAAGCCTATTCCAGAGTGTGATGGGACACCCCCTCATTCTGGTACAGAGAAGACTAACAAACTCTTCCTGGCCTCTTCAGCGCTAACAAGGCACACTTGCAAGGTTTGTTCAGCCTGGAGGGAGAAGAGCTTAAAAGAAGAAAAACTTACAGCAGAAAGGGGCAGTGAATAGGAAGAAGGCTGCTCTGTCCCAGAGACTGCTGGTAACAGAGGTGGTCCAGCTGAGGAGGAGACAGCCACCTCATGCACTGCTCATGAAGCTGGCCTGACTGGCAGCAAAGCAGTACGCCCCAGAACAAGAGGCAAAAGGTAAACCCCACAAAGGGGCAGTAGACTGACAGACTAGGCCCATAGGGCTAAATCCCAAGAGACTGCCTGAGAGACTGGCCATCTTTTCAGCCAGATCCTCTTCTCTTGCAAGGGGAGGAGAGGAGGCTAAGGCAATCCTTTGCCGGTGTGCGTTTGCCTCAGAGAGCTCCCCCAGGTGCTGCCAACTTGGGGAAGAGAGAGAGAGAGAAAGTAAATGACAGAGTGGGACCTGGCAGGGGGGGGAAATTCAGGGAGCCCCTGCACCCCACACAGACCTTAACAACCCTCACAGTTAGAAAGTTTTTCTTAATATCTAGCCTAACTCCCCCTTGCTGCAGATTAAGCTCATTACTTCTTGGCCTACCTTCAGTGGACATGGAGAACAATTGAGCACAATTCTCTTTACAACAGCCCTTCGTATGTTTGAAGGCTTATTAGGTCCCCCCTTCAGTCTTTTCTCACTGATTAAACCATGCCCAATTTTTAACCCTTCCTCATAGGTCAGCTTTTCTAAATCTTATAATTTTTGTTGCTCTCCTCTGAACTCTCTCCAATTTCTCTACATTTTTCCTAAAGTGTGGCACCCAGACCCAGTACTCCACCTGAGGCCTCTCCAGCATCGAGTAGAGTGGAACAATTTCCACCCATGTCTAGTATATGACACTCCTGTTAATACACCCCAGAATATTAGCCTTTTTCACAACTGCACTGCATTGTTGACTCATTCAACTTGTGATCCACTACAACCCTGAGATCCTTTTCAGCAGTATTAACACTTAGCCAGCTATTCACCATTTTTTAGTTGTGCTTTGGATTTTCCTTCCTATATGTAGTCCTTGGCACTTGTCTTTACTGAATTTCATCTTGTTGAATTAAGATCAATTTTCCAATTTGTCATGTTCATTTTGAATTCTAACCCTGTCTGCCAGAGTGTCTGCAACTCTGTTCCATCTTGATGTCATCCAGAAATTTTACAAGCATTGTCTCCACTCCATTATCCAAGTCATTAATGGGCACGTGCGCACACACAATTTTTAAATTAATGTCTTCACCTGTGTTACTAACACAATTATTGAAATTGCTTTCACTATTAATGCTGTTTGCTTACTTTTTGTCTCTCTCTTTACTTGAAAAGTGAAACTAGACTAATCAGTTTCACTTTGTTTTAAAAAAATCAATTAAAATATACCTATTTCCATTAGGTTTTGTATACACTTAATCGTCTTAGTCTTAAAAAACACAATCAAAATGTTGGGTCTAAATCTATGACAATGAAGATTTAAAATTGGTGTCTACTGTAGCTTAGTTGCTGATTTTTTCCTTTAGCATATTATACTAAAGTAACATGGCAAATACGCTCAAATGTTTTTTCCTCTTTCCCAAGCAAATAAAGGATGACTCCTCTCACTCAAGATGTGAGATGACCAGCATAGCAGCCCAGTATGAATACTTGGCATGAAGGAAGAAAGCAACAGCCAGAAAGAGCCAGTGGTGAAGCAATTTCTACAATTTCCGGCTGTATTATATACTACAGCTACAAAGGGACTGAACCACGGTTAGAGAACTAAATGGACAGATCCAGCATGCGACTGAGTCTTATATGACATATGAGATTTATGTCATATAAAAGACATAAATCACCTGAAGACATCCCCATTAAACTTCAGACATTGCTCTTAATCATCACTGGGCTTAAATCCGTTCCCAGTTAAACATTCCAATCAAGGGTATTGTATAAAAAGACGGCAAGCCGTCAACAAATGCACAAAATATTATTTCATACAAGAAATTCTCAGATCTGGAATTTTAAAGCATACCAGTTACAGTGACACAGTCAGACAGAGTGAAAAAAATGAAGTTTTCTGAAAACAAAATTTTGTAATACAAAAAATTCTAGTGCCTCAGTGGGAGGTGCTGGAAACCTGAAATTTGGAAAGGATGTAGACCCTAGGAGATGCTTTCCAGTGGTCCAATGAAAATGGTTTTGATGTGGCAGAATTATAAGGGTTTAACAATCATGTACTTCACATATGCACATTTGTTTTATCATTTAACAAAAAACAATCTGCCAGTGTTCCATTGGCAATGCCCACATAAATAGATTCATAATTTCCATGGAATAGATATATTCCACCTGATCTGTGCAGATGCATGGGTTAGAAAATTGAGTGGGATTTCAGCTTTAAATATGTAGGTGCTTTGTGGAATATGGTGTTGTGTAAGGAATCGGGGCTCAAATAATAAAGGTGCAGATGGAAGAAAAGACAGGATTCTGAAGAAGGCTATAGCCTCTTCCAAATTACAATGCATAAATAAGAACACAAAGGCTGCTATTTCATTCCTTGCACATGTTGTGCAGTCCACAATGTTCTACTAGCATACAGCAAATATGGAATTCATTTCCATCAATTCCTTCTTCCTTTTTTCTAAAAAAGCTTGGAAGTTCTATACAAAACAGCTGCATTAAATGAACATTAAGGCTACAAAGTGAAGCAACCAAACGTTAGGAAATGCCAATATTAGGACTGTCTATTATTAGGGATAGATTTTGTGCTGCACCTCTCAGGAGTATCCCTGGAGGAGGAGCCCTAAAGCTACCTTGGTGCCTTCTCAATTCTGCCAGCTCCAGGAGCTGGTGCCACCCTTAAGACTGCTCTTACGACAGCCTCCCCATGGCTCTCAATGAAATGTTTCACAGTTCAAAACAGCTGTAATGATGAACATAGCGGCCACTCCCTCACCAGGGTGCTGCAAGGGCTATCAGAGTACAGGTGCCATGGGAGGGGGACTATGATCTGGCCTTCAGTCTTTAATTATATGATCACTTCTTATTTTTTCCCCTCACAGAACCCACGACTTATTCACTGTGCACGATGGACTGATCAGTGAAGGAGGCAGATGTTTAAAGTTCATTTTTTTCCTTTGTTATTTAATGTGTGGTCCTGTGTCTCATACACTGCACAACATCAAAATTCCGCTAAGAGAAGAATTTTTCCTTCATTCTTAGACTTTCCTATGATGCCACTCACAGGCGCCTCTGATCACCTAATGTTACTGAATTTACTTTCAGAATAACCCTGTGAGCACTCCATTTTACAGATGGGGGAACTAAGCAACAGACCAATCAAGTAATTTACCCAAAGTCACACCAAAGTGAGACCCAGTTCAGTGTCTTAAACACAAGAGCATCATTTCCCCGCCCTGAGGACTCCTGTCTGACTTCCTGACTAAATCAGCTTCATAACAAACTACAACTTCAGTGAATGATCCAAAGTTGTTCTGGACCCAGGCCTGTCCAATTTGCATACTGAATGAGGCAGGAGTCCTGTGAAAAAAATATTATAGGACCACATTAGTTAAGATTCTATCATAAATGCAACACATACATGCAGAGTATGGAATTATAGCTAATATGGAAAAGGAGCCATACAAAAATCAAGCAGATTGAATAGGTACAGAAGCAATCCACTTACTATCTTTTTGCTCTCTTCCCTGCGGCCAAGTTCTCGAACTCGCTCCATGATGGCCTCCTCGGAGGGCTTAACTGTTACAGAACTGTTGCTAAGAAGGGTAGCTACTTGCTCTTTAAAAGCACTCAGCAGGCTCTGAGCAGTCCTGGCCTCGTCTATGCTGCTTTTCAGACTCCCATCCATCTCACTGGAACATCTCTTCAGGTGGTGCAGTTCCTGCTTTGAGGCTTCCCAAGCCCTCTGGCTAGCAGACAGCCTATCTTGGAGGCTTCTGATCTCCTTCTCTAGACTCTGTTTGGCTGTTAAAGCACTGTCCAGCTCCTAAAATAAAAGAAACAGAAAACCAGGCTTAATCCAGGCCAAAAATAAGGACTGGGGACTAAATGGCTAATTTTCAGCATGGAGAGGTGAGTAGCAGAGAGGTGCAGGAACTAGTAGCATTAGGGCCAAAATTGTTCATTATGGGCCCAATCTTGCAAGTCCTTCACAGACAGAATACCTAGTGAGGTAAATAGGACTCCCACATGCATTTATTATCAATTACCTTCATGGTATAGTGAATGGGGAAGTAAGATTTGAAGATGACACAAAATTACTTAGATCTATAAATACATTGCTTAGATTGTGATGACTTTCATTAAGAAAAATGGTGACTGGAAAACTCAGTGGTGGATGAAATTTAACACAGACAAGTGCTGGTAATGCACACTAGAAGAAATGGTGTAAAATTTAAAACTACTTGCATATACTGATGAGGTCTAAATTAGTGATATAGGAAAAGATCAAGACAACATCTCAGCACACTCCATGAAGACATCTGAATAATAGAGCCTCAGGGGTTTTAAAAACAACAAAAAAAAGAAACAAGCATACCAGGATTATTTCCACACAAAACAGGGGCGTGGCTAAATGAGAAAAAGTTATGATAGCATATAAGGAAAGTGCAAATATTCAAATATTGATTGGTTGCCTCATCTCAAAGACGGCACAGATGAGAGAGGTGGAGAGATGAAGAATAAATCAGATTAGAAGTGTGATGAGGAGACTTTCAAAGGAGAAATTTAAAAACTGGGACTATGCAGGGCCACATCATGTGGGGCCAAAGTTGTCAAAAGGAGGTGAGGAATGTCAATATCAAACTAGCCAGCCTTCCCCTTGAGCCTACAGTTACCCCTGTGTGTGAATACTGCTCAGTCTGGGAAACAACACAGCACCTGTGATCAAGTCCTGGCCTTGACCACCTTTATCGAAAACAGTTTTTGACAAAATCTAAAGACAGGCGCCGTCTTCTTGGATTTGACTGCCGCCTATGACACAATTTGGCACAGAAACCTTTTGTTTAAACTCTCTCAGGTTGCCCGCATTGGGTGTTCGAAGTAATAGAGCTCTCTTTCTCCAACACAGGCAGTTTACAGTACACCTGGGCAACTGCTGTAATTATTGGCAGTGTCAAATCAATGGCTTCCCTCAAGGCTCAGTTCTTTCACCAGTGCTGTTCAATGTGTACATCAACAACCTGCCAGCTATGCTCTCGTGCAAGTTCATCTATGCCAACGACATCTGCTGTAGCCACCAAGCTGTCCTCAGAAATTGACAAGATCTTGAATGAAGATGTGAATCTCATGGCAGAGTATTGTAGTCAATGGCACCTGCGGCAGAGCTTTTCTAAAACTGCTTCTAGTGTATTCCATCTGCATAATGCAAATGCAAACCAGGAGTTAAACATTTTCCTCAATGGCCAATGCCTGCGGCATGATCCAAACCCAGTTTACCTCAGTGTGACATTGGATAGATCATTAATGTATCGCAACCATTGAGGAAGACAGCAGTCAAAGTCAGCACTCAGAACAACCTGCTCAGAAAATTGGTCAGTTCAACCTGGAATGCGAGCACCAAGAAGCTTAGATCATCAGCCGTTTCCCTCTGCTATTCAACAGCAGAGTACGGTGCTCCTGTCTGGTGTCGCTCATCTCACGCAAAGTTGATCGATGTAGACCTTAACAAAGCTATGCATATTGTGAGTGGGACTCTGTTGCCATGGCTACCAATACTTAACATAGCACCACCCCATATTTGCCATGAAAAGGTCTCTTTCACACTGCTGGCTAAGATCCATGAGAACAGCGACCTGCCGCTGTACACAGACCTCTTCGACCACCCAGCAGCTCGCGTCTTCTAGACGCCTGTAATGAGGTTGGCTCTCACCTTTTATGAGCACCTCACATGGTCGATGGGTTCTTCGGCAAGTCTTCAGTGACTCAGCCCTCCAGCCACATCACACACTGTCTGTAGGTGGAACAGAACAAACCCATTTTGATATACAGTCTTTACCTTCCCCCAGCCCTGGCCTGGGGCCATACCTCCAGGGCTTCCTCCCTTAAGACATTATCTTCCTGCAGCGCTCCCTGGGCTGAGTTCTTGCTCAGTCCCCTCAGCCAGTCAGGAGCTCCTTCTTAGCTCTCCAGGTCCCTGCCCACACTGAGATTTCCATGGCCCTGATGCTCTTTCAGCCAGCCAGGAACACGATCATCTCTTCCAGCTCCAGGCAGCAACTCTGCTGCTCCTTTTTATATGGCCCTCCTGGCCCCTGATTGCCTGCTCCTGCAGTCCCTCTGATTGGCTGCTTCCCTTGCAGCCACTCTAGGCCACCTGGAGAACTTGTCTTCTGCTCCTCTCTGAACCAGGGTGTGGTAGGGTTCTGAGGCCTCCAGAAAGGGGCCTCTAGGCCTTGTCCAGCCTGTCACCATTTTCTTTATGCTCATTTATGCCACCACAGGACATGACGGTGGAATCTGCTTGGCACAAGTGGTCAATGAGGACAGTCCTTAATCACTCTCTCATCACTGATGCAACCTGTCCATCAGGTTTTGATCTGCCAAGGCACCTGTGTTCATCTCTGACTATGTCACATGTCATTGTCGACTGCCCACTGACTTATTTCGACGGCAGGCTACCGGCTCTCCACCTGGCTGATGATGACACCATTAAATGGCTGGGCATGTTGCACATATGCCGACAAATCTGGACTCCGCAAATTTAGGGGACATGGCAGGATAGGTGAGGCAGGACGGCAGCCCTATCTAGCATCCCTGTAGAATCATCTTTAGAAATTCCTGAGGAAGTTAATTCTTGCATAGTCCTTCTATGTCCTTAAACGGAGGGTACACAGCAGGAATACACAGACAACAATAGCAAAGGTCCCAAAGGAGCTATGTTGCCATGAGATACTGGAGCCTGGGGAATAATGCATAGGGGCTGCTGCTCTGTGAATACTCCAAGATCCTGGGAATATTCTCATGGATCTCATTGGATCTCACTGTTGTAAAGCCTTGACCCTTGCCTCATCTTGTGTAAACTCTCAGCGCTTGCCAAGTAAATTTTCTCTTCTTTGTGATGATCCAGTCATCAGTTTGAGAAAGAGATAGAGGCAGTAGATATGTCAGGGGTATATAAAATAAGGAATGGTATAGAGGCGGCCAGTTGGACCACGCTGCATACACTGTGCTGTGAAATAAGAATAAGAAGCCATTCAATGAAAGAGAAAAGATTTTAACACAGACAAAACCAAAAACATGGTTCTGCTTCATTTAATCAGCCTGTGAAACTCTTTGCCCCAGAATATTAATAAGACAAACAGTTTAGTAAGATTTTTAAAAGGATTAGAGATTTATATGAATAAGAATAAACTCCTCAGTCAAACCAGCTGGGATTATGATGTAGCAAGGAATATAATCCTTCACACTTCAGGGCACTGTTTGATTAACAACTAAGAATGGGAAGGAATTTCCCTTCCCACAAGGTACAACTTTACACGACGAGGTGGGTACATTTACAGGGAGTCATTTGCCTTCTCCAGAAGCATCAGGTTTCAAATATTGTGGGAGGCAGGATACCAGACTTAATTGGTCAGGTTTGTTGCAATGTGATAATCCCTGTGTTAACTATATTTAAGAATAAAAAAAAGAAACAAAACCATATTAATTAGGTAAATACTGTCATTACCCATTACTAAACTAATTTTAGAACTGTCAACCAAATCTTGGCATAGTTCATTTTATTTCCCTTCTTCAACTCTAAAGAGGTCCTCTTAACAGAGAAATTATGCCCAGAATCAAATTATGGGTATTATAGGAAAGAATGAAGGGAAGTCTATTCCAATTATAATATTACTTCATCAGTCTGTAGATTTCCTTTCGCAGGTTGCAGCACAACAGCAGCTAGTCAACATAAGTGTGAGCATTAACCAGTTATGATCTCAGTTTATTTTTTTAAAATTTGCAAACAAATACAGTTGCTTCAAAAGGCCACGGTACCGAAATGACAAATTGGATAAAATAATTCAAAAGGAACACAATTATCGTGCCTCTTTCTCATTTTAAGTGTCATGGGTTATAGTAAACCATTTATTTTTTTTAAAACTTTCTTTTTAAGAGTCATATTTACAAGTCAGCTGATGCATAAATCTTAAAAAAATAAACAAATGCAAGTTGAAAAATGTAGTAAAATTCTATGTTAAAATTAAATGCTGAACAGCTTCATAGATATAGTTTATCAGGTCAATATATGTATTTAACACATTTTTAATTATAATTTTTAGGATGGTCTTGCCAATCTTAGCAAATGTTGGAACTGCAGACAAGAAAATGCCAATATCTCAGATAGTCTGTGTATTCATAAAAAATTGTGCATATTACAAGCCAGATCAAAAGCCCACTGAATTTAATGAAAAACTCCAACTGACTTCAGTGGATTTTGAATCATGGATTGTGGAGTCATGCTGCTAGCCAGGATTTCTCAGTGTGCAAGTCAAATGACTATTTATGATTATTAAGTATGAGTTTATTATACCATACAAATAATCTGGTATCTGACAGACAAGATACTTCACTACCAGTTCCTTTAATGGAATCTTTAGGAAAACATTTTGTTAAATATTATTCAATGAATTTCTCTCTATTTCTGAAGAACAAATTTTACAGCAATTTAAAAAAAAAAATCTGGCTCCAACTGCATCTCCGGATACTCCTAATTCTCTATGGAAGAATACTTGTAATACTCCCTCAAGCTTACTTCAAGCAATAAAATATGGATTTCTTAGCATACATTTCTACTCATCTATCAGACTCCTACCTCAATAGTTCTATACGTTAATGCGGACTTACACAACATCTGCCCAGCTACCACTTTGAGAAGGCAGTAACCGGGGATACAGTTGTTGAAGGAGAGTGAAAACATCACTCTATCGGCATATAAGGAAACATCAACAGTAAAGCAGAGCTCTCTAACAAAAGCATTTTAATCTCCTAATATTCTTGAGCCTTCATGAACTTGAAGGTGATAACAGAAAAATACTTATTTTAAAACTAAGCATAAAAAATATATATATCCAACCAAACACCCTAGCCTGATAAGAGTTTTCCAAACTAAATTTTGTTGGTAATAGCATGTGTTGAAATCTTACCATAGTTTACTTTCATTTCACACCATGTTCTTCTACTGAAAAATGCATTTTTCATTTCTAGAAATAGATCTCTAAGACACACAGACATGCACACTAGAAAATAATTTACCTTGCTAAGCTTGTCCATGTCTTGGGAGTAGGCTACAGCCTTTTTCTGCTCTTTGCTGACTTCCGAAACAAGCCTCATGATGGTTTCTCTGCTAGCTTTTGACTCTATCTCATGAACATTGATAGCCTCTGCAAGAGTGGCAATCTGCCCTTTTAGCATTGTATTTTCTTTATGCATCTGATTGACCTAGACAGAAATACAATTCAAATAGTACATATTACTACAATTCTTACACTGTTTCCTGTTAACGATTGTCTTCACTCATTTAAATGCATTTTCTGTTCCTTGTCATCATAAAAAATGTTGTTTGTAAAACCTTTAGGGTCAGATCTATGACTATGTTCTTCTATTCATTTCCAATGTTTCCTTATAAACAAAGTAGAAAGAGCCCATAATATACCACGAGAAAAGTATGCCTTAGCATAGCAAAGGTTAATTTGGTTTAGTTATCCACATACAAATTCTCAGCACTAGATCAATCATCATCATCTGGAGGGCTGTTGTCATTTCTGCATGTCCACACTGGTGATAAGGCAGGGCAGAAAATAAAAATAGATTATACAACTATCTCTATGTGGGAAGCAGACAGCTTTTCCATAAGATTTATGGCTAGCAAGAATTTGGAATGGGAAACCAGCACTGGACATTGAGAAGTGATTTTACATTTGAAATATTCTGAGTCATAGGGAGCCATGTGATTTGGCAGCAGACTCTTCTTGACCATATGAGAGAGTAAGGCTATCTCCTAACAAAAAGGATTTGGGGAGCTCTTTTGAGCAGCAGCCAGAATTCAGGGAAAGACGAGCCCCAAGCATGATCTTGATCTGTTGAGGTAATGCTGCAGTAACTCCAAGAAGTGTAAAGCCCCACAGGTCTAAAACCCAAGCCTGTAAAACTACCAAGTAGCTGGCAGCTCCAGTCTGACACCCAGCAGAAGCTGTAACCAACTTGCACTCCATTTCCCATGACCCCCTGCGGTCACAGACCATGGGAAGTTCCACCTCAAGAGTCTGACAGACAGCAGCCCCATGGCTCCTGATTGGCTCACTGCCCTATATAAAGCCAAGGAGCATTCCAGGAAGCGTCCAGGCAACTGGCCGCTCTGTAGCTGCCATGACCTTTCCTGCTCGATCTCAGCTTGATTTGAACTTTGCCACCTGACTTAGACTCTGACACTGGCCTGGACCTGACTACAAACTCCTCTGCTACTCCCAGCCTCAGGTTTGCCACTGCTCTGTCCCTTGGCCCTGACTGCCATTGTGGGAATCCTACAAATCTGGGGTGGGGAATATCTCATGACACTTCAAAACGAGCAGAAAAATACAGGATTATATGTCCCCTTGAGTCCTACTTGAATGATGACTAAAGGTGAAGGTGGCTCCTATTCTGTCTTTAACTCTAGTCGTTGCTGAGAGAAAAGACATAGATGAGGGGGGGGAATCCAGAACAAATACTCTGTTCTAATACACATTGCTTTCAGTGTACCCCTTAGAAAAGAAGTAGAAGTGAAAGACTAGCCAGAGAGTGCAAAAGATGTATTAAAGGCAGGTAGGGAGTGCCATTGATTTCATTTTCCTGAATGGGAGCTCAGCTTTCAAAATTTTGGGAAATGCTGGAGGAGAAAGGTATTAAAGATTTTGTATAGCATTCTCTCAGAACTATGCATAATGAATGAATAAAATTCAATTGTACCTTGTAGTAATTGTGAGTGTTTTGGTACAGGTTCAGAATTAAGGTTGTTTCAGTGTGTGTCCCTGAGAATGTTTCTGTTTAATGGCATGACTGCATTAAATGAGTGTTAAGAGTACTGCCAGAATTGTCGTAGTGGAATTTTATAGTTTTTAATATTTTTAGACAAGCATTCACTTGTATGTATTTTCTTGATTTGTACTTAGCAATCGTAATTGTAAGTTAATATTACAGGAACATACATAAGGCCTCCCGGAGTTCAATGAGAGCTGTGGGAGATCACCTCTGAAAACCAGGCCAATACTTGTAAACACTATTTTTATGGTAATGTGCTCTGTATATCCTTATTTGACAACAAAATTCTGATCTTTAACATTTAAGTTGTTTAAACAAGTGTTCTGTTTTTCTATTATAAAAGAAAATTGCAGTATTAAATTTTCTACATCAAACCAAATATTTCAAAGACAGTGCATCCTTCTACATTAATATCTATTAGAGCAATACAATGCAGTTAAATATTTAACAAGTCTCTTCAGTATGTAGGAAAAAATAACTGCACATAAACACCTTTGAAATTAAATGTTTGTGTGGTTCCTCTTTTCCTCTGATGTCTACATCCAAGAATCCAGAAAGCTGTGCTAAGAATTCACCATGCTTCCAGCTGATCTTAGAAGCTTGATTCTTGCTTTCTTCACACTCATTCAAATATTTGCTAGTCAGACAAAACAAACACACGTCAGGAGGAATATTTACAAACAGTATTTTCTAAAGCAAAAGGCAAAATTATCTCAAGCTCATTGCTTCAGCCTACCTATTCTAGCACAACCTTCACCAAAGTTAAATGTGGTTTAATGCATATACTATGGGCCAACAGGGGCGGGGAGCACTGTTAGATGCAGCACATTCTGCCTCTAAGAAAACAAGCGCCTCACAGACTTATCAAATGATGCCCCTCTGATGATGGGCTCTGAAGATCTCTCATCAGTCCATGCCAGCAAGATGTTTCTATGATGTGGTTTGTTTGGTAGTTGTCCTATTATGAGTAAAGCATGGGTTGGAAAGGAAGGAAACTCCAGAAGCATTCCCCAATACACACCCTTGGAAAAATACCACATATTAAAATCATGTTCTGTATTTTAATAAATAGCATAATTTTTGTAATTGAAATTAATAAAACAATTACTATATTTTTAAACACACTGGATGAACTACTGGTTCCACATCACCAATTATGCATATTTAAGAGGACACTTAACTCTTTGGTTGAATTTTTTTTTTTTTTAAATTTCTGAAGAACAACCTTTACTCAAAGCCCCAAGAGAACAGAAAACTCACATAAAGCCAGAGACTTTCGCCTTGAATTCTGCACAGAAGGGGAAGTTACTTTTCAGTTACAGTAACTGGACTCCCACTGCAGAACCCCCAAATACTTAAACACGGTAGAGGGGATGGAAGGGTGAGAATGTGCATATGGACAACACATCTCAAAGAACTTCCCATTCTCCTCCAGGTGATTGTCCATATCCATATACCACTGCTAGTGACTCTCAAGCAGTAACTGTGCTAAGGAGGTGGGAACTAAGTGTAATTATTTAAATAGAGAGCGAAGAACTGCTATACTCTTTGGGCCTGGAGGCCTCAGTCATGATGTAGTGTCTTGGGAACATGTACATTGATGCCCAAGTGGCTGCTTTACAGATGCAGTACAAATAGGGTGACTAGATGTCCTGATTTTATAGGGACAGTCACGATACTCTGGACTTTGTCTTATACAGGCGCCTATTACCCCTCCATCCCATCCCAATTTTTCACACTTGCTATCTGGTCACCCTAAGTAGAACCTCAGAGTTACAAACCTCGGGAATGGAGGTTGTTCATAACTCTGAAAAACACATTATGTTTGTTCTTTCAAGTTTACAACTGAACATTGATTTAATGTAGCTTTGAAACTTTACTATGCAGAAGGAAAATGCTGCTTTTAACCATCTTAATTTAAATGAAAATAAGCACAGAAACAGGTTCCTTACCTTGTCAAAAAAAAATTAAGCTTTCCTTTTTTCTTTTTTGGAAGTAGTTTACGTTTAACACAGCACTGTACTGTATTTGCTTTTTGTATTTGTCTCTGCTGCTGCCTGCATACTTCTGGTTCCAAATGAGGTGTGTGGTTGACTGGTTAGTCCATAACTCTGATGTTCAGAACTCTGATGTTCTACTGTGTTTGATAATCGTAGACTTCACAGTGATGCTGCTGGTACAACTTGCACTCTAGTGGAGTGAGCCCTGATGGATGGTGGATCTACCATGGCCACTTCACGGCATGTTTTAATACCATCAGAAACTCAGTTTTATGGTATCTGGGATGAACTTGCAGAACCTTTTGACCTCTCTGTGATGGAGCTTAACATAAAGTCTTAGTGATTTTCTAAATACTTTGGTTCTGTTTAAATAGTAGGCCAGTGCTCTCCTGACGTGTAGAGCAGGGTTTTTCAATCCCCTGGGTTGTGACCCAAAACTAGGGTGCCAGAATGTGGCACACATTCACATAGGAAGCCCGGAGAGGAGAGTGTCAGGTCCTACCCCTGGGGTGAAGGCAGGCCCTGGGCGGTTTCAAAGCCCACCCTGCATTCACCCTGCAGTGGTCCTGTAAGGCTGGCTGCACTCAACTCCCTGCTCCAGGAGCTGATACCTGGTGCACAGGATTGCAGTGCTGCTCAGGTTTGTCCCAGCTGCTCCTCCAGGCCAAATTTGAGTGAGTGGTGCTGTGACCCTCTGCACAAAGTCACTACATCACTCTCCCAAATTTGGCCCAGCAAGCCCACAGGCTAAATCTGAGCAGTGCTGCAACCTCAAAGGTCACACTGCCTGGAGTGAGGAGCCGAGCTCACCCAGTTCCATGGGATAGGAGCCACATAAGTTGCCACTATGGAATGCCGGGTGTAATTATTTTGTACTTACTACATTAATGTGTATATTGTATTTCTTACCCACAATATATTTAGTAAACCAGATTTTTTTTTTTGCACTAAAGCTATTTACTGGTCACAAGAAGCCATCAAAGTTTAAAAACAGGGGCTAAACCCAAAAAGGCTGAGAACCACTGGTTTAGAGTGTGCAACATCGCCCCAGATTTGGATGCATGAGGTTTTGGGGGAAAATACCGGTAAGTGTATTTTTTGGTTCTAGTGGAAGTCTCTCACAATTCTGGGGAGACATGTAGGGTGTACGCTCCACCTTGTCTGGGTGGAGCACTATATAGGGTGGGTCAGCCATCAGTGCCTGAATCTCCTCTACTGGGCTGGCAGAAGTTATAGTGATTAAAAATGCAATTTTCACAGAAAGGTGTAGAAAGGAAGAAAAGGCCATAGGCCAAGGAAGAGTAGGTCCCTGAAGGCTGAGAGTACCACTTTTAAGTTCCATGAGGATCCAGGTTCCTTGATTGGTGGGAATACCTTAATTAGGACCTTCAGGAACCTAATTACTAACAGATTGAGGAAAAAATGGTATAGTCCTCCACTGGTGGAAGATGAGCTGAGATGACCAGTAGGTAATGCCTGACTGAACTGAGTGATGGGTTCTTGCATTTTAGTTTGGGTAAGTAGTCAAGAATTTCAGGGATCAAGGAATGATGTGGTACCACTGATTTTTGGTGGCACCAGTGAAAAACATCATCCATTTTGGCAGGCAGGTTTTTCTTGTTGATTCTTTTCTGCTGCTTATTAGAACTTCTCTAACTAGAGAGGTGCAGGCCTGCTCTATAGACAACAACCACCCTTGCTGTGAGCTGCAAGGATACAAGATTCAGGTGTTGGGTCTATCACTTGTTCTGAGACAGCAGGTCTGGGAGCAAAAGAAAGGCTCAGTAGGTCTGTGAGCTAGAACTGTCAGGACCACACTGGAGCTATGAGAACTAGCTTGGCCTAGTCCTGTTTCAGTTTGCAAAGTACTCTGGCAATAAGAGAGGCCAGGGGGAAGCATATATCACAGGGGTTCTCAAACTGGAGGTCGGGACCCCTCAGGAGGTTGCGAGCTGTCAGCATCCACCCCAAGCCCTATTTTGCCTCCAGCATTTATAATAGTGTTAAATATATTTAAGAGTGTTTTTTAATTTATATGGGGGGGGGTCACACTCAGAGGCTTGCAATGTGAAAGGGGTCACCAATACAAAAGTTTGAGAACCACTGATATATCAAGTCTCCTGTCCACAGTAACATAAAGGCATCTGCGATGGATTCCAGTCTCATTCCACCCCTTGAGCAGAATCTCAGGCACTTGTTGTATTGAGTGGCAAACAGGTCCATTTTGGGATTGCCCCAGTCCATGAAGATGTCCAACAGAATCTTGTCTTTGATCTCCCATTCACGATCTCGGAGGAAGTATCTGCTGCGATTGTCCACAAGCATATTCTGCAGTCCAGTTAAGTGTATCTACACACCAGCAATAACTATATGTTTGAGGCACCCGTTCCAGAGCGTGATGGCTTCCTGGCAGAGCAGAGAAGGCCTGTCTCCAACTTGTTTGTTGATATAAAACATGGTGGTCATGTTGTTGATCATGATTTATAGGGACTGACCTTCTATTAGGTGGAGAAAGGACTCACAGACCTCCTGTATGGTTTGAGTTTTAGGAGATTGATGTACGTTCTCTTTGCCTTTGGGGACCATAAATCCCGTGTCTTTAATGTGTCCATGTGAGCATCCCACTGTAGCAAGGATGTGTCTGTGACTACGGTCTTCGATGGCAGGAGCATCCAGAAGTCGACCCCTCTGCAAGCACTCTTTTTCCCCACCATTTCAGTGAAGACAGGACCATGGGCGAGTTAATGAGGCATCCAGGCAATTTTTGGAGGGTGTGTAAAACAGCTTCTACTAATCCTGCTAGCAGTGGAGGTGAAGTCTGGCAAGCGGTATCAAAAAGGTGCAAGAGGCCATCTGATCTAGAAGGGCAAGTGTAGAAGGGTTCGGCCGGGTTCGGCCCTCTCCGGGGTGGCGGGGAACCAGACCGCCTCGCTAGGTCCGTCGGGTTATTTCGGGGGAACTAGCCTGGCTGCGGGGTTTCATGCCGCGGCAACAGTAGAGATCAACAAACAGCTCTATTCCGCAGACCCAGGCCCTTGTACCTCTTCTGGGTAGCTTGCCACAGGCAGGCTTAACAGCTTCCCCCGGGTCTGGTCGGCATCAGGCCTCGGCTGGTCTGGCCAGTCCTCAGCTCGGTCGCAGACTGCAGGAGTCTCCCCACCGGGAGCTAAGCCACAGGCATCTGGCTTCTTGGCGGCCGGGGCTCTAGTGAGCTCTGGGGTTGGGCTTTTGTACTTCCTGTCCTGTGCCCTGACCTCTCGGGGGCGGGCGGAAGCTCCACTGGCTCCGCTCAATTTGGCGTCCGGAGGGGCTCGTCCCTCTCTGGGGCAGCTGGGAATCAGATCACCTCGCTACAGCAAGGCACAACCTTCCATTGGTACATGGATTTCCCTCCAACTGAGAGTTAGAATGGACAGGTTCTCAAATATGTCTTGAGGCATATGGGCCCTGGATGTGGAAGAGTCTAAGATCACACCAATGAATTCAATCCTCTGATCTGGGATTACCATCTATTTCCATTTGTTGACTTTCAGGCCTGACCTCTGAAAGAGGTTGAGTGCATTTTGGATGGCTTCAGAAACCTGTTTAGGAGCTGTCCCCCATATAAACCAGTCATCCAGGTAAGATTATTTATTGATGTTAAATCTTCTCAGGTAAGCTGCCACTACTGATAGCACCTTGCTAGATCTCCTCAATGTTGTGGAGAGTCCAAAAGGCAGGGTTCAATATTGATAGTAGTCCTGGCCAACCATAAATCTTAGGTACTTCTTGTAGGCAAAATGATGGAGATATGGAAGTACTCATCCTGCAGCACAAGATATTTGAACCAGACTCCAGACTCTAGAGTTGGGATTATCAGTGTGAGGGGTACCATCCTGAACTTCAATTTGTGAATGAATGTGAGGTTCTACAAGTCCAGGATGGGTTGCCAGTCTTCCTTTTTCTTCAGGATAAGAAAACAGCTGCTCTAAAACCTTTTCCCCTGGACTGAGGAGGGACCTCTTCCATCACACTGAGAGAAAGGAGCATGAGGACCTATTGATATTACAGATCCTTGTGAGAAGAATCCTGGGAAAGGGGAATTGAGTGTAGGCACTGCTGGAAACCAGATGGTGTACCCATGTCTTATTGTGTCTTTGGCTCGTTGGTCAGGGGCGAAATAGCCAAGGGAACCTCACGGGAAGGAATGCCATCACATCTTCAATGTTAACTATTTCAGAGACTGCTCTAAAAACACATGTCCAAAATGACTGGTTACATGACATACCATCAAATTTATCCTGTACTATTCATCAATTTTTTCCCCAATATAACAGTGAGTTACCCCCACGAACAGCATGTGTGTACAATATGTTCTCTATGACTACTGTCTCACTGGAAGATACGCCAACCAGGAATTATCTTGAAAGTTAATGAAAATAAATTTCTTAAGTGACAGCAACAGCACATAGCATTAACCTACTTTTTTTTTTAAGAGAGTGTACATTTGATCAAGTGAATTTCTGTAGAAATACCTGCACCTCTGATGTGTCTGAAACCACAAGACTGACCTAGCAAAACTAACCTGTGTGTGTATTCTGATCTAACAGTGTATACACTTTTGTTTGGCATGCATACGGTCCTGAAGACTGTTAAATTGATAAAGTCAGCATAGGACATTGCATCTTTTACAATGTAAAGTTGTATATGACAAAAAACATTGCCCAATGAATAGTGGGAGGGAAAAAAAATCAATGGATTGGAGTATCTAACAAAAGGGCATATCAGAACTGCACATGCTGGTAGATACTGCATGTAAGCTTTCTTCCTACCCTAATAGCTATCACCAGCAATGGTTCTCTTCCTCTCTCTTGGCATAACTATAACTACAAACATACCACAATATCTGAGCATCTTGATATTGAATTATCCAGAGTGGTGTATGTAATAGAGAAAAATACAAAAGGTTATATTAATGTAACATTATTAGTTACAAATATGAAAGTTCAAATACACGGAAATGAAAAATTTAAAAAATTTTCACAGTAAGTTGAGCCACGTTGTACAAACTGCATATTTTCTAGTGTATACTTACATAAAAAGTAATATATTCATGTATGTATTTAAAAACAAATACACAAATTGAAATTACAATGCATGTATAGCATAACTGAATTTTCCATATTATAAAAACCTTACTTTTCTGGTTTCATGACTATTGAGCATTTAAATATGCAATCAAGATCTTAAGCACAAATTTTTGTATTTTCACTTCCCTGCTTTTTCTTTCACGGAAAATCCAAGCTATTAAGCTGGAAGAGCTCACAAACTCCACTAGTGAAGCTAGTGGATCTCCTAAGCCCTTAGAAATTCAGACTGGGGAGATTACAGGCTCAATGACTGCTGGTGAAACTTATAGGAAAGTCATACAGATTTTCAGCTGCAAGTGATTAAATGCTTCACTGGAGTAAACCTCCCTCCTGCAGAGTTTATTTATAACCTTTGTAAAAACATATTGTTTTTCTGTCAGGTGCTACTGGCTGCCATCAGACAAGTCTTTGGTTCCAACAAGCACAGACCTAGTTACTGTTAGTAAGAGCATCAAGCATTCTTTCAGATTCAGTGGAATAAATAATTTAGCCTCTTTATTTAATACAAACAGCTATAAACAATGGAGGATAGCCCAGACTATGTGGCAGGTCAGGGATTTCCCCGATTGAAAACACAGGGGCTAAGAGATTGGTTTTTCAGCCTGTGTGTGGTAGAAGCAGAGAAAGCCTGTAGAAGGCATGGTGAATGTGACCCTGAGAGGAAGCAGAAAAAGACATTGTCAGGCACAGAGCTTGCTGGAGTGGCACACTTAGGGGTATCTAAGCTAAGAAAGTGTGCCTGCTATTTGTTTCTACTATGTTCAGGGAAACTGGGCTTTGTGTACGTTATTTGTAAATAAACAAGATTACACCAAAGAACATACCTGACTCATATCAAGTTCTCTTCCTAAAGGGCACAACTCTGCAAGGCCCTGAATACTGGCTTACTGCCCAGGCCAAAGGGCCAATAATATACAGCTCAATACAAAGCTGTAAATCTGTTTCTGCACTGAAATTTGACTACAAAAGTAGTTTTCTATGTTGGCAACTATAGTACAGTGACATCTCAACCCAAAATTATACCACAGCTTGATTGAAACTCTTACTTCAGTTTGGCTTCTTGGTCATGGATCTTTTCCTTCAGTTCCCAATTCTCCTGGAGCAACACCTGTGCTGTTAGGTCTGTCTGTTTTTTGGAAGTGGCAAGCACACCTGATTCCTCTTCCATCTCCTGAACGCGATTTTGCAAAGAGAGGAGTAGAGAGGATTGTCTAGCATTGTTTTCCTTGTAGCTTTCCACTTCAGCCTTCAGCTCCTGCAATGAGACTTCTTTAGAGACCATTTTGGATCTGAGATCTAGAAGCTATAGACAGAGGAGAGGAAGTGAGGAAAAAAACAAATAATTGTAAGAAGAATTCAATATAAACTACACATTTGAACAGTCTTAAATTATTATTTAATTTAATTATTATTAAATTGTTTATTTTTAAAAAATCTGGCAGGAAATACCTTTTGGAATCAAAGTATCTTATTCTTCTACTCTATTACCAACGGATTCAGTGGGGGGGGGGGGAGTGACAATAGCTACCACTTTTTCAATATTCACAGAAAGCAGTATGTAAACTCCAGCTTCAGTATGAAGTAAACAAAAATAGCCACATTGCTTTCAGTGCCATTCGAAACAATAGCAAAAATATGCATTAGCCAAATAAAATGGGCAAAGTTAGTAAGAAGAAAAATGTTATTTTTAAATATCTATAAAGGTATTTAAAAAAACAGAGCAGAAACAAAAAGAACCACTGTTTTTTAAATTATTTTAAATTGAGTTTTATATTAGGTTGAAACAACATTAAGGTTTGTAAAAATCACATGTACAAAAGTTAGGAAATGCCAGAATTAAGGTTTCCTGAGAAACCTTAATGATACAGTCTTTAATTGTGATCACACATTTTTTCACAAGATCTCTGCCTCCCTGTTCTCAGTTCTGGTGTCTGGTGCCACAGTGGCCTCTCATTAATGGAAAGAGTAATTGCAAGAAAAGTCCTGCTCAGTCCTGGGCTGGAGCGTACTCACTAAGTTCTATGGCAGGGGTAATCAATAGGCAGACCGCAGGTCTAATCCAGACTGCCAGATGCTTTTGAACAGACCCCAAAATCTTTTTATTTACTTATCATCATCATACTTTTTTAAAAAATTATTTCCTCCAGAGTCTTGACTATACTTTGACCAAGAAATTTGGACCTTGACAAAAAATAATTGACTACCCCTGCTTTATGGGAATGAAGCACGCTCACTGTGGCTGCGGCTCTGAAGAGCTGCAGAATGTTCAGGGAAGACAGAATGTTTGGAGAATTTTGCTAACAAACCTCTACACAGCATGTGCAAACAGTGATTTTCAGAGGCTTAAAATTCAGTCAAGTAGATTAGGTAGATTTCCATAGGAACAGCAAAAGGCACCTCTCTGATTCCCTAGTGGCACCCCTTGCCTAATTTCAAGTCCCTGTTCCAAAGTATGAAAATGCTAGAGCTTCTCAACAAACGGTTCTAACTTGTTTTGTTTTTTTTTAATAAACTCTGGCAAAATAATGTATTTTCCCTAGCCTCATTCTCAGAAAGAGTAGATCCATTTTTGCTGAAAATTTCCCAGAAACATTCAGCCTGAGGCAGACCTGGCATGTAAAATTTCAGCCTAAATGGTCTAAGTTATAAACAACTAAAAACAGGGATTTACAATAGAAAGTGCTAAGCAACATTAGGTGTTGTTTCCAGCTCCATTATAATGAAAAATATGCAATATGTGGCAGTTAGCTCTTACCACATGAAAACTAAAACTATGATTAACAAGCTATGTGAGTGCTCTTTTAATGCAAGAAGGATGGATCTGTGATTAAGGCACTGGACTGGAACTCAGGAGATCAGAGTTTAATTCCTGGCTTTGCCAAAGATATCCTGTGTGACCACAGATAAGATACCTAATCTCTCTGTGCTTTAATTCCCCACATAGACATGGGATAACAACACTTCCTTTTTCTCTCTTGTCAATTTAGACTGTATACCATTCAGTGTCCCTTATTATGAGTCTATACAGCACCAAGCACAAGGGGGCTCTGAATTCAGCTGGGACATGTAAATGTTACAAACAGCAACATGAATTTAACAAGAATTTGAGTATTTTGGATGAAAGTGAAGCTGGCTCTCTTTATTCCCTTTCTGCCTTTTCCAAAAACAGCAGTGAACAAAATTCTATAAAGTGGTCTGTCACCATGACAGTAAGGAAAGAGATTATTAAAGTATTTACTCCCTTCACTCAAGAGTTGGAGTCAAGTAGAGGATCAACAAGAATCTCATCTTCTTTAATTCTTTCTGATGAAATGTAAAGCCAAGCTACTGATCACATACATTAATTAAAGGTCGGTAGGCACTTTTTGCAACAATGTAAGGGTTAACTGGCCAAATTCCAGCTCAGATAATTACATTCTACTGATCTACATTCACCCCTGTTTCACTTGGATATAGTATTAATAATTTATTGTTCTAAACTGTTGCTTATCATTGCTGTGAACTATTTAAAAGTTGCTTGATTTCACAACAAATTTAGTTATATTTCATTCATGGGCAAAGTGAATTTTGATTTTGATGCACCATACAGGTGGATCCTAAGCATTTTACACAGAGAGAGAAGGGGAGAAAGAGAACATGCTCTTGTAACATTTATTAAATGCTTTAGATGCCACCTGGATGAAGAGTGCTATCAGTATAGGATGCTATTCATTTCTATCAGCACAGAAAAACCACCTCTCTGCATGACTGTACTGCACGGCTGTATCAACTAAGCTTCATTCAGTAATGGAAATAAAAAATGAGCATGTTAACAAGTGGGAAAATATGGGACCCCTGGAATCAACAAATGTTAAAATCACTCAGATAACCACAGTGTTGAAATATTAACTTTGGTTAGAATTGTGAAATGCTGTATTTTACATCCAAACACACACAATAAGAAAATCATCCTGGTGACAACTTCAATTAACGAACAAGATAATGGCACAAAGACTGACAACTGATATAAGCAGGAAAAAAAATCGTGGCAAATCTGAATAAATGTAATCTGAAAACAAAAACAAAATCCCACAATTAATTAAACAAAGATACATTTTACATTCCTTCAAAGGAGATTTAGTGGATCTACTTTCTCCGCAATGTGTGCATAGCTCACATTAACAGGAAAATAACTTTTAGGGGGTTCTTTTGGGGGGAAGGGAGGGAGGATGATTCTTTAAAACTTACCTCTGACTGGGCACATTCATACTTTACCAGAAGTGCTGCAAGTTCACTACGGGCAGTTTCAGCCACAGCCCGATAGTGATTTGTCTGTTCTCGAGTGACAGGTATATCCAGAAGAATGTGATCATAAGCTCCCTGGGAAGACATCACAGTCAAGGCAAAATGAGAACCATCAGACACCATGTTTCTGAACAACTTTTCTTCAGATTTGTTCTGTCATTCAGTAGCTCAAAGAAATCACACTGAAAATGCTGTGCACTAACATTGGGTGCCATAGCCACCAATGGTGTAAACAGACATAACTGTACTCAAATCAATGGAGTCTCTCTACTCACACTGGTGATGAATTTGGCCCTCAGTCTGTTAAATTGTTAAAATTCTAGAGTACAGCAGCAAAGTTACTTATGTAATTATTACATGATTAAACATTAAAGACAAAAAAAGCTTTACAGACTGTCCTTGGCCAGAGGGAGATTGTGTGTCTCTACTATTTCAGTATTTAAACTCTGTTCCCGCACTGCACACTGATTTATAGTTTTGCAGACAATAAAATATCTATGGGGGGGTGGAGGGGAAGTAGTATGAGGGATTAAAAAGCATCAAAACACAATACATAGCAATGTAACTATTCACTTCCCAACACCACCCTGTTCCTCTTAGCTTGTTGTTCCTCTTAGCTTTTAGACTTCTCCCATTCCCCAGCAGACCATATCTGACATTTTGATAATGTATAGAAGTGTTCAGCTTTTAGATGCTCTAATCTGGATGCTCTGAATCCTGAGTTTTGTTTTCGTTCTCCGAGTCCAAGAGCACCTTGCAGCACTTATCACAGGAATCCCAATTAGCTTAAGTAAAACCAGTCCATTTAATTTAGAAAAGAGAGAAATCAAAGCCAGGCCTTCCAATTTAGGTCTACTCCAGGGTCCGGGCAACAGCCCCATTCGATAGGACACATTTTGTAGTTATTGTAGATTGAAACAATATTAAATCTGACATTCTTAGAGCAGAACTGTGTTTAGTACATGCAGGGAATGCAAAGGCGTAGGGAAAGGGCACACAAAAAAAACCTCTCTCTACCTCCACCAACTCCCATGCAGAACTGAAACATAACTGTGGTCCTTGCACTATTACAAAAGAAAGAAACTCCCATCCAGCAATACTGTTAGAGCTAGAAACCCCAGAGCGGGCAGAGATAGAACACAATCCACACTGGCCTAAAGAGTTGGTCTCACTCTGGAAAGGGCACACTCCCTCCTCTTCAAGGGTTTCTCAGGGCTTGTCTACCCACAGAGTCATTCCTGATTAACTCCACATGTGGACACTTTTATTCCAGAATAAGAATGTTCATGCATATTGTTCTTCAAGAATAGTTATTCCAGAATAACTATTGTTAGGGGGCTTATTCCTTCACCCTCTCACTTCCCTGGTCCTTCTCGCATGAACAGAGAGCAACAATACCCGAAGTCCAAAGATATTGGACTTTTTTGGGGTGTTTATTGATGTTTATTGGGGTGAACTTTCAGCAAGCATGATTCCAGTTTCCTTCCTCAGTGTCCCCCTTCCCAGCTCTGACACCACAGAGCCTTGCCTGTGTCCCTGTTCCCATTCCCCCCTTAACTTCCTGATTGACTGCAGACTATATAGTAAAACTTGAGCTCAGCTTAGCTATACCATAACCAATCATTTTACTGACATTTAACTAGCCAATCCTAACATACTGTAACATGGTTATTTAAGCAATTAAATCCCACCACCTTAATTGCTTTACACCCAACAAAATTAATTATACAGCAGACAGAAACAATCACAGAACCAGACAGATTATACAGACAAACAATAGGGAAGTGGAGACTACAGTGACAGAACAATGCAGAAATGAGGATTTCACATCCCAGCTATTGATAAGTGAGTTCTTGCTAGACAGGATGCTATCAAACTAAGTTTCCTTTCACATTTTCTAGGCTCTTCCCTTTCTCTGGAGGTGATAGGAATATCAGGACAGGATTGTATTCCTAATAGCCCAATAGCATCTTATTTCAATGTGACTAGTTTGGAATGTCAGGATGTGACCATACACTTCCCAGCTTATGGCTGGCCTCTGCTGCTTAGCTGAAGGCCTTAGCCTAAGAACCAGGCCTCAGACTGTCACAGTAAGAGAAGGCCCTTACACCGGCAGACAGTGATTTTGATTCTCTCTTTTATACCTCTATAACTAGCTTAGTGATAAGAATACACCTAAATTCTTAAAGTATAGGCCTTTGCAGACAGGCCTGAATATCTATATCCTAACAACTGTCTCTGAAGAACTCCACCTGCAGACAAGTCCTCATGTCTATACCTCCAGGAGCTCCCACTGAGGCAGTGCACCACACCAAACCCATTGCATGCCAAATTGCACCCTTGAATTTTGCATCCACGTCTCTCTCCTAACTTGAAAGAGCGATGAGTAAATAAAAAAGGGAATTCACAATAGAAACCCATAGGCAACCTTATAGCTGGCAATTCAGCTATAATAGAGAAAATACATGCAGCAGTGTATTTTCTGAGCCTGAGTTTGGGATTATGCACATCAGTCACAAGTGGTGAAGATATTAAATTTATGCAGGTCATCCTAAGCAATTGTTTTGAGATATTTAAATTTTTCTTCTTATATGACTTTTGCATCCCTCTGCTTGTAAAGTCAGACTCCCTTATCATTTAAATCCAAATGTATAAGTCCATAAGGGAGAGGAAAATTATAATTAATATATTTTTTAAATCTCTAAAAACTACTACAAAGGTTTTCTATAAGTAAAATAATAGGTTACTATAGGTAAAATAATAGGTTACTATTTAAACCAAGGCAAGAAACAAGTGGTATGCATCTCCCTGGAAGAGGGAATGCCGAGCTTTCCAATGATCTAAAGCTCTAGTTTCCTCGATGGGTCACAAGAGATCAGTGAAAGCTGTCAGTGGTGCAAGACTGAATATTATCCCTCCTACTTCTGAGGATAGTCATTATTTTGGGGATAACAGTTAATTTCATATTTAAGGGGAAAAGGACAAAACATTTCTGTGGCAGGTTGTTTTAAGAAAACTTTGGAGTTGATGAGAGTTGAGGAATGTTAGCAGCCCTAGGGGTGACAGAGTAATGAGTAGAATGCAGGGAAACATATTTAGGTACACATGAGACAGCCAAAAATTAAAGATAAATGTGATTTATTACACTGCTCTGGAATTTATCACGACTGTTATCACCACATGGATGCACACATGTTCTTCTCCTATGCATATTTTAATTAGTAGTTTAGAAAAACATCAGCCTGCTGAGGATTAGTATCTTGGGAAAAGTCACAAAATAAATTATCTAGATGAAATAATGCCACATTTGTTCGTTGGTCAAATGTCAGTCTTAACATACAAAGGACTTGTTCTTGTCACTCAACGGCCTGGCACAGTTTTGGGGAAACTATAAAAAGCACAGGTCTGGTAATAACACTATATCTTTCCAATGACAACACAAAGAATTTTCATTGTTTTGATGTTGTAGTGAATACAACACCCTGCTAATGTACTTAGTAACTAGTTTTGTTTGCTGATCAAAGCAGGTACACAATTGAAAACTACATACTCTAGTGCTGAAAGAGTAAATACTGACATTATAGCTTATAATCAGGGCTTCTGTGTTGGGTTTCTTTAGTTTATTAATTTCATTTTGGGGCTTTACTTTTTGCAATTTTCGTTTGATGTAATACCCAATTTTTGGACATTTTCAGGGCTTGCTCTCTCTGTATATACTAGAATGAGTAATGTATATTATTTTACATTACTCATTACAGTAGCTCTGATATGAGTAATCTCTTTGTAATGTTCCCTAAAGCCCTTTAATGTACTGGTTCAAAGAGCACTAAGTTAAAACACAAGAGGGAACCTTTACTGCATGCCAGCAGGGCTACCCAGCAACACATTAGTGTGCTTTAGAAATCACACCTCCACAGGGCAGTGGTTTTCCCAGAATCCTGTCCTTACCACCATATTATGCTTGCTACTTATTACAAGCACTTATCTGCTACCATCCTCTCTCCTGTTTTACTCCACGGGTTGTCTAAACATCACGTGCTCAGATTTTTAGGACGGCTTTTATTTTTGTTCCATATGCATACAACACTCAGTATAACAGATCCCCAGTCCACGATTTGGGTTTCTAGGCACTACCACAATACCAACAAATGAAATAGTAATATCACCATCTCTTCAGGCTGAATTTCATATTACTGTGAATTTCTCCTTTCCTCTACACAAACATAAAATGAATAAATTTAACCACCATCTCTTATTCTCTAATATCATTACATAGGACTCTCATCAAACTGATAAATACAGCACAAAATAAGAGTGTAATGTTCTAGAGGAAGATCCCTGATCCTCAGCAATACAAAAATGCCTTACTGCCTGAGGGGCTAAAACCTGCACTGTTCATCTAGGGACAGATTGACAAAGGTATTTAGGTGGCTAAAGATGCAGACAGACACCTGAGGGATTTACAATAGTCCCTCAGTAGGTTCGGCACCTAACTCACATTAAAGTTAATGGAAGTTAGCGCCTAACTCATGCACTTTTGAAAATCCCTCTAAGTATCTATCTGCATCTTTAGCCACCTAAATACTTTTCTCAATCTGCCCCTAATGATCATTGTGGTACCAGGGACTGGAAAAGTTGGAACTTCTATATTATTGTCCATGTGGATTTTCTATATATATTCATGTGGGTTTTGGGGGGTGAATATGTATATTTATGTACACATTAAGTAAACACATTAAATTTCTACATTTTGCTACTTAGTATGCACAAACCTGACTGGTGAGCCATACCAGCACCAAGCAGTTAGCTAATCATGAGTGACTGAGAGATTTTAAAGTATATTAAGCAGATCTGGCACTCCCTCAAACAAGAACAGAAAAGCCCACTTGCATAATGCCTCATCTCTACCATTCATTCTTGTCTCACAAGCTGGTGCAAACAACATGAAATAAATTAAATAACATTTTTTAAATAATAACTACAAGCGAGTTTTATCAACTGTCACTCATCTTAGATCTGCATGGTATAATTCAGTTCAGAAGAAGTGTCTCCAATGCAGATCAATAAAATTCAAGTCATTAAAGCTAAATGAAAACAATCCAATCCATATAATACACACGTAACAGATGTCTCTCCTGTCCCTTTCACATGGGGAACAGTGGCAGCAATCTGGAGTGGATTATGGAAATCCCAAAACCAGCTACGGCCAAAGGGGTAAGGGGTAAAGTCAGTGCCTTCCAACCTCCCCTCCCCACCAGTTCCAGGGGAACAAGCCCATTATACTGGACCCAGAATCCAATCCTACAACTCCTTTATATGGGCAGTAGCAGCTGCCAGGAGAAGCCTTCACATATCCTTTGCTCAACTTTGTAACTTGGACTCTTGATGTATTATTGATTTCATTTGCTATAATACCTTTCATTGCTGTCCTCTTTCATCCCAAGTGCAAGCAGGTGGATACCCTCCAACAACACATGATGCCCGAAACAGTATCTCCACTCTTTGTAGTCTAAACATACCCCTTTTCCTGGGGTTTTTGGCTTTACTGGCTGATCACACAACAAGAAAAATGCAAACCTCAGCCTACTGGTGTTCCTATGGTTTCCCTGTAGAGACTTATCTGACCTAGGCCCCAGTTTCCTGTTACAAAGAGCCACTCTCATCTTCCTTATATAAAGAGTTGAGTCGGCAAGCTGCACCTGCCACAGTGAGTCAGCAGAACTTCAGTAGCTTTATGCACAGCTCCACCACCTCCTAAAGAAGGTGGATCACCAGAAGAACCACCTTGTTACACACCCCTGCCCTTTGATATCACTGCAATACTTTAGCTGCCCACCATCATTCTCTTCCCATTATGTTTTTGCCATCTTTCTTTCTTTAATTCACACAACCCCTTCCCCACCATTCTTCACTATCATTTAACCCCAACAACTGCCCTCCCAAAATCCCTAATACTAGTGAAACAAATATATAAAGAAATATACATCAAAACAATAAAAACCCTCCATAAGCCAAGTGTCAACCACCATCCTAATTGACCAGTTGGCACACTGCATCCCTTTCCCCAACACTTTGTCTGTTTCGACCCCGCATGCTATTCAGAACAGAGATGGCATCTTCCTCTGTATCTGAAAAGCAACTAGCACATTTCGCAACAGAAATAAAAAATGACTCACTAACCTTTTGTGCCTCTGTTCTTCCTTTGTTTCTAAAGAAACAAATGGGAGAAAGAATTGAAAAAAAAATGCTTGATATCAAAATATAGAATATCTGAGAATTTTCACATATCTGTTTTATTGACCTATTTCCTGTTGTTCCATCAACAAAATAAGGGTATAATAGCAGGAGACAGCAAGTGTAGGGAGAGCTTCTGTAGCAGCCCATCAAAGGCCCCAGCCACCAGAAGCCCTCCGATAGCAGCCAGAGCAGCCTTCAAACGCTCATCTACCCACTGTCATGATAGACTTTTTCACACAGCCTATGATCTCTGCTCCAGTTACATTACCAACTTTTGTCCAGTCACCTCCTCTACCTTTACCCCCTCTGATCTCCTTCCTCTTCTTGCCTCATCAATTTCCCATTTAAGCCCGCAGGCACAAATCAAAACAGAACAAAAAATAAAATCCATGCAATAAACATAACACGAGTCAACCTTAACCATAAGCTGTTATTTGTATGTTGCATCCCTTTCCACCACCATTTAACAGTTTTTAGTCTTTTTAGATTGCAAGCTCTTGGGGAACTGTGTCTGCCTATATATTTGTACAGTGCCTAGTACACCAGGTCTCAAGACTGATTGGAACCATTGGATCTTAGCACAATTAAATAAAAAAAGGGGAAAAGCTGACTAGTATTGCTAAGCCCAAAGCTTCATCTTCTACGTCATACCAGATTCTTATTTAACAAAATAAAGAAGAGTTGTGCTGACAGTGTTTCTATTTTTAATTACATTAATATTCATGGACACACATGTGCATTAAAAAGGGGCTCATTCTGAACAGTTAGGTCAGGGGTCCCCAACACGGCGCCCGCCGGAGTGTCTAAATGCACCCGTGTACTGGCCAGCGGACAAGCATCTGCCGAAATGCTGCCAACAAGCTGCGTCATCCAGAGGTGTCGCCGCCAAAATGCTGCCGATTTTCAGCGCTATTTCAGCGGTGACGCCTATTGACATTGCCACTTGTTGATGGAATTTCAGCGGATGCACGTCCGCCACCACGGTTCGGGACCACTGAGTTAGGTCAGTAGGAGGGGCGAGATTTGGACTGCACCTCTGATAGTATGTCTACACTGCAAAAAAAGAAAAAATGGTGTGTTCTTAACTTGGGTTATCTACCCTGTATTAACTAACACAGATTAAAATAGCAGCCAAGATGTGGTAATTTGGCTTTTAACTCAAGTTAGCCTGTAGGACAGCCAGGGGTTGAACTTGAGCTCTTAACTCAAGTTAAAAGCTAAATTGCCATGTCTTCACTGATATTTTAACCAGAGCTAGTTAATGTGGATTAGCTAACCTGAGTTAAAGAACACATCTTTTTTGCAGTGCAGACATACTGTAAGAGAGAAAGTACAGAACTAGCAAGCCTTGGGGGGTGGGGGTTAATGTGGCTTTAAGCCATTCTTGCACCATCCTGATTCTAGACAGCTTTGGGAAAAGGGTCTGTTGAAATCATGGCAGCCTGTCCCTGACAGCCTGTGGGTGACAGTGCTTCCCCCTCACCCCCACTGACACACACACCAGGGCTTGCAAGGGTACCCCAGAGGACAGCCTATGGCTGTCTTCCCGAATTCCACGAGCTGTGCCAGAATTCTCCCAGAGTTGAATCCACACCTTTTAAAGCCCCTTTCACACAACTTTGGTCATTTTACCTGGAGTAAAGGGCCCAGAAATCTTTGATATTAAAGCAAAATAATAATACACCTAAACCAACAGTTCTCAAACTTTAAAATCTAGCATATGAGATCTAAAACTCAAAAGTACTTAGTGTAACACCCTTATAATATTAACCAGTGTAGTTATAATGGATTCTACTCTGATAAACCAATCCATGTGGGTTGTGAGTTCAATCCTTGAGTTGGCCACTTAGGGATCTGGGGCAAAATCAGTACTTGGTCCTGCTAGTGAAGGCAGGAGGCTGGACTTGATGACCTTCAGGGTCCCTTCCAGTTCTATAAGATAGGTATATCTTCATATAGAATTACTGCATTTCAGTTTTATCCTCTTTATTTTCACATTATGGAAAAGGTTGAAAACAATGTCTGATCACTTTTCACTATATCCTTCATCATCAAAATCAAGTCTGCCTACCCAGTTAGTCTTCTCCTTTCCAAACAGACCTAACTTTTGGCTTGTAATTTCTGCCAATCCTCTGATTATTTCTGATGTGCTTCTCTGGATTTTTTCAAACATTACTGTACCTTTTCTGAAACAAGCATAACCTAAAAATAATAGTCCAGGTGAATAAAATCAATTATTTCTGGCATTTTCAGTGTTTCTCTTCTGAATGTAAGTCCTGCCCAATCTGCTGTAGTCATTAAAATATTGTTAGACAGATAATCATTCTCCACTATTGTTTATTTATTAACAAGCCTAATTCAAAGTTGTTTAATATGCTCAAAAGAAAGTCACATGGCAACCAAAAAGTTATTCTTACCTTCCAACACTACAGATAGCACTTAAATTCGCTCTCTCTTCCACTTGTCTCTTCATTATAGTGAGTTGATCTTGGACCTAAATGTGATAAATAACTGTTTAGCATGGTTAAGAACAGCAGTTATCTCAAGACAATTATGAAAACATTGGTATCTCAGCTTTTATAACAACTTCTTACATCTTCTGGTAAAGACTTGATTAATTAAGGGATGTAGTAAAAAGAAAACATCGGGGAAATGGGTCCCCCTGCTGCTTTGCTTCAACAGTTTTGTGAAATAAATGCTGTGGAAAAGCTGAATGTTTTATTATTTGTAATTATTTTGAGAGCAACACCTCTTATACGCTTTAAAAAACAAAAATGGAAACAGAGTACGGATCTTGCTGCCAGCAGACGAAGGGTGGGAGGAATGAGAGGCAGTAACAACAACTGACTGTGCAGAAAGTCACCACTTGCTCACATGCAAGTTTCATTGTTTGCTTTGTTTTATCTATTGGTTGTATAAGGCTTTTTAGAAGAAATTAGTATTAATGAAAGATTTGTAAATGGAGGAGAAACCACAAAGGTGATGGACATTCTAACAATGCCAATATTCTATTCTAATATCCTCTTTGTCTTACGCTTTCTATGTCTTGCATTTCACTGAACAGATATATGCTTATGAATATATAGTTGGCTTGCTCACAGCATCTCTCTCTACTCCACCAGCTCTGATCAGTCACAATTATTACATATACTTCTGCATACCTGTAGAAGTAATTTTAAGGGTGTTTTTCATTTAGAAGTCACCTAGTTACAGACCATTTTTTATATTTCTTTTTTACTATCGATTCTAAATTAGAAAACTTTTCAGTAGCATGAGTTTTTAACAGGTTGAAAGCTGTATTTACTAAAATGGCAATGGACTTCAGAATGTTGAAAAACAAAAATTCTAAGCAGAGCAACAAAATAATTTAGCGCAACAGAAAAATCACATCCCACTGTTAACAAAAAGTCAGCCGATACTCAGCCATTCACTCTATTAATAGCTGTTTTTCCTACTGAATAAAGTATTGTTAAAATGATGGACTTTTATATTAAATACGCTTTTTGCTATTGCTTTAGCAGGCAAGTGGTTTCATTTCCTTCCAAGCAATATCCTTGAGCCTCACCTTTAACTTCACATCAAAGCCATCATACCACAGTTTCAAAGGAATCAGTTCGAAGAAAGATAAAGAAATGCAACGAAGAAGAGCCTTGGATAACACAAGTAAATTCTTAGCACACTGAGCATACTCCCTTTTGCAACATTTAACAAGAAAAAAATTTGTCCTTGAATTTGTAAAGATAAGTTTTAATTATCAGTCAGACTTTATTTAAATTATTGATGAGGTGAAACTAAAAACTGAAACAAAAAGGGAACTTGTAGTCACATTTTGCAGTATGAAAATCAATGTCAGTCATCCTCCACAGAAACAAGCAATTAAATAAAAAGGCTATCTTTTTCCCCCTCCAAGTAACTGAAATGTCTGAAAACTGGTTAACGGATCAATAGAACAGCTTTGAGGCAGTTAGAAATTAGCCATTCTGTCTTGGAAACACTAGACTAGAATTTCTTGAACTTGAAAAAACTCTGGCCAAATTTTTCCAAAATTCATGCCTCCTCACAAACACATTAATTGCAATTAAAACTGCACACCCTACTCCTCTCAGACCCTGGTGTTAATATCAAGGATTAGTTTTTTTCCCAAGTTTGTAAATCCTCTGTCACTGGCTTCAGGAGTACCTTCATCTGATTTTTTTTTTTTAATTCCTGATGTGTGTATCAATCTGGAGGCTTCCAACGGGAAAAAAAATAAAATAATTATTCAAAAGTAAAACTGGAGATAAAAGTCAACTGAGTCTAGAAATGCTGGTTTAGCAGTATCTAGAAGCAGGAGTGGATTCAAAAAGAGGCAAATAAATTCTGCATACAAAAATATGAACCTTGGAACTGTCAAGGATCTGTGGAAAGTCTTTGCAGACCCTCTTATGCTATGGAACACAGTCTGAGAACCACTACATCAGGAAGTCACTAAAACAGGTAGGGTTTCTATCAGCTGTTAGTGAGCTGGATTGCATGTTCTTGTCTAAGGCTTTGTCTCCACTGCTAAAAAAGGGTGTGTTTTGCCACATGATAATTAATATGCATTAGCAACCGCACTGTAAAATCCCAGTGGAGAGGGGACATTGTAATTTTACCATGAGATAAACTAGGCAAGGTCAATCATCTGCAAGGAGTATAGTGCTAGTAGTGTGTACAGAAGATCTTCAATCTATCTCAACTCCATTCTGTAGGAAACCATCTAGACATGCATTTGTTGTTACACCTCTTAAACCCACAAATCTTCCAGGGGCCAAAAAGCCACTCCTTGAAATTGGTGGCATAGGTGGGAGCACACATCATAAGAGTCACGATGGGGAACGGTTTTCAGAAATGGCACACGCAATGAAGGGGTAGCAGGTCTTCAACAGAGTGAGTATACTCATCCTTACTAGAGTAAGGGTTAAAACTTGGGTGTCACAGCTGCATACAGCAAATATAGAAAAATATTTGAAAGGAACATAAAATTACAATGAAATGCAGGTTGATGCCTTTTTTAATTTTTGGAGGGGCACAGGGTTATTTAAAATTTTTAAGTAAATATCATGTGATACAAGGTGCTGGATTAGTAAAGTGTTAGTTAAAATGGGGAGGAGGAGGTTGGGATGCTCATTGGGAGTCTACAGTGAGGCTGAGGACCAGTATGTGGCAGATGCCAGAGTCAGCCAGGAGTTCTACTGCTCAGCCCTGGCCTTTGGTTCTTCTCCCCAGCCCATATTTGTGCCTCCCCACCATGAGAAGCAGCTGCTTCCTCTGGTGAAGCACCTGTGATTCTGACTACATTTACACTATGGTGACTCTACTGGCATCGCTAGGCCAGCACAGTCCCGTAGCAGAGGCACAGCTTTTCTGTCACTGTAGTAACACACCACCTGGGGGGAGACACAGCAATTGGGAGCAAGCCTGGGGTGCCAGAGTGCACTAATTAGCAGCAGAGCACCTGGATACCTCCGGGTCCCCAGGCCCCTGCAGTCAAAGCCCAGCTCCCTGGCCCTAGCGATGGCTCCCTACAGCCCTTTCCCACCTCTTGTTCTCTGTACCACTGTTACTCTTTAGGAGTGTTTCTTCTGACTCACAGTGTGACTCTACAACTGTGCATAAACTCCTCCACCCTGGAACTAGGCAGCCAAGCTCCCGGGAGGTGCAACGGGGTTCTGCAGCGGGCTGGGGCCAGGGAACTAAGGGGCAGTTCCGTTGCTCAGTCCATCCCGCCCCCACACACATAGAGCCTGCCTAAGAAACGTTCCCCCGGCCCGCCTTAGGACCCCACAGAGCAGTGAGATCCCGGCGCAGCGCTGCAGGAGGACGCTGAGCCCAGAGAAGAGCAAGGTCCTGGTCCCAGGCAGCGCAGCCTGATAGGAACAGGAGACGCTGCATCCAAGCCCGGCTCTGCCCCGCAGTCCGTGCAAACCGGACAGGGACGCGGCTCGGTACCTCAGCAGCGGGAGGCGCTGCAGCCGCGGGGCTGGGAGCGAGCAGCAGCGCCGCGTTGCTGGTCACGTCAATGAGCCGGGAGCAGGCGGACCCCGCGCGCGAGCTGCCGTCGCTGCTGCTGAGGCTGTTGCTGCTCATGTTCCCCGGGGCTCTGCGCCGGAACGTTCCATTCAAATCCTCCCTGCTGCTCTCTCCTCGCGCCCCCAGCCTGCAGCGCACAACGTTACCCGGGGCGCGGTCGCCATGGCGACGCGTACACTGAGGAGGCGGAGCTTCCTCAGCTGTCGCGAGACTTGTCCAAATCGCGTGGCCCTGTTGTCGTGGCTGAGGCTGGGCTCTCCCCAGCCCGCGCGGCCTCAGGGGCGGGTGCAGGCCCTGCTCTGGGCACCGGGGCAGCAGCGCCCCCGCCAGGCGTTCACACAACACATTTTTTGGTGGCCGCACTGACAAATTTTCCTAAAATAGTTAATTTACTTTAGGAAAAACAAATAAAGATGCACAGAGACACCTCTAAACCATTATGCTTTGCTGGCTAAATCATTGTGATTTATTGTGATGCAGGGTTTTTTGCACTCCGTAATAAAAATAATGTACAGTTGCCTATTCTTTACTGGATCTAAGCAGAATAGAACTAGAAGGTGCTTTATACGTTCATGTCTATTTTCTTATTGTTTTTTCTTATTTCACAGCAGACTTACTCAGTCCTAGCAAGCCTGGGGACAAATTAAGCCCTGGATGAGGAGCTGGTTATGGAGGCAATGGGGCATTAGGGAAGGCAGCAGGGGTCGGGGTGATTGGGGAGGGTGAGCTGGGTGCCACAGCACATCACCTAACAGCCAGGGAATGGCGCCCAAAGCCCTGTGAGTGTAGCCTGCCATGCACCACCCCAGGGCTGAAGTCCAATCTCACTCAGGGAAGGTGCAAGGATGGTTCGCGCCCTAGGCGAAACTTTCACCTTCCCCCCCCCCCGCCCGAGCCCTGTGGCAGCTCTCCGCCTCGGCCCTGAGGCGCCCCCCCCCCCCGGCAGCTCCCCGTGGCCCAGGGAGCCGTGCCGCAGCTCCCCGCCCCAGCTCACCTCTGCTCCGCCTCCTCCCCAAGCACGCTGTCACCTCTCCACTTCTCCCGCCTCCCAGGCTTGTGGCACCAATCAGCTGTTTGGCACCGCAAGCCTGGGCGGGAGAGAAGCAGAGCGGGGTGGTGTGCTCAGGGGAGGAGGCGGAGTAGAGGTGAGCTGGGGCGGGGAGTGGTTCCCCTGCGTGCCCGCCCCCCCCTTGCTGCAGGTGGCCCTCCCCGCACCCCCCTGCCCCAGGTTTCTCCGCCTGAATGCCAACGATGACCAGGCCGGCCAAAGATACGACCCCCACGGTCGCCGCCGAAGGACCCAAAATGCCACCCCACAAATGCTAGCACCCTAGGCAACCGCCTAGGTCACCTAATGGGTTGCACCGGCCCTGATCCCACCACCCCTGGGAAGATGAGGAACACACCAGCTGTCTGCTCCTCCAACTTTTCTATTTCCAGAGGTAGCCAGCGCCCAACCACTGCTGGCAGCCCTAGGGAAGGAGCCACTGCTTGGCCCCTCCCTACCCCATCACCACGCAGGAGGCTGTGTCCTCAAGAAAAGCCCCCTGGTGGCTGCATTTAAGAAACATGGGGCTAGACGATTTAATGGTTGCTTTTTTGGCCTCAGGTGCCCTTAATCCGTAAACACAGCTTTGTCTCGGCTCCTTCAAGACCACTGTGTTAACAGCTCCTCTGATTGTACTGGGAGCTGTGTAATGGTGGTGATTCACAAGGCCCAGCTCTTGGATTCAAATGGTCAGTGGCCTAAAGAAGAGCTATGTGTAAATGTGAGAGTTCGTCTCTCTTACCAACGGAAGTTGATCCAGTGAAAGATATTACCTCACCCATCTTGTCTCTCATGAAAATCCCGGCTTTCATTTAAATACATGAAAAAGGATGTTTATAGCTCAGGGAAGATAAGACAGACATACCCAGATGCAAGCATTAAACCCCACTCTGACCAGTGATCCAAACTGAGCGCTATTCACCACCATCATCTCTCGTTTCTTGTCATTATCCAAATCCTACAATCCTTTGTTTGGGTGTGTTTTGGGTCCGAGGTGGAAAAAGTGAAAACCACTGGCTTAGAGTATGGTTGTGTAGTTCATCTCTGTCTACACTGGAACAGAGGAAATTAGGTTATACTGTGGCAAGAATTGCATTTTATCATGGTTTTGGCTGGCTACGGAACTGACATCAGAGTGCTAGTGCCAGCAATAGCACAGCTCTATTTTACCAGGAACCATGACAGTTCCTGAGATTAGCAAGTTAAAACAATGTGTGTGTAGGAGATGATCCTGATAAAATTAGAGCTGCCCAGAAAATTCAGGATAGATGCTAACAGTTAAGGTAAAATTTAAATAAGATTATGCTTCTGTACAGACATGCTTTCTTCCCTATTGGCAAGTGCTTTGTGAAATTGATGGTCCTGATCATTTATCACTTTCATATTGCAGCTATGACTCCAACAACATGGGAAAAAGTTGCCATGCAAGAGTGCCACCCTAGTCTTTTCTTAAAATTAGCCCATGAGTTTGGGAGAGGAGTGCTTCAATCACTGTTCAACTAGCAGGGCTCCTCAGTGAAGTCACCACAAGCTAGTGTCCTGTAGTAGGGCACTATGGAGGTACTGTTAGGAAGGAGAAAAGGTGATTATTCACCTATAGCAAGGGTGGGCAAACTATGGCCTGGGGGCTGCATCCGGTCCTTCAGACGTTTTAATCCAGCCATCCAGCTCCCGGGATCTGGGGCTTGCACTGCTCCAGTGCTCCAGCCAGGGAGCGGGGTCGGGGGCTTGCCCCTGCTCCACATGTGCCATGGCTCTGTGTGGATCCGGAAGCAGCAGCATGTCCCCGCTCTGGCTCATAGGGTGCAGAGGCAGCCAAGGAACTCCGCACGCTGCCCCTGCCCCAAGTGCCACCCCCACAGCTCCTATTGGCCGAGAACCATGGCCAATGGGAGCTGCAGGGGCAGTGCCTGCAGACAGGGCAGGGCACAGAGATGCCTGGCCATGCCTCTGCATAGGAGCCAGTGGGGGGACATGCTGTTGCTTCCGGGAGCTACTTGAGGTAAGCGCCACTCAGAGACTGCACCCCTGACCCCGTTCCATGCCCCAACCCCCTGCCCCAGCCCTGATCCCCCTCCCACCCTCCAAACCTCTCAGTCCCAGCCCAGAGCACCCTCCTACACCTCCAACCCCTCATTCCCAGCCAGAGCCCCGCCCTTCCCCTCCACACCCCAACCCCCAATATCGTGAGCATTCATGGCCTGCCATACAATTTTCATACCCAGATGTGGCCCTCAGACCAAAACATTTGCCCACCCTGACCTATAGTAACTCCTGTTCTCCAACTACATTGCCCCCTACACAACTGATTCTCTGCATTGGAATCCAGCTGGAAACAGAGTTCCTGGAAGTAGAAAAAAATGCAGGGTCTGTTATTGGATGTGGGATTGACTATGCTCTCCATTTCAATAATTGGAATTGAGGAATCTACTTCTGCTTTAAAATGGTTCTTTGGTTGTGTATGAAGGAACAGGACTCCTACAGCATGGCTCTGTGCAGGCAGTACAGTTGGGAACAAGAGTTACTGTAGGTATCCCTTCTTCTGGATAATATGATGCCAGCACTACTAAGTAGCATCACTAGACTGCAACCAGGAATACCAAAGCTCTCTCCTCTTTTAACCAGAAGCCCTGACAGATCCTGGGCTTAAAAAGTAAAAGAAAAATGAAAGGCCCTTAATAAAACCAACAGTGATTTTATAGCAAAGTGGTGTCCCTACGGCATGGCCCCTCATGCTGATTGTGGCATTGTTGCAGCTGTGTCAGTTTTGCTCTTGTGTTCTTCAGCCTATTTCTGCTGTAGAAGCGGCCTGACCCTGCAGCCAAGACAATTCAAGAGTCTTCCCCTTTCTCAGTCCCAGAGTCCCTACACATCCAACATAAATATAAAGACAACTAAGTCTTCAGCCCCAACCAAGTCCAGTTGGTCACTGCTCTCCTTCACAGGTGAGCCTCAGTTGGGATGCAATATCCTCACATAGGTCCCCAGGCTCTAGGGTTGCCAGCCCTCCAGGATTGTCCTTGAGTCTCCAGGAATTAATCTTTAATTAAAGATTGTCATGTGATGAAATCTCCAGGAATATGTCGAACCAAAACTGGCAACCCTATCAAGCTCCTATATTGCACTCTATCCCATGGTCTAGAGCTAGCACAGTTCTCCACCTTCCCAGGGTTTCAGAAAGGCCATTGTCCCCCAGATTTCAGGCACTCCTCTGGAGCAGACTGCCAGCTTCTCTACCCTTCCAGCCTTCTTAGGGTGTGTCTACATTTCAGCGGGGATGTGAGATTCCCAGCTTTCATAGACATGCCCATGCTAGCTATGCTCAAGCTAGTGCCTAAAAATAGCAGGAGTCCGCAGAGGCACAGTCCGCTCCTCAGTCTATCTGCCTGAGTACAATCCCACCTGATCCCCGTGGTATTTACTTGGGTGGCTAACCCAAGCTGCTGCCTGTGCTGGCACTGACACACTGCTATTTTTAGGTGCTAGCTTGAGCACACCTAGCGCAGGTAAATCCCAGCTCAAATGTAAACATATGCTTGGCCTTCTATCAGACCCCTTCCTAGAGAAAGGAAACTCACTAAGTCCCATCCCCTAGTTTTCCTCTCCCAATTGTCCTCCTCTCTCCTCTTTTAAGTCCATCCCCTTCACCTGACCATACCCTCCCCAGGTGCAATCAGAGACATTACACTGTCAGGCCTCCCTTAACCCTTCTGGTGCATATATGGGGTTTACACCCCATCACATACACTCCTCTCAAGACTGTACCCTGCTTAGTACAGGGTCTTTCTGCCTGTAGTGTGGATGGAGGAACACAGAACATCCTCTGGGTACTGTCTTCTTCCCTGTATCCCTTTCTTCTTGGGTGTCGTCCATCCACAAATGAAGCCACACCTTCTTGTCTTCCAAAAACTCTACTAGGAAATCCAACCTGATCCTGTCTTTAGCCTAGGGCCGCCCAGAGAGGGGGGCAAGAGGGGCAATTTGCCCCAGGCCCCGAGCCCCACAGGGGCCCCCACCAGAGTTTTTCGGGGCCCCTGGAGCGGGGTCCCTCACTCACTCCGGGTGCCCGGCAAACTCTTGTGTGGCCGGGCGCAGGAGCTTCTGCCGCTCCCGGTCTTCGCCGGCGGGGGGGTCCTTCCGCTCCGGGGCGGAAGGACTCCCCCCGCTGGCGAATTACCGCCGAAGACGGAGCGGGACCCGCTGCCGAAGTTCAGCTCGGTCTTGCGGTAGTCGGCGGGGCCCTTCGTTCCTGGACCCTCCGCCGAAGTGCCCGAGACCAGCGGGGCCCCCTGCCGCCGAATTACCGCCGAAGACCGGGCTGTGCTTCGGCAGCGGGTCCCGCTTCGGCGGTAATTCGGCGGCGGGGGGCCCCCGCCGCGGGTCTTCGGGGCACTTCGGCGGAGGGTCCAGGAACGGAAGGGCCCCCCGCCGCTGAAGACCCCGGGCCCCCGGAATCCTCTGGGCGGCCCTGCTTTAGCCTCTTGCTTTTTCTCTAGCAGGCCATCTGCAAGCCAGTCTCTCTCAATGGCTTTTCATTTCTGTCGACACATCCTCAGTTTCCTTTGACCCACCTCTGACTTCACACAGCTCCTTTCCAGACCTCGGACTGTCCAGCGTCCCCACAGCCATACTATTCTCTGGGCACTATGGAGTCCCCAAATCTCTTTTCTTCACCCAGTGAATGATTCTTTTCTCATGCTCTCTGAAAGGCTCCTCTGCTGCCCATCCAATATGGACAGTCGCTTCGGCAGCTCCAACTGCACCTCCCACAGTTTGTGTTCCTGTTTTAGGAACTGCATGAGGACAGCCTAGATCTGTTTGGACTGCTTCTTGCCACTGAAACAGAACCTCTCTCTAGTAGTTTTTGCTCTAGATACACAGACTCAGGTGCACTGCACCCCACTCCCTCTTAAAGGGGCCCATCACCCTGTGACATCTCCCTTTTAAATTTTCAAGTCAAAGACTACTCCAACTTTACTTCAACCTCTAAAGAAAGTGGGCTCTGATTTGCATGTAATATTTACAGGGTATAAACTTAAGGAATAAGTGCTATAGCTCACCTATTATAGCAGAGCTTTAAAGTATCATGTCTCTATTTACAGATTCTTAGGAACTGCACTGTTAAACTGAAGGTGGAGCACAAGGAAGTCTTAGCAGGAGTTGTTTGATGTGCATTCACCAGACATTACTTTGTCTATAATAGGCTGCTTCCCTTTCCCCACCCCAGTACTGCACTATCATTCTGCCATCAGTTCAGCTCCATCAGTAGTACCATCTGTGCTAATACAGACAGACTTCCATGTGGCCACCAGCATTTTAAACACCATGTCGTCTAGCCAACAGAGCTAGTTGATGCAGTGCTAAAAATGTAATCGGCCATCTGCGGGATTGTCTAAACTAAAACTCCTGTCATTGCTACCCTGAGTGGAGCTGAACTGATGGTAACAATGATGGGACATTTTTAGCAAAACAGTCTAGTGTAGACAAGGCCACATCTAGGGGACAGGGTACAACACAGGAACCCAGTAACAAGTTCCAACTGCACTGAATCTCTCTGAGCCAAATTCTTCTCTCAGTTAAAATGGCATAAATCTAGATTAACATATTTGATTTATTACAAAAAAAGTAGCATTTTGACTAAAATTATGCTTCTGCACAGATGTACTTTCCTCTACACTGGCAGCTACACTGTGAAATTTCTGGTACCTATCCACTTGAAATTCCTGTTGGGGCTCCCATGGCAAGAAAACAGTTTCTGTGCAATTGTGCCCCCACCTACTAATAATTTTTCATAGACTGACAGTGTTCCTAAACTGAAAGAAAGAAAAAATAAATGGAAAGAGCAAGATTTAGAGGAAAAAAAGGAAGAACAGAGGGAAGAAAATACTACAAGTAGGGCCAGTACAAGACAAATGTACAGTGAATATAAAATAAATACATAGTATTCTATGGAATGGCACTGTGGTCTAATGGTCTGCTCACTAGACTAGAAGCTAAGAATTCTTGAGTTCTATATACCGGCTTAACTACTGTGCATCTTTTGGTATGTCACATCTTTGACCTAAGTTCTGCCTTGATTATACAGAGGTAAGTGAATTTAAGTCACTTGAATTACTTCAGATTTACCAGTTTAACTGAGAGCAAAATTTCGCTCTTAGTGTCTCACTTTCCCTATGTCTAAAATCAGGCTAATAGTCCCATCTACATAAGGAAATAATCGTGTTAGCTAATACAACTTTCAAAAATACATTAGTATTTAGTAGTAATAGTCTAGACAAGGCCATAGGGATGTTTTCATTTGTTAATGTTTGTACAACACTGTGAGAATGTAAAGTATTATGCAAATACTGAAGATAGATAATTGCAGGGTCTCATGTTTTCAGCGCTCATGAGAGAGATTAATTATATCAAACCATTAATGGTATCAGCCTTAAGTGCTGCCTTAAAGCACAATACATACTACTTGTATAATGAACTCAGTCCCTCCTTCCCCGACAGCACTGGAGCAGCACCTCAGAAACAAAACTCATTTAATAGGTGTGGTGCTGATAGGAAGTAAAAGAATGCCAAGAGGCATTGTAATGGAGTCAAGCCACATCTGTTGGAATAGTTCAAAGTAATGTTACCGTTATTATCTTCATGTATCTGTAACTTGTTGATTTGCATTGTGTATATATACCCCATATGCTTAATTAGCCCTAGATTAGTGATATGTGTTAGCATAAAGACGAGAATTTGCTTGATATGTGAACTTCCTGAAAACCAAATTAATGTTAACTTTATTGCTTTAAATTATCTATTTCTATTGTAATGAGTAACTGGCAATTGTATTATATCATTGTAACCAAATTACTTGTGTATGCATAGGAATTAGAATGTTAATTTCAAAGCAAGTAGTCCTTGATGTGGTGACCCAAGTCAAAGACTCAATATGCTAACTTCAAAGCAATAATGGAAGCCCTGTCTGCATTAGCTACCCGTCAGAGCCCATGCTGGGATGAACGGCCCTGTCAGCTTGCTTTCCTGTGAACAAGATCTATAAAATACTGGAGCCTTTGAGCAATTTTTATCTGATTCCTCTCAATGCTATCAGGGGGTATTCCAGATAACAGACAGAGGTTCCCCAAAAAGCCATTTTTGGGAAGCCCTGAGGAACTTTTGAAGAGACTCTAAGAGACTGGCAGACTACTACATCTCTGCTATATTTGGACTATAAACCCTGATCCAACTGTAATGTATTTTATCTGCTTTAACCTCTCAATAACTCATTTCTTTTCTTAGCTAATAAATCTTTAGTTTTAGTTTACTGAAGGAATTAGCTACAGCGTTGTTTTTGGTAAGCTCCTGAGTGACCTGGGGTAAGTGACCGATCCTTCAGAGTTGGAAGAACCTACTGTATGTGATTTTGTTTTTAATAACCTTTTATATCACAAAGTCCAGTTTATCTGGGTGGTAAAGAGAAGCTACAGAGCATAAGTGGATTGTCTGTGACTCCATGGGAAAACTAATATAGTGATCCAGGAGTACACTTTTGTTACACGCTTGGTGAAATCTAATGAGAGAATATACCACCAGTCTGGGGTGTTTGCTCTGGTTTCTAACAGTCTGATCTGAGTTTGGCGCACACAGCTTTGAGCCACTCCAGGCACCATGACAATAGGATTACACTAATTTTTGTACTCTATTACAAAAGATTAAAATATGATCCAAAGGAAAATAGACTTGGGGGGATGAAGATGGAGGGAAAGAAAACTGGTTACAGGATATCAGAAATTTAAAATATTAAAAAACAAAATTTAATGCATGGGGATGTGATGATAGCTGCATCTGCCTTCAAAATCTGTTCATATTTGTACTTTCTAAAATTAGAGACTACATAAATGATCATAGACATATCAGAGTTTCTCCAATGATTCCAGTGAGACTGCATGGTTCAGTAGACAGAGACCTGGCCTGGGAGTCAGAAGACATGAGTTCTAGTGTGACTATGATAAATTTTGTGCAAAGAGTGCCTTGAGAGATATAATTTGAAAACTCATAATCCACTGAACATTATTGTCCTGGTAAAATATGTGTTATCAACATTATAAGATTCTACTGTATCACATTGCTGTAACGTGATCCAAGTTTAAGAAAAGAAGGCCAAAACTAATTTCTCAGAAACAAAGGACAGACCAACACCCAGCCTGGTGTTAAAAGACCATCATCTGTTTAAGCGGCAACTCTCCAGCAGGGGGAAGGCATAAATAAGAAATTTACATTTCATCACAGGGACAGTTCAAACCTTACATCCACAGGAGACTGCTTGTCACCTGCAATCCAGCTGGGGGTAATCCTCAAAGAGGGGAGAGGGGTATAAGAATGAGAGTGAGTGGCCTCCAAATCACCTCTCTCCCCCTGCATCTTTACTCATGGCAACTACAATTCTGTAAAAACAAAGAAAGCACCATTGAACTGGAGGAGGAGTGGTCCCGGCTGGAAGGCTTTTCAGCCAGTACAGACAGCTGTAAGCATATGGTGAAACAAAATCTTTTTGCTTTTCAGTTCACTTAGCTTGTTAAATTAGATATTCACTTGTGCTTTTTTTTCCTTTTTATTTGCTTTGTAATCAGTTCTGACTCTTATGCATCATTACTTGCAATCACTTAAAAATCTATCTTTCTGTAGTTAATAAACTTATCTTGTTTTATTTTAACCAATGTGTTTGAATTAAAGTATGTGGAAAACTCCATTTGGGATAACAAGGCCTGTGCATATCATTTTCCTTTGATGAAATCATGGACTTTCTATGAGTTTGTACTGTTCAGGAGGGGACTTAGCAATACAAAATGGACATCTCTGGGGGACAAAGCTGGGACTAGGAATTTGTGGGTGTCACCATTTATGTCAGGGGTGGCCAACCTGAGCCTGAGAAGGAGCCAGAATTTACCAATGTACATTGCCAAAGAGCCACAGTACTATGTCAGCAGCCCCCCCCCCCATCAGCTCCCCAACCCCGCTCCCAGCACCTTCCGCTCACTGGCAGCCCCGCTGATCAGCACCTCCTCCTCCCTCCCTGCACCTCCCGCTCAGCTGTTTCGTGGGATGCAGGAGGCTCTGGAGGAAAGGGGAAGGAGCGATGGCACGACAGGCTCAGGGGAGGGGGTGGGAAGGGGTGGAATGGGGAAAGGGCCTGTGGCAGTGAGCATCCCCAGGCACATTAGAAAGTTGGTGCCTGTAGCTCCAGCCCCAGACTCTGTGCCTATACAAGGAGCCGCATATTGACTTCTGAAGGGTTGCATGTGGCTCCGGAGCCACAGGTTGGCCACCCCGATTTATGTAATTCATGAGTGACTAGTCAGAGCATTCATGTAATTTAGCTGGGAGTGATTTTACATGCTAGGGACTGTGTATGAACTGGCCAGGAGTGGCTGTTCTGACAGCCCAGCAGTATAAAAGGCACCCCAGGCTAGAGAGTTAAAGAGACACAGCTGTTCAACAGTCCAGATTGTACCCTCAGGCATCTTACACTCAGTCATTCATTTATTATGCAGGTCATTTTACTTTCTGTGCCCCAACTTCCTCCTCTGTTAAACAGACAGTTATACGGATTCACCTGCGTAAGTGCTAGAAGATCTGCAGTTATGAGTGCTAAGAATTATTACTATACAGGAGTGTGAGAACAGCCATCAGAAAATTTGAGTCCCCAAAGTAGTAGAAGTTACAGCTTAAAGGGACTAAAAACATAAAGCTCAGTAGGGTCAGCATCCTTTGGTGCTGTGGGAGGAATAAAGGAAGAATATGTATGTTAGTACTCAAAAATTCATTGGTTCGAAAAGCATCAAGAAAGCTTATTCTACAATAACTGGAGTTTCTGCTGGTTTTTATTTTTGTACTCTATGTTGGAATAAAATTCTTTTTGGGGTCACTCACTCTGTAACATTAAATGACTCATTTATGTTGTTAGTGAGTTTAAGCATATTTCATTTGACAGCGATAAGATAAGTCTAGATAACCCCATTATCAGTAGAGAAAGCATATATGCCAAACCTGTCTTCACTTATAAAAGTATACTAAATGGAACTGGTACAGAATTGAAATTGAAGATGTACATATATACAAAATTGATACTAGAGCTGGTGTTTTATTCCTTGCAAAAAAATGTAAGGAAAATGAAACTTTGTCAAATTTTCAATTAATTGTTTATATTTTAGTCAAAAAACATCATAGTTTCAACCGTCATATATATTGGGTTGTCAACAACTGAAAAAAATGTTTGGTTTACAGATTGTCATTGAATATTCACAACATTTCAAAGAAAATGGAAATTCTTCCATGAAAATGTTCATGCCGTTATAAATACATTTTTTTTGGCAAAGTGTTTCTGACCGACTCTAATCGATAGATTTTTCTCTTCCCTTTCCTCTACTACAGCAATTTTCTTTCTTATATAAAGGAACACAATCAAATTCAGTATGATTAGGCACTAGATGTGTTAGTCATACCTATCTGGCTAAGCCAAAAGAAGGAAAACAAATATGTATTTATTCAAAATATTTCACTTACATGTTTATCTCCCATAAAAACCTCTTTTCAAATTTGTGTGGTTGTTTCAGAAGTCTATACCATCTAGAGGTGAAGCAAACTGATATTTGTGACCTCAAACAAATTTAGAATAAATAAAAGAATTCACAGAAACATGTTTTAAAAGAAAGCCCCTTTCCTTATTTAGCTGTTTTAAAAAATAACCCATGGATTTAAAAAGAGGAGCATGGATCAAGGATATTAGGGAACTCACTGGAGAAGAATCCAACTTCTATCTCAAGCTACAGGAGGAAAAAGTTAGGTTTAACTAAGATCATCTGAGACAATTAGACTTCTAGGTCATTTTCACCAGAAATTGCCTTTCAGCTCATAAAAGTCCATTGGTAAGCCTTTCTCAAATCAAGAACACTTTGCTGAAGTCTAAAATAAACCTATAATCCCTTTTCTGAAATTTAGAAAGCGGCTTTCCATTTGGACAAGGTCCAAGCTCCCATTGTATGAACAATTAGTTTGGCTTTTGTTTTTATTATTGTTTTTAATTATTACATAGTGGTGGGGGGATTGTGGGATTTGCATGACCTCTTTTAGACATGATTTGGACTTCTTGAAAAGCATGCCAACTTCCTTGTAAAAGGGAACTATAACTCTTATTAATAAAAAGAGAGCATCCAAAACCTTTGTTCCTGCGATGGACCACTTTTGCTTGTTTAAGTTGATTGCCAGAGTTTTGACAGGAAGTTACAAACAGATTAGAAAAGTTTTTGCTGACTAGTAAAAATTCAGACAGTGTGGATTTATTACAAATTGGAGTTCTACCAGCAACGTATATGGAGACTCATTTATGGGAATACTTTTTCCAGAAACACAATAAAAATATATTCAACTCATTAGATTTTATCTTTCAGATTATAACATTTTTGGCCTCAACTATAACATGCCATTATTTACAGACTGACTCCCTGGCAATCAATTGAGTTTGGTCACACCCCTTCCCTTGAACAGAAGGGGCCACCGCAAATTCACCAGATGACTTGGTTTGCTTTTCAATATGGTCACTAAACTGCTAGCTGAGGCCTGGTCTACACCTAAAATTTAGGTCAATTTATCTATTTTGCTCAGAGGTGTAAAAAAAACCAACAAAACTCTCACACAGAGATTTTATTAAGATGACCTAAGCACCAGCGTAGACATTGCTAGATTGATGGAAGAAAGCTACGGCCTCTTGAGGGACTGGATTTTATACACCTGTAGTGTGGTGAAAGAGGAGACATGTTTCAGGGCATAAAACAACCTCTATTTACTGAGATTAAGGGGGAAAACTCTCTTTAAGAATTATTTCCATACTGCCTAATGCAGGGTTTCTTGAATCTTCCTCTGAAGTACCTGGTACGGGCCACTGCTATAGACAGGATGCTAGACAACAGGGACAAACAACTCTGATCCAATATGGTAATTCCTATGTTCCTTTGACTAAATGTACACTATTACAATCTTCTGTGGACTCTTGAGTTTAGCAGCACTCACCAAACCAGGGTACCAATAACCTGAGTTCTCTCCTAACTCTCTTGAATACTCAAGTTTGCCCTGCTGTCCTCACAAAAATAGATGGCAAGGGAGAAGTGGAATCTGCCAAAATTCTGGTTTTATTCCAAAGGCCAAGGAGAGAGCTTCTCAGTGAGTAATTGATCCTTCCACTGCACAGAAGTGATAACTCTATTTGGCCATAACACGGTGTTAGTGCACCTGGCGAATATAGTTCAAGACTCCCTTAGTGCTATTTTAAAAAGGAGATGGGCTCAAACTGTCAAATCCAGTTCTTGAATACTCTTAAGTCCTAGAGCAGTCAACTCACCCAAACTGAAAGTGACCCACAGATTCACTCTACCACCCTACTCACATCCATTGCCTGCATTTGGTGAGAAAGAGGGAATGGGAGAGGGGAACTGAATGATAATGGAGAGAGAAAGATGAGAGATTGTGACAGAAAGAGGGAGAGAAAACACTGAAGGTTTAAATTAGAGATAAAAACATTAAAAGTTTGTTCTTAGCTTCATTTTAAATCAAAGATTTAGTGAGTTTTGTTTTTGTTACACACAGCTAAACAAACAAAAAAAATCCAAACCCTGAGATTTTCCAGCTTTGGGAGGGGACTACACAAACCCTTGCAACATCTGATACCTCTTGGATTTTATACATCAAACATTCTTTTTGAAAATAAGACACATAGCAGGTTTGGGATGCTCAGATCACGGGATGTGAGATCAGCTCTTCAACTGATAATAGGGTTAAAATGGGATATAAAGGAATAATTTAGGTTGATACCAGTTTTTAAATTGAAAGGAAAAATATGAATGTCATGTGAATCTTAATATAATTTGTACATGTTCACTGGAAGGTAGGTTTGTAACTAAACAAGGTGCTTTCTTGGCCTTCAGTTCATTTTGAGTTGAAGGCAATCTATACCTCACATGAAGCGATCTGCATCTTTGGGGCTGGAGCCTTAACTGAGGGTGTTATTTAATTCTTCTTGTGGGTCAAAGCTTTCTTTTTCAACAGCATATGAAATCGCTTTGTTCTATAAACCAAGGCTGTAAGGTATTTGGGACATGGACTACAATTTATTACTTTTGGACAGTGGAGCCTTAGTTCTTGACTGAGACCTCTAAGCACTATTCCAACACAAATAATAAAATAAGTAAAATTATATTTAGAGATTTAAAAGGGAGTATTGTACATAGAGTTTCAGATAGATGAATGTATTCTTTTGTTTCCTGAACAGTGAAATCCTGAAGAAGTTAGGAAACACTCTTTGAGAATGCACCGAAGAACTTCTGGTGAAAGCACCAGAGGAACCAGCACCAGGTGCCAACAACAGTTTGGGAACCCCTGCCTAAGGAGATATATTCTGCTTTAAGTGAAATAGTTAGATAGGAAGCAAAGGTGAACATCCTCACCAGGGCTTGAATCTCCTTCGGGACTGTCTAATAGGAAATCAGGTTCCTTTACTAAAGCTGCAGTCATCCATTTCAAACCATAGTAGAGGATCTTGGAAGAGTCTCTCTTGAACTGGTTTTGGTGTAGCAGGAATTCCAAGACTTACAGACAAAGATACCTTCACGAGGCTGAAGCATCAGCTTGCTGTACTCCAAATTCTAAGGAAGGCTGTCCTATCCTGACATAAGTCTCAGCTGATGTGATGAGGAGGCGGCCCCAATATACCTGCTAGGCTGCAAGGCCCTTCCTCTAGATAAGCAAGGTTCTGTGGGCTAGGACATAGGGCCAGCCTTAAGGGTGGGTGATCAGTTTTATTGTTTTCTTTAAATGTGTAAACATTCCTATTGGCCTTAGGCTTTATAAAAAGGTGTGGTTTTGGGGGGGTAGTTTTAAGCTTTAAATTAAGCTAAATTTAAAGTATCATCCTAAAGATTATGCAGTGAACTGCATGAAATTTAATTCATCTGCCTTAGAAGGATGCAGTGCAGAATTTACTATAGTGGGGATTTAAATCTGTTATTTCCAGGAAGGGTTAAGGTGAAATCCTGGCCCTATTGAGTTTTGCCATTGACTTCCAATAGGGCCAGAATTTCAGTTCTAGTGTTTTCAGCCTGATGCTTACACTAGTAAGCCATTTCCTCCTGCCTTACAAAGATGTTAGTACAATCCAAATAGATATGGTTGAACAATTTGATTGGGAGTGGACTTAGGATGTGCCATGGGATGGACTAACCACAGAGAAAAGCTCTTCAGGTCAGACACCTTGCCTTATACTATCATGTTTTACAGGAATACATATGTGCTTAATAAGCCTGAACATCTCAGTCCTTCTCTTGCCCTCCGAACAAATAGCATGCATGATGGCGGATAATCCAAAAAAAGTGAACACTAAAAACATCAGATTTAAAAATGAAAGAAAACAAATCAGTCCACTGTTGTGTAGCTGTGACGAACAGCAAACCGTCATAATTCCTAAAAATAATACTTGTTTACAGACTGAACTGGGAATGAAGTGCAGTGAAGATTTCTCTCAAAAGGTGACATGCTACCTCTATTTTTGCATAATTAAAAAAAAAAAAATCAGCTCCACTACAATGGTTAACCATTTTTACTGATTTAGTATACTCACTCAAGGCTGCTATTTTAGGGGAACAGTCTTGGCTACACTTGCAGATGTGCAGCGCTGGGAGTTACTGCTGTCTTCGTACAGCTGTGTAGGGAAAGCGCTGGAGTGTGGCCACACTGACAGCTACCAGCGCTGCAGTGTGGCCACATTTGCAGCATTTGCAGCGGCGTTCGGAGTGGTGCATTATGGGCAGCTATACCAGCGTTCAAGTGGCTGCAACGTGCTTTTCTAAAGAGGGGGGTGGGGTGGAGTGTGACAGGGAGCGTGGGGGGGGAGAGAGAGAGAGAGAGAGAGGATTTTTGGAGCCGACACTGTGTCAGCTCCCTGCCTTGCAAATTCTGACCATTTCCCCGACGATGTCTCATTCACTCCTAAATGCAAACAGCCTGCAGACCAGATAAGCAGCTGCTCCTACGGACTCCCTCCCCCACACCCCCACCGTGCTGTTTCTCTCCTAAAGCAAACACTAGCTGTAGACATTCATCCCCCTGCCTGCCTCATTCATAGCAAACAGGAGCTGTGTTTGTTTTTTAGATAAGCAGCTCTGGGAGCCCTGAGTTCACAACAAAACAAAGAGAGGGATCATAACAAAACAAAGAGTTCTTTAGTTAAAAGCATTATGGAAAAATTCTGCTGGAGGCCAATTACAGCGCTTTTGGTGGCCACACTGGCGGAGCAGCGCTGCATCACCAGCGCTGCAATAGTTATACCCGAGGCAGAGCAGGAGTACAGCCAGCGCTGCAGCCAGGGAGATGCAGCGCTGTATGTGCCTTGCAAGTGTGGACGGTGTGTAAGTTGCAGTGCTGTAAACCCACCACCAGCGCTGCAACTCTCCAGTGTAGCCAAGCCCTAGGCCTCTAATCCTTGGAATGCCCCAGACTCCACCCATTCCTTAAGAAGTGTATTTTATCTTTCCAGATTTTCTTCATTAATAAAAACAATAGCCAAGTGGGTACCAAATAGAAATGAGCATTTCTACAAAAGTCTAGATTTTTCTGTAAGGGAAAAAAGGAGAGAATACTGAATCCATGTCACAGCTACAGACCTGATATTTTTCTATATTTTCTATCCAACATCCCTCAGGACCTGATGACATAGCCACCATTGGTCTATCTGAAGACACCTCATTAGGACTCCTTTGAGAAAATATCAAGGAAGCATTCATTCAGCTAAAGGACTGCTGTTTAGGGGTATTTTCAATACAATACTAAACATGTTTACATAATGCCTTTTATTTAAAAAAAAAAAGTGCTTTACAATGTATAGAGGAATAATTTCACCAGCAATAGAAATACAGCCACTTGTATGGAACATGGCAGCCTCGTAACAGTGCACAATAGTATATGTCTATTTAGGGCAGGAAATAAAATATCATCCACTCAAAACTGCAGGAATAATTTAGAGTAGACAATGCAATTACCTAAAGCAACAGGTTTAACAACCCCATTCTAAGAAAAGTCTTAAATTTTTCACTGATCACAAGTTTTCAGTCACTATTGAAAGACCTGCAATTTGAGCAGTTTACTAATCCCTATCACCACAATGGAGCATTTGCTCAGTACTGACTTAGAAGGAAGAGTGCCACTTAATGAGTCACCAACACCACATCATCAGCACCCTGGTTCTCTTGGGAGGTAACCTATCCAAGTGCTGATGTGGACTAATTCTGCATATAGCTTGAAAGGACTTTCCACTCTGTTTTTATGAAACACCTAAGAAAATGTGTTTGTTTTATTTTTCATGAGAGTTGGACAGAACAAGGGCAGACAAAACTTTGTGTACTAGCAGCCTGTTTTTACAGATCATTCCCCTCTCATTTGGCATCAAACCTTGGTTTTGCAACTTTAAGCTAGCTATGTCTCAATAGTGTGGAAAAAATTATATCCATTGGAAAGATTTTACAAAATGTTTCTTATATTGCAATAAAATTATCTAGTGTACCAATCAGCATGGAGATATTTAATAACTATAATCCAGAATAGTATCCAAATATTTAAATAACTTTCATTAGTATTCTTTCAGACCTGCTTTTTGGAGCAGAGTAACCATGGATTGAACCTAGCGTTTAACAGTTTGTATTGGAACACTGGCAAGAAACAACAAGGAAAAGACAGGAGTCTAGCTGATGCAACAAATACTACATTTATATTGCATTTAAAGTATGTTCTAAAATATGATGGGATGACATTGAATGAATACTGTAATACATTGGGGTTCAAGAATCACACTCAAAATCCAGACTAGTTTGTAGAGACTAGAAATTAGCTCTTAAAAGATTTTATGGTTTCTAAAGAAATTTTAAAAAAGATTTGACTAGATCATGTAATAGGAGAGAAATCCTACATAATCAGAATACAAACATAACACTGAGATTGTGATACTGGTTTCCAGTTCAGAACATTGATGAGTGCACAAAGTTGAAAGAAACTGAAGGCCACAAATTCTATTAATGGTAATTACAACTACCCAAATATTAGTTGGGCAAAAGTCAAATCAAGACAGTTCAGAGAAAAAAAAAAATCACTCATCAAGATGGTTGCTTGTTTGAAAAGCTGGTTTTGAAACAAAAAGTTTATTCTTGATTTAGACCATAGTAACACATTGAAAGGGATATCTATATAGAGATTTTAAAGGAGAAAGCTACTTAGAAAGACAAAAGTTAAGTTAAAATCCTTGGAATCAGGATGGAGGCTACTTATACTTCAGTTTAACTGAGATGCTGAAGTTATGCAAATACCTAAATAAGACAGGAAGAAGAAACACAATGAGGTTAAAGGGCAAGGTACAAAAGTTTATTCAAACTAAAAGGATGTCTTTCAAAAAGTGGAAATCCAGTCTGAGTAAAGCCAATAGAAAGAACACACCATAGCAGGTAAAATATGCCTAAATTAAGAGGACTATGAAATTTAAAGAGGAAACAGTAAACAAATAAAACAAAAACCAGCTGTCTTGGGGGTTGTTCCATTAGGAGGAGAAATAGATGATGTCAGGTATTTCTTTGATGCAATCCTGTTTATTTACAAAGCATGTACACACTGTCCTGTTTCCCTGAGCACAGTAGGAATCAAATAGTAGGAGACAATTTCTTTGCTCACAGTTCCAAGTCTCTTTCCAGGCAGCACTCTTCTCACAAGCACTCTCAGCTTTTTTGTGTGGATCATGCTGTATGTTTTATTCTGGCTGTTTCTAGGGCTTCCTTACTGCCTTCTCTGTATGCTTTCTTAGCTGCTTCTGATCAGACACACAACTGTAATCAAATGAAACCCCCAACCCCAGCATATTGTTATGGGACCCCCAGGAATCCGCTTTGGCCACATGGCCCAGCAATTCTCCAGGCTTGCATGCAGCCTAATTCTTGAGCCATGGTTTTCCATTGTTTCAGCTATCACTAAATAGAGAGGCATTTAATTTGTGAGGTGGTGTGATTGCCCATAGATAAGGCTATAATTTAGTCACAGAGGTCGTGAAGTCACAGAATCCATGACTTCCAGAGACCTCCATGACTTCAGCCTGTGATGGTCAGGAGCTGCAGGGTCCCCCACTGCCTGCGGGGCCAGTGAGCTCCCAGCCACAGCAGGGGAATCCCCCAGTTCCTGGATGCTGCTCATGGCGAGGGAACCCAGCTGTTCCCAGCTGCCGCAGGAAGCCCCAAACTGTGGGGGAACCTCACAGCTCCTGGCTGCCGCAGGTGGCAGGGGAATATCAGAGCTGTGGGAGGCAGGGTACCCCACTGCCTCCAGCTGCTGCAGGTGGGGGAGGGCAGGGGGCTCCCTCCCCTCTCAGCTGCTGCAGGCAGCAGGGGACCCTGGAGCTCCAACACCCAACCCACAGTGGGGACCCCGGGAGCTCCCAGCCACCCTACAGCTGCCCCCGCTGTGGTTAAAGGGCCCCCCGCTGGGGGCTGCGTGGGAACCCACAGAACCCTATTTTTTCACAGATATTTTTAATAAAAGTCATGGCTTCCATTAATTTTTCTTTAATGCTCATGATTTGTCCATGATGTTTACTAAAAGTATCGGTGACAAAATCTTAGCCTCACCCATAGATCACATATATGATTGGTGGGAGCTGCCCAACCGCCAGCATAACCGAACCTTTGGTTGAGTAGACAGTACCTATGTTTGGAAGGAACTGTTTTAAATCTCTTTAATCAGCTGCTAGTCATACGTTCTGGAAGGGAAGTATATTGCAGGTGCCAAGCACATTTGGACCTGTAGTATTACTGTGGTTGGAACAGGGGACTGCTGCCCTGGGATCCAGTCTGAGAGTAGAAGAAATTCAGGGTTCCAACTAGACAAACAAAGGTAGCAAAAGGTGTTGCATGAGGGGTATAAGGCAGCAAGCACCATATATAACTGGGGCCGTATAGTGGGAGCAAGGCATGTTGTAGCCTCGTGAACCAGTCTAAAGTGAGGTGAACTGTGAAGTTCCACTCTGGGAGAAGTACAGGTGGACGTCTATCACTTGAAAAGAATGCCCACCACAAGAATGGGACAGAGATCATCATGAAAGCTCAACTCTGAATCATGCCAGTAGGTAATAAAGAGATGTCAAAACAAGTGAATAATTATTTATGGTAACACCTAGAGGATCCAGTCAGAATTGGGGCCCCACTGACTTAGGCATTGTAAGAAGCACATAGGAAGACATGGTTGTGACACCCTGCACCCCATATTCACCATGGTGATATAATTATATGTTTTGTACAAGGTATGCCTTGTGAAGTATCATTCTAAAAGTATCAGAGGGGTAGCTGTTAGTCTGTATCCACAAAAATGAGGAGGCAGGTGGCATCTTAAAAGACAGGTTTATTTGGGCATAAGCTTTCGTGGGTAAAAACCCCACTTCTTCATATGCATGGAGTGAAAATTACAGAAACAGGCATAAATATATATTGGCACATGAAGAGAAGGGAGTTACCTTACAAGTGGAGAACCAATGTTGAAGGCTAATTCAGCTAGGGTGGATGTGGTCCACTCCCAATAATTGATGAGGAGGTGTCAATATCAAGAGGGGGAAATTGCTTTTGTAGTGAGCTAACCACTCCCCGTCCCGATTCAAGCCCAAATTGATGGTGTTAAGTTTGCAAATGAATTGTAGCTCAGCAGTTTCTCATCAACAATTTCTACCCCAGCATCAACCTCAGCCTGGACTAGCTGACACAAGAGATACACTTCCTGGACACTACAGTGCAAATAAATGATAGTCACATAAACACCACCCTATACTGGAAGTGGTTAGCTCACTACAAAAGCAATTTCCCCCTCTTGATATTGACACCTCCTCATCAATTATTGGGAGTGGACTACATCCACCCTAACTAAATTGGCCTTCAACATTGGTTCTCCAGTTGTAAGGTAACTCCCTTTTCTTCATGTGCCAATATATACATTTATGCCTCTTTCTGTAATTTTCACTCAATGCATTTGAAGAAGTGGGTTTTTTACCCATGAAAGCTTATGCCCAAATAAATCTGTTAGTCTTTAAGGTGCCACCGGACCCCTCATTATTCTGAAAGTCTTATTCTGTTGAACATTAATATCCTGTTAAGTTGTATGTGCTATCATATATAAAGTTATGAAGTTTTGCTATGTATGTGCTACTGTAATATATTGTGAGGTTGGGAACACCCACAAGCAGACTTTCAGGTACAACAATGAAAAGGCCAAAACAATGTTGATGGCCCATTGAGGAAATACACAAGGATTACCCCAGGAACTGGGTACAACAGGAACCTCTCAGAGATAGCACTACACAATGGGAACTGTTTGACTCAGGTCACAGCAAAAGATCTTTCTAGCAAGTTGAAAAAAAAGATATAAAAGAGGGCAAATGACATCATGACTGGCCTCACTCCCCACAAAAAGAACATCTGAGGAACAAAGACGGAACTGGGGGAAGTGCTGGTCCCAGGCAGGAAAGAAGGAAGTCTGTCTGTGTAGAAAACCTTGGTGTTTATACTATCTAACAGGGTGAGACACTGCTTAATTCAAACCCTATCTATTATATTAGGCTTAGTGTGCATTTTTATTTGCTAGGTAATCAACTTGGTCTATATGCTATCACTTTAATCACATTATGGAAGCTTTTACCCTTTTCTGTAAAACATCTTGTACTAGCTACAGTTGAACCTCAGAGTTATGAACACCAAAGTTACGAACACACCTCATTTGGAACTGGAAGTATGCATTCAGGCAGCAGCAGAGACAAAAAAAGTATATAGAGTACAGTATTGTATTAAATGTAAACTACTAAAAAAAGGAAAAGTTTAAAAAAGATTTGACAAGGTAAGGAAACTGTTTCTGTGCTTGTTTCATTTAAATTAAGATGGTTAAAAGTAGCATTTTTCTTCTGCATAGTAAAGTTTCAAAGCTGTATTAAGTCAATGTTCAGGTGTAAGCTTTTGAAAGAACTGTAACATTTTGTTCAGTTACAAACATTTCAGAGTTAAGAACAACCTCTATTCCTGAGGTGTTTGTAACTCTGAGGTTCTGCTATACTATTGGCTAAAGTATTGGGCTAGACTGGGGGTTCTCAAATTGGGGGTCGGGACCAGTCAGGGAATTGCAGTTATTACGTGGGGGGTCATGAGCTGTCAGCCTCCACCCCAAACCCCACTTCGCCTCCAGCATTTATAATAGTGTTAAATATTTTTAAGTGTTTTTAATTCATTAAGGGGGTCATACTCAGAGGCTTGCTGTGTGAAAGGGGTCACTAATACAAAAGTTTAAGAACCACTGGGCTAGACAGACCACTGATGTGGTTTCACAATTTTTATATTCCCAATAAAGTTTTAAATCATTTTTAATAATTAAATCTACAACTTGGCTAGCTCAACTTTTAATGCTTTGATCCAAATTCTTCAATAATATTCTTTGTACAATTATTCTCTACACCATGCAAGATGTAACATGGTTGTCACAAATAAGCTATTATCTAAAGAGGGACAAGAAATTGGACCCAAGAATAACTTCCAAACTCGCAGTTTAAGATTTTTTTCTGATTAGAAAACTAATTAAGTTTCCAGTGTGAACCAGATGTCTTGAAAGCATATGAAAAGTCCCAATTCCAGAAAAACAAAATCTTGAAAAATACTTGCTCTGATAACAGAAAACCAAATTGCTTAAATTAACAGTTGTGCATATTTTAAAGATGGAAATAGAAATGACCCTTAAAATACCATGTCAACATTGGTTTTGTGTGTGTATTCTGACCAAGTCTTAAGTCGTGCTATTTGTATTAATATTTTATTTTGCATTCTTAATTGCTACTCAGTTTAAGCAATTTTGAGTTTAGCTTCTTCAGTCAGGTGAGCATCATCCTAAGCCTTTGTTTTATAGTTTGAGAGCAAGTGAGAAATTCAGCAGACAGAAAAGTTCTTCAATCTGCAGATACTCTATGTAAATAAAGTTCTATTGTAATGGAACTGGTATTTTAAATTCAATTTGGTTTTTGTAAAGCGGTACATTTTATAGTAATCCTCACAGAAAACTAAAGTGACGGTTCTCTCTCTGTTGTCTGAACGATTCCAACTTGTCAGGGAGCAAGGAGTTAAGTGGTTTAAGTATAAGTGGAAGTTTTGTCTGAACTTGCAAGAAACTGTTTCAATTCCAACCATATATACACCCATAAGTTATTCAGGATGGCAGCAATAGACTAGTACATTTTAAAAGAATTATTGGGGAGAGACTTCAGTTATGCTTAGTGGGAAAATATTAAGTTGTTTTTCTCTTCCTTTGAGTTCTTTGAGTTCGGGAAACACTGTTGCTAAGATAACAGAAATTTGGCATGTGGTATAATACTTTGAAAGAGAGTCATTAGCACATATGCAGTTGAAGGAGGTTCAGGGCTACTGCCCCACATCCTTAAAACATTTTAACTTGCAAGATGAAATAACATTAAAAGCTGTTGGGCGGAGACTAATTGGTTTTATATATATTTTTAGGAACCCTTCTCTTTTTTGGTTATGCCCTATGAAGGAGTGTACTATCTCTTTAAGGGACAGGCTGCAGCCAACATTTGGAACAGCTTAGGGTGTAATCAAGGAAGTCCTATATGCCTGGGATATATAAACAGGAAGAGGAGGTGAAGAACCTGTGCATGCTGCAGTGGCTGATGGTTTCTCTCAGGCTCCAGAGGATCAGCCCTATGATACTCAAGGCTTGTCTATATTTACAGTGCTGTAGCTGCACCAGTGCAGGTGTAGCATGTAATGAAGATGTTACCTATGTCTCTGGGAGAGCTTCTCCCATCAGCACAGGTACTCCACCTCCCCAAGGGGCGGTAGCTATGTCAAAGGACCTCCTGTCAACATAGCACTATATACACTGGGAGTTAGGTCAGTATAACTGCATTGCTCATGAGTGTGGAATGACAGTTATACCAACATAAGTTGGTAGTGTAGACCAGGGCTCAGAGACTTAGTATTATGGGCTATTATGGGCTTTAAGATGAGAGCTCTCAACCAAGGTCTGGTCTGGAGGTGAGGACTTATGAATGTTTGTTGTGATTGCTGCTGCCCACAAGCCTCATTAAAGAAGGGACATACCATTTTGTTCTTTTGTGCTGTCTTCTCCTTGCCTTGGGCTTTTAAAATGGAAACCTATTGCCACCCAATCAGGGGAAATTAAGATGGGGCATATCTACAGCACCACACTGTGGTGCAAAGGGACTGCCCACATCTTTACATGTCCTACATTTTACATAGAACAATTCTTGATATAAGAGAAATATGGAAGTTTTACTAAGCTAGGACAGGATTTGTTGGAGGAAAACTTGAAGGTAAATTTGGGACGTATCTCACCCTAAATTTACCTTTTCTTTAATTAAATCAAGTTTTATAACAAAAGCCTATAAACAACCAGTATAAATTGAAAAGAAAGATTTCTGCAGTTCTAATCCTGTGCTTATACAAAGGTCTGCTTTTTCCATTCAAAAAATATTCATAATTAAAAGGGAAGGAACACAGACTTCCATTTTAAAACAAATGGAAATATATTGTAAGACTCTCGTGTTCAAAGGTTAGGTGTTGTCTGAAGATTCTTTTTAAGGTTTGACAAAACAATATCTATTTTGATGAAAGGGAAATTACAGTTCAGCATAAATCATTCTTACTGAAGAAACCCATACTTGAGTTTCAAGTTTATAAATGTATTGCATGTTTTTAATACCCGGATTTGTCTTAAGAAATATGTTTACAACTTTTTATACATTCATGTTGACTTACTGATTTCCAGAGGCTGCGAACTACGTGTGCAACAAATGATTTTCCTGGAGTTTGTATGATTATAGATAAGAGCCACCATTGTAGTTCAAAATTCAAAAAGTATGAGTTAGAGCTACACTTGTTCAGAAGGTGGATGGAAATGCCCGTATCCTGGTGATCATCTTGGAGTTGATTAGAAATACCCTTCGCTGTTATGAAAATTCAAATAGCACACAAGGAAAAGCCCAAGAAATTGGTTTAGAAATCCCCTGTGGGTTGTAGATTATAATAATGCAATAAATGTTAGAATAATTACATAGATATAATGTAAGTGAGCAGGAAGCATTTCCTTAAACAGAGGTATTAAAAGTATATCCTCATTCTATTTTGTTCCTACATTAATAAAAAGAATGAGTAGGCTTCCTCCTAATGACATAAGCATACTGTAAGTTACGTATTACAAAGGAGTGATTAATAAACATTTAGGAAAATACTTCACAATATACTTTGCTCCTAACAACTAAGCACATTTTTCTGATGAAGTATCTTATTGTAATAGGTAGGGTCTATATGACATGTTTGCATGGGATACAAATACCATTAGTTTTTTAGGAGAGGATAGTTAGTCTGCAAGCCCAGTAGCAATTCAATACGGTTCTACTGTGTATTCAGTATCACATAACAATCATTTAAAATCGTTTTTATAAGGTGCAAAGTTAAGCCTTCAAATTAGGAAGTGCCAGAATTAAGGTTGCCTCTGTACATTTAATGTGGCCTCTATTAGGGTGTAAATTATGATGGCGTCTTTAATTACATTATTACATACCATTATTTCCACCTTTCATTTAGTGTACAGGATGTGTCCTGAGAATGAATAGTGGTTGTGTTGCTAATGATGCTCTTAGCTGTTGGATCCCTGCCTCATTTGTTGCAGAAGTTGGAAGGAGTGTAGTGAATGAGGCAGGAGAATGCAGGAAGAGAGGCTATTTTCATGGTTTAGGGAGGATGGAATGCTCCTTAGAGAACTGGAGTCTCTACTAGAGAGTTCCTGGGTGATGCTGGGCAAGACACTAAACCAAACTTTTTACAGATGGTCACTGTGTTCCTCATTTTCAAGGTGGCCAATAAGATACCCAGGGGTCTGACTGAAGAAGTTCTAAACACTCACAGCTGCAACTGAAGTAAATGGGAGATATGCTCTGAATATATAAAGTGCTATAAAATACTAAGTTTTCTGGAAAGAGTCAGTCCCTAGGCATCTTAAATGGTACACCCAAAGTTAGTGTATGTTTTTACCTTAGTCTCTTTGCCTCAATTCCCTATCTGTAAAATGGGAATACCACCACCTAACTCCAGAGGTTGAAACATTCATTAATATTTGAGAAGCACTCTGATTAATACTTCTATATTCAGAGCAAGGTTTGAATAGTGTACAGTAATTAAAGCAAGGGGTCACATACTGGACAATGACAACAAATGAAATCCACTAGCTGCTCTTCAAGTGAGCACTGTCCATCCTATGCACTGAATGGGGTAGAGGTACTGTGCAAAAATATAGGATGTCATGTACTTAAAAGACGATCAAAACATATGCTCAAGGGTAGGGAAGAGAATGACAGTTGCCTAGGCAAGCTTAATTCTAGCTAAGACACTTATATAAGCCCCCATTCCTGCAGACCCTGAGTGCTTCATAGCACCCCAGTGAGGTAGGGAAATGCTATCTCCATTATACAGATGGGGAACTGAGGCACACTTTAAGTGACATACCCACAGTAACCCAGAAAATCTGTGAAAGCAGGCAACAGAACAGAGGCTTGAGTACCAAGCTGGCACCTTAACCACGGGACAATTCTTCCTGGTATTTCCTAGCTGTTGAGTACTTCGTTTTTAAACCTTAATGTTCTTTCTGTAGATTTTGTGTTTGTAATCTCCTAAGCTTTAAAAAAAAGCAAATTGGGGAAAAAATTCCAACATGTGGCTTACAGTGAGACCCAAGCAGTCATCAGCAGAGCAGGAACCTTTAGACCCACCTCACAGATATCTGCTGCTTGAGCTAACAGTAATTCACAGCAGTGGTAGGTTGTCACCCTGCACATGCACTCTCTATTAGAGGGAGATGAAAGACAGGTTGCGCTGCTATTTTCTGACAACACAGGAATTTGGGATTTAGTCTACGTTTTGAGGAGCGTGTGCAATAATGGTTAGACCCCAGTGCATACTTCTCCACCCCTGCACCCTTCTCCCCTTGTCCTTCCAGTCTGTCCTTGTCCCAGGTCTCTTCCCCCCCGCCCATACATGCAGCTCCCCCACTACACCCAGCTCACCTGAGACCGCCTGCCCTACCCCTTCCCTAGGCCTAGCTTCTCACCCCTCTATTACAATAAGAGCACTGCCACCACCTCACTGTATGGACTACAATAGCATAGGAAAGAAAATACCACTGCTCAGTTCCTGCTCCCAACATTTGGTTGCTGAGAGGAGGAACTCATGGGAAAATCCTTCTCCAGTGCAGAGCTGCTGGGTTAAGAATGCTCAATATTTTTCCCTTAACCTTGTTGAGAACAGCTGACACATTTTTGCTGAAACTTTCAACAAAAAAATTCTCTTCAGCAGGAGGCAGACACCCAGCACAGAAATTTCATCTGAAACAGATATCTTGCAGTATTATAAGCAGCTAAAATAGGGTTGCATCACTAATGGAAAGTCAGGCAACTTTAACTGTACATATTGTTACCTGTGCCCTCTCTCTACTACAAAGAAGGATTAAGCATAAATCCTGAATGAGTTTACCAAGATATCTGCTCCCTCACAACCATATTCAGGCTAACATCTAAATGAAGTAGGGGTGTGGTTTCCCTGCTCACTTACACATACTCATGCTAGCTCTCATTGTGCTAGTGCAAGTATAAACAGCAGTGTAGTTGCAGTCACACAGGATAGCAGCAGTAAAGGCACAGCTTGGCTGTGAGAGCAAGACTGAGTATGTGTTCACAAGTGGCGGGGGAAATCACACCCCTGGCTTGTCACAGTGTCAAACAATTCTTTCCACATCTTTAAAGATGGACTCTTACTCCCAATTTCAGAGTCTGAACTTGTCATGGGGGAGGTGGGGGGAGGAGGCTACCCCACTTGGCAGGCACTACTTGTGTCTTAGTGCTCTGACTCAGTTGGGCATCTGAGTCTTCTTTACAGGACCACAGTCTCACCCCCAAATGATCCTTCCTTAACCCACTGCTGACTACACCTACTTAGTTCTTTTTAATAGTTTTTGCCATTCTGAAAGCTATTTGCACATATTGACCACACAGATGAGAAAACATTGTCAATTTATGTAAAATACTCTTTGTGAGAGACAAATCAAACAGCTTTAAAATAAGACTTCTGTTGCAGTGATGCAGAAAACCCAGACGTTAATTTTTTTAAATGCATGAATCTAAGTACCATGCAACATATGGCACTTGAAAATGCCAAACAGTACTGGAACAGTAAATGCATGCGAAGGTGGAACCAGTTCCACAAGTAAATTGTATCTTCCACTGAGCATTAATTCTCTTTACTTACTGAAAGATAAAGTATTCTTAGGGACAATTGAAGTCATGTTCATCGTCAACAGATGTTGACATTTTAGATCATAAAATATCTACAATTTAATAACTTGAGTGTTAAAAGGAAAGTTTGTAAACTGTTGCACAACATCTTTAGCTTTTGTAAATCAGTAGTAACAAGCTACTTGCCAGAAACAGGTAAACGAAGAGCCCAAAATTGAACAGCAAAAGCACAGCTCTCTGAAACAGTGCAAATTAAACCTATTCCTCGGTAAACTATCAACCTCGCACCTGAATCACAAAGATGCATCAAACTGAACTACTCCGTATTTCCCACATATCATCCAGTCAGGTTCAGAAGTCACAAACTGCTCACCTTGTCCAGGTTTCAGACCAACCTGAACATCAGATTTTAGTGTTCTCAAGCTGCAGAGAGGTGCAGGATGAAATTTGTTTAAGGCTTGATGAAATGGAACAGTAAACTCCCATTTTCTATCTCCAGTTAGTTTCCTGTAGTTGAGATCACCTTTAAAAATAATTAAATGTGACTTCTGCAGCTCAGTGTACAAGTCAGTAGCAACCTGAGCCATACTACAAAATTCATGTGGCAGAGTCCAAAACATGTGATCATGGTAAACCAAAACTCCTTTTTTAATATAGCCCTCCCAGTTCATCCCACACCTAGACATCCACCTATTATTAGCAGACTGCAGCTGTTTAATAGTCCAGTTAAAATCTTGCTTTGTAGTATCCGATACATACCATGGTATACACTTTCCATGGAAATGGATTTCAGTAACTAACTTTGATGATAACAGGAAGTCAGCCAGTATTAGATCAGTAATAAGTTCATATCCAGCATTATCCAGGACTATGTCAACTCTAGTAACATCTTTTGACGTTCTTCTTTTCTTGCTGTTAATAAGCAGTGACCAAATGCTTTCCATATCATCCACTAAGATGAAAGTTTTCAAGTTGTCCAGCGATTTTAGAGGACTGGCTTTCTGAGAGTTGTCTTCACCAGCTGAAATGGAGAGGTCGCACTTATTCCCCCACAATGAAACCTGAAGAGAAAAAAGTCCATTTTGCTAAATCTCATTATTCTGTAGTATTTTGTTTTGTTCTAGAGACAGTGGGACCTGACTCCACATACATACTCCCTATTAACGCTCAACATTTTGTACATAAAGAGTTCAGAATGATTTCTGGGAGAGAAACCAAAATAATACTTTTCACTTCCAAAGAGACACCAGAAATGAATTGGAAGGGGGAAATACAAGCCTCTTTCCCATCTTTATCTTGGACTCACAACAGATTAGGTTTGGTATAAACACACTGACAGAGCTAAAGAAATTTATATTATATACACAACTCCAAAAAGCCTTGGCAGGGGTACACATAGGACTAATAATGGAAGGATAAGTGAGTTTTGATTACCTGGAATTTGTTAAGTTGATCTATATTGCAAGAATATGAAAATGTGCTCTTTTATGAAGTCTCAACAAACAGCTAGGTATGCAGCGTTGCCAACTTATGATTTTATTAAGTCTCATGGTATTTGGTGTTTTCCTAAAGCCTCAGCTCCTACGGCAATGAAATTATGAGAACTTCAACTTTCAGTTAAATAAATAAGTTTCTATCCCTAATGGTTAGAGAGAAAAGCTTGAATTTGTAAACACCACAACAATATTTTTTTTTAATCATGACAAGCAAATCTCATGACTTTTTGGAGCCTGACTCATGACTTTTGAATGCTTAGGGATGGCAACACTGGATGTACATGAAAAAGAATAAGCAGGGCTTGGAACATGTAATAGACCACCAGCGGCATGGAATTGACATGATTCTTGTCAATTACATGGCTACTCCTGTGGTCTTATTCAAAAACCCTATATCTAACCAGAGTCTTGTTAGTTTCACTCTGCTGCTCAGATCTTTAGCTAGCAGCAGAGGCACAAGAAATGTCTGCAGACTCAGCAGTAAACTGTATGTCAACATATGATAGGATATTTGCAAACATAAGGCCTAGAATTTTAAGTTTAAAGTTTAAGTTTTGCACAACTCAAATTTTGTAACTTGCCACAGGCAGGAACTGTGAATAAGAAATGCCAAGTTTACCTGCAGCAGCTTAAAAAATTCTTCTTGAAGTTGTTTTTCATTTAGGTCCTCAATGTTTTTAAGAAGTTCCTGCAAGTAAGTGCATATGGCAATAGCAGCTTGTTGGGATTCAAAGAAGCTGTGAACCTTTGCTTCTTTAAATACATCATAGTCGTCAATAGGAGGACTAAAATAGGAGGGAAAAAATATAAATATTAATATGCTTTCCATTTTCTCACAGCAGCAGCAGCAGCAAGTGTTAAATACAACTTGGTTTTTTTACATGAATGTTAAACTTGGGGTCCTAATCTGAAATTCTAGAGCAGGGGTAGGCAACCTATGACACGCATGCCAAAGGCAGCGCACAAATTGATTTTCAGTGGCACTCACAGTGCCTGGGTCCTGGCCACTGGGGGAGGGGGGGGGCCTCTGCATTTTAATTTAATTTTAAATGAAGCTTCTTAAACATTTTAAAAGCCTCATTTACTTCATCTTCAACAATAGTTTAGTTATATATTATAGACTTATAGAAAGAGACCTTCTAAAAACATTAAAATGTATTACTGGCATGCGAAACCTTAAATTAGAATGAATAAATGGAAACTCAGCACACCACTTCTGAAACGTTGCCAACCCGTTCTAGAGTAATGTGGCATGCCAGACTCCTACATAGCTCCAGTAATACTTACTTTGCATGATATTCTGTCTCATTTATTTTAAGCAGCACATACAGGTATTTATCAATAACAACCATATATATTATGGTTGTGGCCAAATGTCTCAATCACGATGGGCCCCCTTCTTCCTCCATTATATGGAGCACTGTATACACACTTTGGCTGCCCTTGAGGGTTTTCAATCCATGAGACAAATTGATGAAGGGTGACAAGCCAACTAGGGTTAAATAATTGGCCCCGTTTTTTTTCAGTACATTTGTATTTATGGTTGTGTAGCAACTTTTCACATGGACATACCTAAACCCTTTATGAAGGGAATGATTTTGTGAAAAATTTTCATCTGGGCATTCTAAAAATTAGCATAATAATTCTGTTAAACTTTATAAATGTAAAGGTTTTTTTTAAATGTATTGGAAAAGATAAAAACAATTTTTTTGGCAAATGACTCCGTATACCACACACACAAAAAAATAAAATAAAATAAATAAATAAATGTTTTAAGTCAAAGATCCTCCGGGATTTTGATTCGATGAACAGAAAAGCCCTTCATGTTGTTGACTTTCCCTAAGAGATTACAAAAGAAAAGAATTCTTCACTTTTGGTGTGAAGGGAGATTTAGAGAACACAATTCCAAAACAACAGGAAATACAATGAATGGATTCCCAAATGTGCAACTGACACTGAAACTGACATTTTCTGGTTTGGAAAAAATGTTCTTTCCCTACCTCATTTTGGAAACTAAAAACAATTTACCCATTTAGTTTACAAAGATTTGTGTGACATAGAATAAGTGAAAATTTTAGAAGCCTTCTTTCACACTATGATCTTTCATTATTTGTTTTGTGTATGGGGTGAAGCTTTGTTTTGGAGAACTGAATTCTTAATATTGTGGCTTACATTAATAACTCTTTTTCTACACAATGGGTACAATTTTCAGAAGTGCTTAAGTCTCACTGAAAGTCAGTGGGACAAAGAGGCCTAACTCAACTAGGCTCTTTTGAAAATTTTATCCAAAAATATCAGAGGTAAAAAGTGTATTAGTATGTGTGATTACAACTAACTACTGCCACCACATTTTTATCTTTTAGTGCCTGCTACTACTCCTGTTGAAATTAATGGGAGTTTTGCCATTAACTTCAAATGAAAGCTGGGGTTGGCTTTTTTTTCCCAAATGAAAAACACCAGCCAGTTTAACTTTTTTAGAGGGCACACAGAAAACGTTAGCTCAACCTCATATATTACTTAATTAAAAGGGAAGGCTAGCAGAGTTTGAATTATGTATGTTGCAAAGGAAGCAAAGTCTCACTAGTACCTTAACTGGGGAAATTGTTGCTAAGACTTTTTTTCAGTGTTCTACTTACTCCACTGCTCGGACTACTGCTCTACATTTGTAAGAAAGGTCTGCATTTTAAACTAAATCCTCTCGGAAGCATCAGTAACTTTTAACACTCAACCTGAATTACTCTGCAAGAAACTGAAAACTCAGGCTCAGATGTCTCAGCAAAGTGAATCACGAGAACTGGAGCAGAAAAGTGACTGACTTAATATACTTCCAAGATCTTCAGCACAAAAAAAATGACCAAAGACAGTGAGCGAATCGGGGGGGGGGGGGGTGTTGTACAAAGAAAAGGAAAGATGGTGAACGTTTAAAACAGCATTGTTTCATTTTAAGCTTACTCCCCTTTTTATGCCTCTCAGATGCACACAAAAAAAATCAGAAGAACTATACAAAGGGTAACAACTCATGTTAGAGTGTATACTTACTTATGAACTAGTGCTTCATGAATCCGGCGGTACATGTAACACTCCACATATAACCAAGGGGACTGAAACCAGCTTGGCTGTTCATTTCCATCTAATAAATTTTGTTGATATTCTAGGTATTGATTCCACAGTGGAACATCAGGGAGTTTATCATCCAAGGGAACCAATGGTTTGTCTGTTTGCAGCTCATTCCTTAACTTAGAGAGGATGGATATAGCGTTCTTCTCTGCCTCAATGCCTTTCTGAAATAAAATGGAAAATAAGTGTCCCTAGTCCAAAAATAAATTCCTGTATAGCTACATACTCTATGGTAGATAAATTTTACTGCAAAGGGAAATAAGTTTTGATTCTTAAAAATCAAATAAATATCAGACTCTTGGGATCTTGCACTTGAACAGAGACAAAAGTCTAAGTCTAAGTGATGCTCAGTGAAGCTTTTGTTCTACATCTGACATTCACTGCAGTTTCACACCTTCCAAGCTAGAAGAACCCCCATATGCCATGAAAAGTATTTGATTCTATGTTGAGACAGGACCTTTTGCTCATACTCCATTATGTTCAACAAAATGCCTGGTTCACTGGGGAGAACTGTTAGGGGTCTACTACAGTAGTGGGCAGATGAGGTTCTGTAGACTGCAATGTGCAGGAGATCAGACTAAATAATCATGATTGTCTCTTCCAACATTAAAGTCTACAAGTCTATGAGAACAGCAGCCTAAACCTTGCCATCCCCACAAGGGCCAAGATGGATATGCCACATACCGCCATCTAACCAAAGAACAGAAAACTCAGGAAGTTTCAGGAGCAGAAAGCCAAGAAAAAACATTAATAAAAGTCAGACGTAACATATAAGAAATAACCAGGAAAGGAGAGGAAAAAGACAACTCGGGGTTGAGAAAAAAAAAAGAGGCCACGTGAGAAAAATTAAGAGGGAAGACAACATGAGGAAAACAGGAATAAAAACAAAGCAGAGAAAAGAGATCTCTAAGAGGTTTCAGTATGAGAAAAATAGTATGAAACAACAGTACTCTTACCTCTCCATGTTCTTCAAAGAATTCATTTTTATGTCGGTGCAAAGTATCAATAACCCTAGTTAGGATTTGAGGCAACCTGTCCTTAATTGTAAAATATGCAAAAGACCTAACAAGAAAAGAATCACAGCAGTACATTACTTACTTTCATTAACACAAACAGATTTAATACCTTTTCCCTATTTATTCATTACTTTAATTTCAAGTGCAATCTATCACATTTAAGGATAGCATATAAAATGTAGTAATTTCTGTTTTGCTAGCTGCTTTTCAAGTTAGAGGAAGGAGTTGGCAAATGTGAAAAATTCATTTTTCATTTCCCCATATCCTAATGGACTAAGGAAATACTTTCGCCCTGGCAGACCAGTGAATTCCAGTGTAAAACACTCTTTCACTGAGAATGCTCAGCTATTAGATGTTGAAATCAAAGGAGGCAGGTTCAAGTGCCCAAATGGCTTATTAGAAGAAATGTACACTGTTTTAACCTTGTATCTTATTGACACAGCTAATAAAAGCAAAGTAACCTCAGACTTACCCTACACTTCCATTTATGTTACAACATACCCAATTCCTAAAACAATTTACCTGGATGAATAAAAACCAGATTTGAAGAAGGGCAATAAGTTAAACAAAATGACATGCATTAAAGCACTCACTATAACTAAGTCAGAACATTTTCATTTAAACTTCAATTCAGCAAACTATGTTTTGTCAAAATTAAAACGTTTCATGAAGACGTATTGTTTCCACTAAATTTCTGTCGGGAAGGTTTTGGGGTCCAGAAGGAGACTCTAGTTGGGTTGAGAGATGAAAAACCTTGGCTCTGAATGAGGCAGAGCAGGGACTTGAACCCGAGTCTCCCACATTCCAGACCAGTGTTTTAACCACCAAGTTGTAGAGTAACTGACATTCAGGCAGACTCCCCTTGACAATTCTGTTTTTCTAAAATAATTCAAAAGGAGTATTTTGGTGGTGTTGTTCCAATGAGGAACAAAAACAAATTTCAAAAACTCAAGAGCTGCCACAAAATAACACTGCCATCTTCCCATAGCTCTTGTTCTCATCCCAAGAAGTGTTTTTCCAACTCTGGTAACGAAGCTTTGTCAAGGAGGCAAATTGACAGGCATCACTTGTGTCATCTTTTCAGATGATAGTATAATACTGTCAAACTAGTGCTATAATGTATATACACTGATAGGGTGATATGCAATCCTATACATATGGTTACTTTAATACACATAAAAATTCACTGTTAAGCAATCAGGACTGCTAACCCCACAACATACCTGACCCAAACTCACAATATCAAGGAAAAGTTAGGGTATGTTAAAGTACATAGCCTCTGTTCCTCCACTCACACTTCATCACCACCACAAATATCAAACAACACTGACCATGCACTGCAACCTCAACTCTGCCCTCCTCCTTGTTTCTGCACATAACCTTTGCCAGATTTCTCCTCCTTCACCTCTTCCTCCAATACTATTAGTTATGGATATCAGGTACAAAGTAAAGGGCTAGATGCAGAAGGATTGCTAAAGGGAGACTGCCCAGCCTTCTGTCATGACAGGACAAAATTAAGGTTGTCATCCATGGTCTTTGTTGTATTGCATAAGCCTCTCTCTGCTGCTGTAGGATAAAAATCTGACAGAAAACTGTAGCTCCTGGTAAGGAAGATTTCATATGTCCCTGATTCCACTGAACCATTAAGCCAGCATATGCAGTGTATATACTTTTATTAATAACTAATAACCCTAAATCCAGTCTTTTTTTAAAAACCACTCATTACACCAGATCTACTCAGAATACACACCTCTCTACCAATTTTTTTGTAGCCAATGTTTTGAAGAGATATTGGTCAATAACAAAAAGGTAAAGCTTCCCCCAAAATTTTTTTTTGCCAGAACCCAATTTCAGAGACTTCCTATTAAAAACCAAACCAAACCAAAGCTACCAGGAAAAAAAAATCAAAGGGCATAAGAATTAATCCTGTGTGAAACTTCACCTCAATAAGTCACCTACCTTTAGAGAAAGGTAAGAATTCAAGCAATATTTTAAGTCAATTTTAGTCATTAGCAGGCACCTCCATTTACTAAATGTCAATAATAATACAGAGATGACAGGCTGACAAAGGTGGCTGGTATCTGCCACAGTGCAACAACTTAGCTAACTCAGTGTTAATGTGTCACAAAAACTACGTTAATAACCTTAAACTACAATTTTAATAGATACCTACGAAGCTGAGAGACTAAAACCCATCATAATCCTAGTACTAACCATCCAGCTGGAGGAACACCTCCATGGGTACTGAATACATGGAGATGTACCGGCGTTGGAGCCCGCAACGTAACTGCACCGACGGGGGGGGGAGGGGGGGGCAAGAGCTCAAGGTCTGGCCAGAGGAGCAGTTTCACTTCCACTGGCACGTCTGTACGTCTCTGCCTTGCTACCAAAACCGCGTTTGCAGTGCCCTCTAGGATGCAGGGAGTGCGGGCTTGTGTAGAAGGGAGACCAGCGATAAGGGCGAATTACCCAGGCCAGCCGCCCCAGCTGAGCTGGGGTAACAAGAGCCCAGGACAGCCTGGCCTCGCGGCCAGGGCACTGCACAGCGAGCGAAGCTGTCGGGCCGCGCTCTGTCCCCGCGTACGGAGGCGGATCTCGGACTCTTCGGTTACCGGGCCCTCCGCGCCTTGCCCCACAGGAGCCCGCCCCCGAGCCCGGGAGCCCCGCTAGTGCGCCGGCCCAGCGCTCTCCCGCCTACACCGCGGACCCGTGACTGGCGGGGAGTCACGACCCGGGGCAGGATTCGACTTTCCGCCCTGCCCGGCCGCGGAGCTCTGCGGAGGCAGCTGCTGGACGCAGCCCCCCAGGGCAGGTTCGCCCCCCGAGGGCCCATTCCCAGGTGCCCCCGCCCGCCGGGCGCTCTCGGCTCCTGAATGGACTGAGACGTGCCCCGCCCCGCCCCGCCCCAGCGATGCCCGGTTGCGAACCCCCGCCCGCCGAGCAGTGACGGACCCCTGGAAGCTGCCCGACAACGACACCGGCACCGCCGCCATCTTCCCCCCGCGGAGTAGCACTGCGGCGCCGCCCCGGAAATGACGCAAGCGCACCTCGCTGTGTCTCCAACGAGTATTATCAGCGCCGCAGGAAGGAGGAACAAGCACGCGGGGCGGGGCTAGTGGATGAGGGGGCGTGGTTACATGGTGAGCGCGCGGCGGGCGGGGGCACCGAAGGTCGGGAGCCGGGTGCAGGGACGGGCAGTTGGCGCTGCTGTTCCCCGCGCGCCAGGGAGACGAGCCGCCCCCTCCCTCCCGGAAGCTCAGGTCACTGGTAGGGCGCGACCCCCGCTCCGTGGGAACAGAGCCGCGCGGGGCTGGCGGGCCTTCCCCGTGTGTCCGTGTGGGGAGGGCGCGAGGCGCCCGCACGCCCCCGCTGGCTGCCAACGGCCGCTCGGGAGGAGGCGCTGACCCGGGGCCTTGAGCGCCGCGGGCTGGGCCTTATGAAGGGGAGGCCGAAGACGGCGCTGGCCTTCCCTCGGCTCCGGTTCCCGGCGGCTGCGCTCCTGCCCTGTAGCTCACGGGGCGCCCTACCGAGGAGTCGGTGTCATCGCCCCATTTTATAGATGGTGAAACTGAGGCCCCGGGGGTGTGCAGGCCTGGAGGGAGTGGGGAAAGCATATGCGTTTCTGTGCTAGGCCTGGCTGCCGTGGCCTGTGCCAGTTCAGCAGGCTGGTAGGAAGCACAGGCCCCGGTTCCTGACTGATGTGGGGAGGGGTTGGGGTCTCAGTACAACCCTTTCATGTGCCCTGCCCAACGGGGCTCTTCCCCTTTCAGGCATCTGAGGTAGGTTAGGACTCTGCAGCTGCGTCTACATCACAGCAGTGCTCAAATACAACCACCAGGGCTGTAAGCCACAATTCAGGGCATGTCTTCACTGGCAGAGTTACAGCACTGGCAGTTACAGCGCCGCTCAGAGAGTGCAGATGGGAAACCGCTGTTGTGTGTTCACACTGTCAGCTGCCTGCACAATAGCATGTTCACACACTTGCGGCACTTGCAGTGGTATTTGGAGTGGTGCACTGTGGGTAGCTACAGAGCACCTCTTTCTCTTCTGCTGCTAAGAGTTGTGGGAAGCTGGAGGGGGTCATGGGACATCCTGGGTCCCATCCAAGTGCCTCGTGATGCATTGCTTCGCATCCCAGCAGTCGCTGTGTTTCTATCTGCATTTGGCGCCATCTTTCAATGGCTTGTGATACCATGCCTCTTTGGGCTGCAGGAATGGATCCCGAACTGTTGACCAGTGTGCTGCTTGCTCTGACCAACGCATCATGAGTGGCACTGGAGTTACTCCTTAAACTACAAAGGCAAGAGGAGTGCACCTTTGATCTTGCCAAGCGTAGTAGCTATGACATGAGATTGCTTGTGGCATTCACGGAGCTGCTGACCACAGTGAAATGCCACTTTTGGACTTAGGAAACAAGCACTGAGTAGTGGGATCATATTGTGGTGCATGTCTGGGATGACGAGCAGTGGCTACAGACAGGGTGGATTTGATTTAAATCACTAGTCAGGAAGACTCGATTAAATCACGGATTTCTACATAAAAGTGCATTCTTGTTGGTTGTTACAACCTTAATAAATATTCTTCACAACTCAGATAGATGTAGTTTTCATTTTTAGAAGGTTTACACTATACATTTTTAAAGTGATTTATTTTGAAAACTTTTCAGATTAGGTTTACAGCTAAATCAGCCAGGTCAACATGAGAAATTTAAAATATTGGCTTCTGTAGCTAACTCAGTTGTCTTCACCTTCATTTCCTGTTTGTTCATAATCTGGGAAAGAAAAACAAGCTTTCCTGCTTTTTCAGGTCCCAAACGATTTCTCAATTTGGAATGAATTTGTCCAAAGGAATAAATATTCTTTCTACACTGGCAGAAGAAGCTACTGCTGTTAAAAGTGAGATTATCACTTCAACAGTCTCAGAATCCAAGTGCTTAAGTGACTTCCACCAGTTCGCTAGTGTGACTTCCTTTAAAACATCATCGGCAAACATATATTTCTTGAATGGTTCACCCTTAGCTCTGAAGTTTATTATAGTTGGCATGATGGAGGGATGATTGCTGGATGTCCATGTCCTAGCCAACGCCTCTTCTTCAGCAGTTAAGGTTTGACAAGTATTGAGAATATTTGCAAGAAAATAAACTGGAGATAGTGCTTGTCCCATTTGTTTTTTTTAATGCTTGTAATTTAACTCTGTCATGGGGGTGGGGAAGGCTAGCTCAGTGGTTTGAGCATTGGCCTGCTAAACCCAGAGTTGTGAGTTCAGTCCTTGAGGGGGCCATTTAGGGATCAGGGGCAAAAGTCTGTCTGGGGGATTGGTCCTGCTTTGAGCAGGGGGTTGGACTAGATGACCTCCTGAGGTCCCTTCAAACCCTGATATTCTATAATTGCATATTTTGCATAAATTTCTCAGTTCCTTCCAAATTTCAACACCATCAGCAATAAAACAGCTATTTCCCTGCATTTTGTTCAAGGCTACAGAAATAGGCTTCAAGGTACTCAGCATATGTTCAACATTTCTCTTAAGACCAATGTTGAGAAATTGTGCTGTGATGGTGCCATCTATTTTTTTCATAATTTTGTTCACAATCCGTCATCAGATTAGGCCAGTCTTGATATAGTGCTCAAAACAGTCCACTACAGAGTTCCATCGTACATCTTGTGAGAGTGTTAGCTTGGTTCCTCCAACTGTTTTCAGAGCAGTTGCTGCAAAGTGGTTGTTACAGAAGTATTTTGCAGTTTCAACAACATTAGCCTTTATTTCTGGAACACTGAAGTTTTTGGCTAGGAGGTGCATCAAATGAGCACTGCAACCGTATGTTATTAGCTTGGGACTCTCTTCTAAATAATTTCTTCTCATCTTGGATACATTTGCAGCATCGTCTGTGACCAAGCTGTTTACTAGACATTTTCACAGTTTGTTATAGCTTTTACTGCTACTTCTTGTAAGTATTCTGCTGTGTGTGCATTTCCTGATGTATCAGTTGTTTCTGTAAGGAAGACATTCCCTTCTGTTATCACACAAGCACATACAACAGGATCATTGTGGACATTGCTTCAGCCATCAAGACTCAGGTTAACAATTTCACCTTCTAGACCTTTTGCACACTGCTCAATTTCTCTTTCATACACTTTATCCAGCAGTTTGCCTGCGACATCTGTTCTGTTGGGTGTACTATATCCTGGTTCTCAATCATACAGAAAAGAGAGTTTGTTGCATAAACAAACGGGGCAATTTTTTCATCAATTACCTCTTTTTGTACTCTGCTGGTTCTTATCACAAACTTATCTGTGGTGGTTTCTGAATGATGGAGATTTTTTTTCTTTTTGCTACAGGTGATATACTGTGACTGAAACACTATCATTGGCAGATAACTCTGAAACGATAGAAAATTATGGTGATCTTTAAGGTGGATAGTCTTCAGAATCCTGTATGTTGAGTATGGATTCTCCTAAACAAAATAAGTCAATGCAATTATTTAATATTATTACCATACTGCTCATTTAGTATTACTTATTGCATTCACTGACACTCAGTACTATTTTAAAGGTGAAATTGTAAAAGGAAGAGCTGCCTATTTCAGCAATTTATTTTTTATCACAACTGCATCTAAAAAAGATAGTACCATAGAGTAACAACTATATTTTTTGCTCAAACATGAGAATTCAAGAATAGTCCAGAAGGAAGACAGGCAGTCCTTAAGAAAGAAGTATGAAATAAAAAAGTTTACCAACCTGCAGATCCTGCATGTTCAGACAAGTTCCTTTCATCATCTTCAACGCAGCTTCCTCCTGAGAAGCAACACTTCTCATGATGTTGTTTCATTCTGGCAACCAGGCATTTCATTTCTTGGTTGCACTGTTTGCATTTTGCACGCATGCCTGTCTTACCCACAGGTAGAGGAACTTCATTAAAATATTCCCAAACTGGGTCTCTTTTACGGCCTGCTGCCATTATAGGTTTTCCCTTCTAGTGAAGGAATGGTATGGTAGATCTCAAACCAATGACGGCTACACTCAGAAAGATTTCAAGACTTCTGGAATATGCTGCTCAAACAGTTTCACTTTTGTTTCTACTGACTGTCCCTCCCATCTCACATTTATCTCCAGACTTCTTCTCCTTGTCCAGATCTATGAATTGAACTGTTTGAAACTTTGCACTTTTAGAGAGAGGTAAGGGATTGACTCTGAGTACACAAATTTGCAGAGGGACAATAGGGTTGAGGTCTGTTATTTCTCACCTCTGTATATTATTTTATTTATTTATTTAAAAATATTTTTGCTGCTAACAAGCATGTTATCTTTGGAGAGACAAATCTACAGTTTGAGAACTGCAAAACTAAGCATCTCTAATGGTATCTTCTAGGCTGAGCTCTAGGTCCCATTGGGTAGATAGAAATATTAACCTAAATAATCTATACAGAAGACTCTGGAACGTCACAAGATCGGGTCCCTAATCCATGAACTATTGGAACTCATTTACAAAAATTTTCTTAAACATTACGTGAATATATTGTTTCATACTATAGAATTAAATTTATAATCCCTGTTCCATGATGAGATACCTCTGATCTATAATGTATCTTTAGATAGTTTTTTTTTCCACAAAAAGCATTTTATCAAAAAAATCCAATTTAAATGAAAAAAATCTGATTAAATTTTTTTTTTTAAATCATTGATTTTTATCCACCCTGGCTGCAGAACTTTCGGATGAAGACAGCCACATTCTTGGGACTGTGTGATGAGCTCTCCGCAGCCCTGCGGCGTAAGGACACAAGAATGAGAGCTGCCCTGCCACTGGAGAAGCATGTGGCGATTGCACTATGGAAGCTAGCTACTCCAGATTGCGGAGGGGCAATCGATGGCACGCATATTCCAATTCTGTTACCAGACTACCTGGCCACCGAATACATTAATCGCATGGGGTATTTCTCAGTGGTTCTCCAACCACTTTTAGACCACCCTGCGCGTTTCACAGACATTAATGCAGGCTGGTCTGGAAAGGTGCATGACGCACGCATCTTTTGGAACACTGGCGTGTTCAGGAAACTGCAAGCAGGGACTTTCTTCCCAGATCAGAAGATCATTGTAGGGGAAATCAAAATGCTCATTGTGATCCTGGGAGATCCCGGCTACCCCTTAATGCCATGGCTTATGAAGCTATACACGGGATAACTTGACAGCAGCAGGGAGCAGTTCAACAAGTGCAGAATGACTGTTGAGTGTGGTTTTGGCCATTTAAAGAACCACAGGTGCTACCTCTATGGGAAGCTGGACCTGGCCAATGATAATATTTCTATGCTTATAGATGTGTGCTGTATGCTCCATAACATTTATGAAGGGAAGGGTGAAAGCTTCACTCAGGTCTGGACTGCAGCACTTGGAGGCAAGTTTGAACAGCCAGAGACAAGGGCTATTAGAGGGGCACAGTGTGGGGCCATAAGGATAAGGGATGCCTTGAGGCAGCAATTTGAAGCTGAGCCACTAATATTTGTTGCTATGCGTGGGATTACAGTGCTTGTAATGCTAAGAAGTGATTGGTGCACATAATGCAATATGTGGGTTTAACATAATTGTATGTTGCTTTGCATGGCTCATTTTGCTTTCAATTAATAGAATAAAGATTGCTTTCAAACCAACACAATTCTTTTATTAAAAGACAACAACCAGAGGAGAGAGTCAAACAAAAAAAACAGCAGTGAGGGGGATAGGGGAAGGGAAGGTCCCAGGAGGAGGAGGAGGGTTCCCAGGGCAGCTAAAGATTTGTATATGTCCAGGGATCATATCCAACCTTCTTTGCAGTACAATGCAGCGGGTACTGTACTTCAGCAGGGCGAACCTGGAGAGGGATGGGTGTTGAGTGCAGTGGGTAGTGGGAGTCTGCAGTGCTGGACTGTGAGGAGGGAGGAGTGGAATGCTGCGGGTACAGACTGGAGCCAGGAGGTTGATAAGAGTGTGTTGGCAGTGTCTGGGGGGCTCATGGGAAAGAGTTTTGTGACAGCGGCTGCAGGGGACGGTGGGCGCAGAGCTGCTCGGTTTGAAGAGCTAGTATCACCTGAGTGTGTCTGCTTGGCGCTCCATAACCTTTAAGAGCCATTCCGTGGCTTCACTCTGGCATGCTGCATTCTCCTTTCAGTCCCTCTTCTCGCTATCCCGCCACTCCTTCAATTCCTGTTTCTCGGCAGCAGAGTGCATCATAACCTCATGGAGAAAGTCCACCTTAGTTTTTGGCTGCTTTCTAATTCTGCGCAGCCATTCAGCCGCCGATAACAAAGAGGGAGGCTGGGCTCCCACGGTTATCTCTGTGAAGTTTAAACAACATTTTACAGAAGCAATATTGTTTGCAACACACAGAACACTGATTCGGTGATTTAAAACGCAGCCAGTACTCACACACCTGTCACTAACTGGCTGATGCCAGGCAAGCACACATGAGCCACAAAACCCCCCAAATGCTGAGTAGCTGCAGGGGCAGGGTAAATCACTCTTCCTGGACCCTACTGTACACTGGGCACGTGGCTCCTGGGGGGGGCTGATAATCATTCCTGTCTCCACACTTTCCACAGGATGTGATCATTATGGAAAATATCTCACTGTTGAGGTGAGCGGAGAATCAAGGGAGGGTCTTCTCCAAGACTGCGGCTTCTGCCCTGGCCCTTATGCAGCTCGCCTGTGTGCAGCAGTGGTCCCTCCCACCCCCCATGATGGCACAGTGGCAAAGGAAAGTTACTGTTAATGGGACAAGAAAGAAAGCAGCTCTGCCGAAGAACCTGCGGCAGAGGATCGCCCAGTATTTCCACAAGAGTTTCCTGAAGATCTCTGAGGGAGATTCCCATGAAGTGAGAGAGTCACTCAACAGCCTGTTCGTCTGCTCAGACTAGGCATGCCGTGGGAGACAAACGCTTTCTGCAACCCTCCTGCCCCCAGCTCCTTGCTTCAGTGATTCCCAAAATCAAATCCACTTAGGGGCCTCCTCTCCTGTTTGCACTTCGCCAACATCCAACAGCTGTGACTGGCTAGCCTTATCTGGGGTAGAAAAGAGTTCCTGGCTGCATGCATCTCTGACCTCCGAGTCATCCTCTGCCTCTGGGTCTCCCTCCCCTTCCACATCCTCGTACAAGATTTCCTCATCCTAGCTTGGTCCACTCTCAACTGGCACGCGAGCCACCGAAGTATCCACAGTGGTCTTCACAATGAAGGTGGGGTCACCGCTGAGTATCACATACAGCTCTTTGTAGACCCGGCAGCTCGTGGGCCCAGCACCGGAGTGGCGGTTTGCCTCCTGGGCCTTGTGGTAGGCGTTCTGCAGCTCCTTCACTTTGACCCTGCACTGCAGTGTGTCGCGGTCATGGCCCCTTTCTGTCATGCATCGTGAAATTTGTCTGTAGGTATCATAATTCCTACGGCTGGAGTGCAGCTGGGACTGGGCAGCCTTCTCAACCCAAATGCCAATGAGGTCCAGCAGCTTGGTATTGCTCCAAGTGGGAGATCGCCTGGTGTGTGGAGCAGGCATGGCCACCTGGAAAGATGCGCTGAGACCACTGCATGCATCACCGAGTGAACAGGAAGGGGACTTTCAAAATTCCAAAGGAATTTACGGAGTGGGGATGACGGTCACCTGAGGGCAGGGCAGTAGAGTTCAAAGAGAGGCGAGAACAGGCATTGTGCGACACCTCCTATAGGCCAATCACAGCACTATAATCAACCACAGTGTCTACACTGCCACCACAGTGCTGTAGCCCCGTCACAGAAAGCTCTACACCTCTTGTTGGGGTGGTTTTTTTTGTAAAGCACTACAACCACACAGTTTTTGCGCACTAAGTGGCTTGGCAGTGTGTAAACCTCGGGAGTTACAGTGCAGAAAGCTGCTTTACTGTGCAGAAACTTGCCACTATAGACAGGACCTCAGGAATCAAGTTGGATCACTGAGGCCTTGTCTGCACCTCAAATGTAGGTCGACCTAGCTAAGTCGCTCAGGGCTGTGAAAAATTTTAAGTCCTCTATGGTGTGGTAGAGCCAACCTAACCGCCACTCTAGATACAGTAGGTCAGTGGAAGAATTCTTCCATCAACCGAGCTGTTGCCTCTTGGAGAGGTGGATTGCCTTTGTTGACAGAAAACCCCTTCTGTTACTGTAGCAAGAGTCTCTGCTGCAGTGCTTATGTAGACGTACACTGAGTCCCTCTGTCTTGAGAAAAGAGCTCTGTCCTTTGGGGAGGAGGTGCCTACTGTGTCTTCTGCCATTAGTCAGAATCTAAGAACTGATTGAAACTTCCTCTCTCCCACTCAGTTCATTTAGGTCTTTGTCCCTAATTATATCCTGTCTATAGTACAATTCAGCTAAACACAAATGGTCCATTGATACTCTTATTCTGCCACAACACATGAGTAAGCCCCCCATCCCACAAGTCTGCAAATACCTAGAAACATGTTTAACTTTGGGAGTAGTCTTATTGAACTCACATATGTTTTTACAGGACTGGGGTACAGGCTGTGCCTCCATTGAATATTTTCAGTAATTCTTGCACAGTTGGTCACTGGAGCTTCAGCAGTACCATTGCTGGTAATGGAAGAACAGTAGTGCATTTTCACCTCTGCTGTCTGCATCCAGTCTACATTAACGTTCCCACCATTGCAAGTACTGGTAGAACAGCAGTGCTTTAGACAAATGGTGGAAGAATTTCTGAAAATGCTTAATGGAGATAAGGCCTAAATGCAGAATGCTGGTGCAAGAATCGGTTATGATTAGTACATAATATTTAAAGGGCTCGTGTGGAAGAAACTGGAACCCATGATCCATTCACAGATTTTGATAATCCTACTTACCACATGTGGTCTCCTGCTGCATTTCCAGCTGAAACTGCAATTGACTGACTACTTATTATTTGTATGCATTACTTATATAGTGGCAGCAGCATTCTGGACTCTGTAAAGACATCAGAAAACAACCCATAGATATTTCTCCCAGTTAGTTGTTAGGTAAGCTGTAGTGCACTAATTGTCCTGATTATTTCTTAAAGGAGGAATCGGGACATGATTTTATACTACATTTCATTTGCTCCTATAAATTTGATGTCAGCTCTGACCTTTTTGGTGAATCTTAAACTGGGTCATGGCAAGTTTTTTGTTTAAAACTATTGAGTAAAAAATTATTCTTGGGATGATTTATTAAATTTGTGGAGTTACCCCCTAGATGGATTTAACTTTGTAGTCATGTTTTTGTTTGTAATTATTATTTGTATTATGTTAGCACCTATATGCGCCATTCAGAATTGGGGTCTTGTTACAGTGTGTGTTTTTGCACATTCTTCATGCCCAAGAACATAACAAGTTAAAATATTATTTCAAATACATGTTGGATGATTGGGAATTGGGTTCTTGTTAGGTATACTGTAATTTTAATTTGCATATTTCATTAGGAATGCTCTCATTCTTGAAAAACTTAGCACATTCAAACAAAAAAATAACCCCTAAGCAAGTGCAGTTTTAATTTCATTGTGCATTATGTCCCTATGAGGGAAAAGCATACCTTCTCCTAGTAAGAAGCCTAAAGACCCACTGAAGATGCCTCTATGCAGGAAGTTTTTCAAAAACTGTTCTCCAAAAAGGCAATTTTTTCATAATATAACACTTGCTGTATTTCTGTCTCTGCTTTTTATTACTCAGGTTATTTGCCTGAAAACCAATCCTGTATTTTCAGGCAAACGTTCCAAGTAATTAAAAGCAGGTGGGGAAAAGATTTAGAGTTGTGTAACTGTTTATAAATGGAATGTGCTCCATGAGGTGTTAGCAGCATGTTATATCTACCACCTCTGGAACCCTCTGGCAGCTTATTCATATTGGCACACATGATGTGGTCCAAAATCTTCAGGAACTCACTCTCATTCTAGCATAACTGATCTTATTTTGGTTAGTGCTGTCTAGTTACTGGACAATGTCAAACTCCTGTCAAATCAATGGGGTGGAATTCAAGCAGTCTTCTGCAATAACTTGCAGGATCAAGGCCTTGCTGACCTAATTGGTATCAGTTTCTCATGGGATTCTGTATGATAGATAAATAACCACAACACTTGTATCTGTGTTGGGCTGTTTGTGAGACATGGTAATTGGTATTGTCAGGCAACATGCGTGTATTGTAGGTGGCCTTTCTTTAGCAAGTGTTCACTAACTAATGTAAATGTTAGAGATCAGTATTCAGACTATGAGGTCTGTATAGTTTGATGTCCTAGTCATTGTGAGCATCTTAATCTGTGAGTTGAAGCTAATGGGGCCTACTCCATTATAAGGTGTTACTTGATGTGAGTAAGGGTTTGAGACTCTAACTGTTAAGCTACCTGATAGGTAGGCACTTTCAATCATTGCATTATTTTTTCCTGTCTTTTGCGGATGCTGGGCAAGAAATGCATTTTGACCTTATTCAGGAAGAATATCAAGTATTTAGGGAAAAGTATTCAGAACCATCAGTATTTTTTTATATACAATGCAAGAGAAGTATTGATAGACTCTTCTCTTTAAATACAACTGAACATAATGTGATTTATTTCCAAGAGTTGATCTTTTAATTTTTATTTTTTTATGCAGTTCAGAGTGAAGCAATGACAGTAAAACTGCTGGGATTCGTGGCTAGATGTTCCCATGTTTTAATGAAAATATGTGAGTGCCAAGGCCTTCATAAACCTAGGCATCCAGTGTTAAAACTAAGCAATGATGTTGTCAGGGCATCATTCAGAACTCTAGCACCAAACAAAGTCTTGAACTTGTGCACTCCTGAAACTGCTACCTGTTGCTTGACAAATCTGCGTGAACAACTCAAGAATTGGCAAATGTCAGAAGCAAAGATTGTGAATTACCAGATCGGAGAAGTTTATCCTCCATTCAGGGACCATTTTGATGCTCTAAGGACTGTGAACTACAAGCATGGACTAAGTAGTGTTAGAAAGTTTATGAAAATGCCAACAAGATCTTATTCAGTTGTATCAACTGGTAAAATACTGCCAAAACAAAGTATTCTGCCAATTAAGAGACCACCGAAGGCACCTAGGACCAAACAGCCATCCAGAGCTAACCAGCCACTAGTGTCAGAAACTGAGGTAAAGTATAAAACTTGTGTTGTCTGTGGAATGTTAAAGGAACACTGTCAATTTAATTTAGGTCCCATTTTTTTTAACAAATATTTTTCATAAAATTAAGTGTATTCTTTTTTGGTGGAAGGAGGAGGATTTAAACATTCACATACGTAATTGTGAACACAAACAGTAGGACTATACTAATAGAAGAAAAAAGTGAAATTCAGTAGAAATAAGAATTATTGTCTAAAATGAGGCAGATGCAGCAAGCAAACTGCACAAATAGTGAGAATACAATATTATTAGAACTGAATGAGCTATAAAGATTTTTTTTAAATGGATTTACCTTGTGTCCCTCTCTTGAGGTGTTGAAAGACAAATCGTTTAATCGTTTAATCTTTGAACACTTTTCTCTTTCTGCCTCAGTGATCAACTGTCACCATTTAAAAGGCTTTTACTCTTCTCCATTTTTCTTCTGTTAAGAAAGTAATATGAAGGTATACAAAATAAATATCCAAATTGGTTTAAAAAATTTCAGTTCAGGGAAGAAATGAGCAAAAATATTTAGGAAGTTTGTTTACATAGGCAACATTTTTTCTTTTTTAGTCTGATTTTGCTATTCTTATTTTTAAAAGGATGGTTACGTCATATCAAGCTATAGAGAAATAAATTATGCAAAAATGTTCCTTTCATTGGAAGCTCACGATATTTTCCCTATAATCAATCCTGAATTAGTGATAGTTGTTGCATGTACATTTCTCTAGGGGTTAGGGGAAAGACAGTTATACATTTTGTATAGCTAGTTTCTGGATCTGAGAATAAGCAAATCATTGCACCTAATGTTTGTGATACAGTTAATGACAGGACAAATCTTGCTTCCCTGATTCATGTGGGAAGTTCCGTTGAAGTTAATAGAACTACTTGAATAAGTTTGGTGAGGAAGATTTGGTCTGACATTTATAAAAGCCCTGCAGACCTGTTTGGTTGAATAACTCCCAAATGATGTCAGAGGATAGAAACTGCATCAACAGTGCAGGAGAACTGAATCATTCCAAAGGAAAAACTTCTATGCTCTTAAGAAACCATCTGGCATCGGGGTAAAGATGACTACTATGCCAGTGTAGTGTATGTTTGTATCCAATTGGAACAAATCAATCAAGAAATCCATTTAATAACAACTGTCAATAGTCTATAGACATCTTTGCTACCCATTTCTCAGCAAATACTAGACCATACTTAAAATTTTGCTACACACTAACCATTTTTCGCATTTTAGACTGTCTGAAAAATCTATATTTATGTGAGTATGGCCTGAGTCAAGGACAGGAAGCTAATGCCAGGCAACCACAAAAGTGACAGTAAAAATGTGGAAAAGGTAGAATGTTTTCTTTAATAGGCACATTATTGAAAGGTTACAGGCTTCAGTATTTATTTAGACACATGCACATTTCTTTCAAGAGGCAAAGATTCTAGGTAGAAGCTCCTTTTTAGTGCTCTGAGTTGGATGCAATGCAGTAGAAAACTGTTGCTAGGAAGTATATCTAAAAAACAAAACAAATCGTGGTCCAGGAATCGCCTATGTATTTGCCAGTAGAAACCCAATCAAAAGATCTCTTGAGGCAGGAAGCTGCTGCAACTTTACATGAGTTATTGGGGACCAGTGCAGCCCACAAAGTGAGTGTGGGATGAGGAATATATTGATCAAACATATCACTTGGCAGCTTCCATCATCAGGGCTCCTTTCTGTAGAGCAAGTGGGCAGGTGCACATACCACAACCTGTTCTTTTTCAGGATGAATTTCCCCACCTCCCTCCCCCCCGCTGAGGCTAAGGGGCCAGGCTAGCTCAGAGATGCAAATTATATTTCTCTTCAGCAGCTTGGGTGTATCTGGACTATATATTTGCTTTACAGAATGTAAATGATTAATCAGTTTTAAAGGTTGTTGGCAGGAATGGACCAGATGACTTGGGAAAGATCAAAGTAGAAATGGTAAAAATAATTTTATGATATCAATATAAGTTATTTTAGTAACTTACATTGTCAGGATCCAAACTTTTGCGATACAGTTTACTCCCTGTTCAAAGAGAAGGTAGTTTGGGGTATTGTGGGTGATTTGTTCACTGTGATGATGGTATGCCACTATATTTTTCCCTTGAACTGAACAACTATGCTTAGATGAATTTTTCAAGTAATAATAAATCATAATAATGACTTCTATCTGAGAATCTAAAAATACTTCATTAATATTTGAATCTTCACAACATCTCTGAGAGGTAGGGAAATAATATTCCCATGTTACAGGTAGGGAAACTGAGGCACAGAGGTGGAATGTCTTCCCAAGTCACACAGGACATCTACAGAAATAGTACTTAGATCTCCTGACTCCAGGGCCTAAGGTCTAACCACAAAGAATATGTTCCTTAGAGGAATCAAGTATATAAAGTGAATCTAATAAGTGGGTGTGAAACACCTCCTTGGAACAGATTGTTCCTATAACCATAACCCTTTGGGTGGTGATTTTTGTACAGGGCAGATCTAGACAGTACTTAGATAGGACATCTCAAAGAAAAACCCAGGTCCTGTAAGAAGCGGTGTTTGATTCAGTAACTGTCAATCTTTCCTCCAAGCCACTATTGAACTTCAAGGGTGGTGCTGTAGAATAGGCTATCTGTGGAATGAGGCTGAAAATTTAGGTATTAATATTTTCTAGTCATCTAAGCTTCCATTTCATTTTTTGAAACATATGCCCTATAATCTTGCAATGTAATATATGAATTTCAGTATGGATAATTTAATTCCTGTCTACATAAATTCTCCTGTTTCTTTAAGGAGAGATGGTATTCTTCTCCACTTCCTGTCCCTAAATTGTTATGTAGTGTTTTAGCATTATTATTCTAGCCACCCTGCTATGTGCAGAGGTTGCTGTAATTTGTTAGTGAGTGAACTGAAGTGATTCATACATAATAGCATGTACCTTGCAAATCTTTGGGTATGTCTACACTGCAACGTAAATCCAAGGTTAGTTGGACTTGAGTCAGATGACCTGTGTTAGGGAACTCTTGGCTTGAGCGTCCACATTGTATTTTAACCCTACGTTAAGACTTTTCTAACCTGTGCTGGAACCTAGGGTTCTGGTGTCCATACTGAAGTGTCCAGACCTGAGTCAAAGTAACCATATCCCAGAATCCCTAGTGACCCTCCCCAAAATGTGGCTGCTTTAGCCCTAGGACTGTGATGCACTGTGGGAAAACTTTACTGCCCACCCTGCATGTACAGGTAGTTTGAATAGCCTTCCAACACAGCCTGCTGAGCAGCCAATTTTGGTCTGTGAACTCCCAGCTCTCTGATAGTGTGCTTGCAGATCGGTCATCAGAAGAGAATGGGTTAATGCTGACCTGAGCTGCTGCTGTATGCCAAGCAGTAGTGGCTTCCATTTTCAGTGGAGTAAATTGCATGTTGCTGGGATAGAGAGAACTGAGGAAGTTGTTCTATAGGATTGTGGGATAGTTCTGAATGACTCCTGGGACCCAAGTCAAGCAGGGCTGCATCTACACTGTAATGCAATAGGGCTTGGGCGCTGGGTCCTAGCTTGACTCAAGGGATATTCCAGGGAGGGATAACTCAGTGGTTTGAGCATTGGCCTGCTAAACCCAAGGTTGTGAATTCAATCCTTGAGGGGGCCATTTAGGGATCTGGGGCAAAAATCTGTCTGGGGATTGGTCCTGCTTTGAGCAGGGAGTTGGACTAGATGATCTCCTGAGGTTCCTTCCAACCCTGATATTCTGTGATTCTATTCTATGAGGTCAGACTCTCCAGCCCTGCAGGGTCCTGAGACCCTAGGATTCAATTGCAGGGTAGATGCAAGAAGGGGTTATCATTGAGCTGAGGCTCAAGCATATGTCTACACTACAACGTAAGCCTACGCTTGAGCCTGGAATATGAATGGTTTGATTTGGGTCTGCATGCTGCCATGTGGACGCCAGAGTCTAAGTTCAAGTGCAGGTTAGAAAAGTCTTCATGTAGGGTTAAAACACAATGTAAATGCTCAAGCTTAAGGTTCCCTATCACAGTTTGGCTGACTTGAGTCTCACAAACCCACAAACCTTACGTTGCAGTATAGGCATACCTTTTGAGGTTGCGAAAGGCGCTATATAAAACTAACAAATTGCTTAATTTTGACACTTTCATAAGCAGAGTGTGCATGTAAAAATACATAGTGCAGCTGTGATTTTTCCATTGTCAAAAGGCAGAGCAAACTGTCTGAAGTACTGAAATAGTACTTCTTTCAGAGGAAGCTTGCACATTTCAAAACATTATGCCAGAGGTCACACAAACTCAGGCGTAATAAAAACATTTGTTATTTCAGAAATAACTTCTGGCTTTTTCTTAATGTATAGCTCCACCTACTGGAATGCTGACATTTTGTAACTCAGCGAAAGGTTGACGCAGAACACACTGCAACAAGAACACATTTTTTTTTAATGTCTACATACATTTCCTTACAGATGCATTGTGCAGAAAGCTCTCTTAAAGGCATGTCTGACTTCTGCAAGATGACTGATGTAGTCCCAATGAATGGAGCAGGGTGAATTGATTCAAATAATTCAATTGATTTAAACTGGCAAGCAGGAAACCTTGATTTAAGTAATTGATTTTAATCTTGTTTTGCATTTCTGTTTTTAATTATTTTCCCAAAAGTCTGATTCTCATTGGTTGGTTAATCATTGAGACATGTTGATTTGCAACAAAATATAGTTTTTTACATTAAATTTGGTACTTTTTGCTAACCATGAGGATAAACGATATCTACACACATTTAAGCAGTTACATAGCTTAACATACATGTATTCAGATTCTTAATGTTTATGTTTTTATTATGTTGAGAAATGTCATTCACCATTTTTTATTCATTAGATTTTTTTGATTTTTTGATTTTTTTTTTTTTACTTGTGATTGATGTCAAGCTGCCTTTGGTTGGAAATTGGAAATCAATTAAAGTGCACAATAACGACATTTTAAAATTGCTGTTCATTAGTTAAATAAAGCTACCTTAAATGTGTTGGACACAGAAGAAAAATTTATCAAAAGGTGTTTTGCATTTAAAACTGATTTATTAAACAAAGTATCTATGGTTAGGGATTGCACCGTTTCTGATCACCGTGTCTTGCAGAGTTTTAGAACTAGCAGATCTCATCCTTACACCTTCATAGTTTGGAAGAGGAAAATTAGCTTTCCTGGTCTTTCAACTCCCAATCAGTTTCTCAACTTAGAATGAGCTAGTCATTGAACTGAACAGTTAAATAAACTAAAAGGAAGAAAATATTTTATTTGTACCGGCAGAAGAGGCTACTCTTGTTAAAAGCTGGTTTAGCACTTCAACAAAGTCTGGTTTCAGATTCTTAGCCAGTGGGTTGACTTTCTTTAAAACTTTGGCAGCAAACACATACTGCTTGAATATTTTTATTTATATTATTTCAATAAATTATAATAAGTTTACCTTAATATAGGTTATCATAATTTCAAATTTAATTTTTCATACGTTTTTCTTTTTAAATATAAACCTATTTAAATGAAAAAAATCTGTTTTTGTGGAGTTTTTAAATCTGTTTTTATCCACCCTGAAATGGAAAATCTTTGAAGTATTTTTCCAAGGTGTCATTTGTTTTCCTCACTAAGTTTTATTCTTCATAGGCCCTTAAGACATGGTATATGAGTGCCTTCCAGGAGTGTATTAAACAGTGTGACTACACCTCTGTCACGTGTTGTTTGTTCTCTCATAATCTCCCCAAAGGGAGGAGCATATATAGTGTAGGGGTTTTTTAGAACTGTTTTCAAAAAAAAATTTAATATAGATGTTGCTATGTGTTGGTTAGAGAAGGCAATGTCAAGGAAATGTGTCTTGTACTGGTAACAGAAGGTGGTATGGTTTGTAATGGTCCTTAGTTCCTGGGGGAGTTCATTCCGTGGTCTCAGACTGGCCACGTAGAAAGTTCTGTCACCTGCACAGATGAGCTTTACCCTTACTGTAGAGAGTTCCACTGCCAGAGCAGTGTGGTTGTCAACCATGGTCTTCATCCCAGAGCTTTAGGCAGCCTTAGATATCCTAGGCCCACGCCATGGAGCACCTTGAAGATAAAGGCTTGAGACCTTGAATATGATTCAGTTCTATGGGAAATCAGTGCAGAGAGCAGGGAACCGCTTTTGTGTGCTCACAATGGCCTGTGTGGCTGAGAAGAGACACTGCAACATTCTGTACTAGTTGGGGTTTCCTGAGTGCTGAAGGTTTTATGGCTAGGTATATTACATTGTTGTACTCCAGCTGAGAAGTAACTAAGGCTTGTATAAATGATGCCAGGCCATCATCTGCCACGGTGGGACAGAATCTCTTAGCCTACTGGAGGTGATAGAAAGCATTGCTCATGAGTGCTTCTATGGAACAGTTTAGCATCAGTGAGGAATCCAAGAATACTCCTAAACTATTAACCAAATTGACCAATTGTGAATGTGTACCTTCCACCAATGGAGATTGTGCTGTGACTGAAAACTCTTGAAAATGCTTTTCTCTACCCACCAGTATCACCTCTGGTCCTTGAAAAGCACATCATTTATTCTTCCTTTGTATATCTTGAATTAACCCAGAACTCTTCAAATATTCAGGATATATTGTCGCTGCAGTTGTAAAAGAGCACGCTGCTGTATCTGAATCATCATAAGTAGCTTTTAGAGGGGGTTTGACTATATCCTGCCATTTGGAATGATGGCTTTAGGTTCCCTCTTTAGGTCTTCTGGCAGGTGATCCATGAGGGATTTCAGCTTGTTCAATTGGAGGTAGTCTCATCTGGCCAGAAGAGTCAGACAGTTAGTCATCCTCATTCACAGAGTAGATGAGGAATAAGCCTTCTTATCAAGGAGATTCAGTTTCCTTATACTCTGTCATGAGGAGAGGATTTTAGTATTACTTCAGCTGCTACTAAATACTTGCAGCAGGGTGCTGGTAGAAATATCCCAGCAATGGCAATGCAGATTTGTCTGTGGTAGTCTGTCAGCTTTTGTGGAAGAAACTGGGATGGATGGATTACTTGCAAATCCTTGGATTGACTAAACAAGTCCTCAGTGATTAGTGGTACCACTGTTCTGTCTAACTGCTGTGGCCACAAGGTATGAAACAGTCTCCTATTCAGCTGTCTAAAGTGGTAGCTATGCAGGCTAGTAAGAACTTAAATTTAAAATGCAGACACAGTAGGTGAGGTGGTTCTTACATTCCTAAGAGCCCATGAAGACTGACTCCCTACATGGATGCTAAGGAATAGGTGGTTCTTCCAGGTTTCCTCCTTTAAAGATGCAAATCCTTCAGCTAGTGGGACAGGGGATGCCGTCTTCAGTGGAAACTGGAGAGCTACATTTAAGAACCAGAGTCCCCAGTTTTGTTACAGGGTCTTTTTCTAGGTATTGATATTCACGTCTGTCCAAACCATTCTGCTAGTTCCATAGGGATAATGTGATGAACAGCACCCTGGTGCTTTAAACTGACTGAATCCTTCTGCCCCTTCAGTCCAAGGTCTTAATGGATCCACACCTCTGCTTGGCTTTTGCCACAGAAGAGGGCCTTGGGGCTCAGTCTGAGCTTCTCAGAGAGCCTGCACAATCAGGAAGGATGAGGTAAATGTAGTACAGCAGAACACCTCTCCAGCAAGTGAGTCTTTGAGGAAGATGAGCCATTGTGCATGCATTGACCTCTGTGCATTATACAAAGGGGGCACATGTGAAGCTGGTTACCTTACCAGCCAATCTTTGGTGCCAAATGAAGGCATCCATAACACAGAGAGTAAAATAACAAATTTAAATTGGAAAAATGAATGTCAAATCATATAACAAACTTGGCCACAGAGCCAAACAAATATCCCTTCAGCCTTTTTTTAACCCAAGCTTGTATTCCTTTGGCACAGGATCTGATGCAGTGTACAGCCTTCGCAACAGCAGATGAATATCATCTTGGTAATCTGTGTCATGACCTGACTTCATATGGATATGTTGAAATAACAAGTTTGCCTAGAGGTAGATTTTTAAAACCTATTTTGAGCAGCTTTATCTTATTTTGGGAACAAAATATGGGTGAGTTATATAGAAAAGTAGTGGTTATTTTTTACACTTTCATATGTACTTTATCTTTGATCTAGTATCAGGGAATATTTTCATACCTTCGAACAAAATTGCCTTCTCTCAAAAATTTTTTAATAAAACAAAAACTGAAGACAAAACAAAACAAACTTTTGACAGAGCAACATTCTCTGCACTTGCAAATAAATTGCCCTGAAAAAATCATTTTGAAAGTTTACAGGAATTTTCAAATGGAAGGTTGTTCTGCTTCTAATTAACATTTCAAAACAAAATGAAGTTTTTCATGGTTCTCCTTCTTCTTCTTCTTTTATGCCACTTTTCCTGGTGAGGTTTGCGGCAGCAGCATGGAGAATAGGAAGGATGAGACCTCCTTTTCCTCTGCAACAGATTCCAGCTGTTGTCCCACAACTTTTAAACAAATAAAAAAACGGTGGGGGTTTTGATAACCAAAATTCTTCATTTTGAAAAATTTCAGAAAAAAATCAATTGTCAAATGAAAATTTTTCAAATCTTTTGACAAACCCTACTTTCCAACGACAAAAATGTTTAGTCTGAAATTTTTTTGACCAGCTGTCACGTAATAAGAAGGTAGCTGGTAACTGTTAAGAAGATAACATAACCAATAAGTGGTGACCTATATATTGACTACAAAAGGTCTAAACTAGAATGCAGCAATATACTTTCTATTCTGCAACCTACTTGTCACCGCAAGTATGAAGCTTTTTCTAGTAAGTAGTCCTTTGCCATCAAATTTGGCAGAATTAAGCTTTCATGTGAAAGTTTCTAGATATTATAGTTATGAATATAGCACAGCAGTAGTTTATATGTAGATTGTCATCTTTTGTCTACAGACAGTTCTAATTCCTCTATAGCTGCTCATAACTTTACCAATCTGCAGCAAAATGAAAGTTGACCAGTCTTGGCAGTTTCACAGCTGTTAATCAGAGCCCTGCAGATAAAAGTAAAAACACGTCTTTCACTCCGCTGTTGCTCAGAAAAGCTATGAGGCATTGTTGCTTTTTATTGGGGGGGGGGAAGCTTGGGATGGGAATAGAATAGGGAAAGACGTCTTTTGTGGGAAGCTGAGTAGAGCAGTGGTGATATCCTCAACCCATCCATCCCACTGCATGGGTCTTTGGGGTGGGAAGGAGGGAGGGAGGGGATGCTGCTTCTTTCCAACAGCCAGAAAGTTTAGACACTTCATATTTATTGGGTACTTTCTAGCGTGAGGCTGATCTTAAAAGCCCAGAACAAGATCCTGGGACAGCAGCCTGGTTAGAATCCCCAAAATTTTCCCATTTCCTTGCAGCTGGCTGGATTTTTCACCAGGGCACTTTCCCTAATCATCGATGCTCTTTTCCTGATCTTTATTGGCCCTTGAGTGTCTGATAAACTTTTCCAGCCCTGATCTGTATTATGAATTTAAGAAGTATCCCCTGAATACTGCTAGTTGGCCATCAGTAGGAGGAGAGAGAAGCTTGTTGAATATTTGCCCTTTAAAACAAACACCAAAGTGAAAGGATACATTTCTGATCAAGAAAATACAGTGGACATAGTGGGCCAAATTTAATCACTGCTGTAACTGTTGAAGAGTCCACTTTAGCAAGCATTCAACAAAATATTTGGCAATGATTCCACATGAGATTTTTCAGAAAAGCTGGGAAGCTGTGGCTTGGATATGAATTGTGTGATGAATCCTGAATACTAACCAGAGAATAATTCTTGGAATCATTGTTGGTCTGGAAGACCGCAAGTGTGGTTCCACAAATGTTGTCTCTTGAACAGTTTACTATCTTGGAAGAAGTGGAGAGTACATTAATCAAACTGACAATGTATGTGAAGGTAAGAGGGATGGAAGATACTGTTAACAGGCATTTCAGCAGTGCTTAGCATAGTATCACAAACATTAATAAATTAAGCCTGGCCAAACACCAGTGATGAAAGAAAGTGATATTAACTCACATTACAGATGGGGATGCAGAGACAGCTTACACTACTGTAAACAAGAACAGAATCTAGCCCTTTGGCTTCAAACACACAATACTTTTGGACATATTTTGATTGGAAAGATTATTGTGAAACACTGTACAACAGGTCTATGTGTATTAGAACAAAGGAGGCAACATTTCCATATGAATACTGGCTTCTTTTACTTCAGGGCAGTAATTTTGTCTCTTCTCTTGTATACAGCATACAGCACAATGGGGTCCTAACCCAGTTGGCCTTTACCATAAGATAAATATTATTGTTGTTGCTGGTGCCGTCCCCCCGATTATAGCTGCCATCTCTCCTGTCTCCTCCCTGCTTGCTCTGACTTCTCTCATAGATGCTAGTTTTCTGTTGGGTTGGAGGGAGATTTAATACACTTGTTTTTTTCAAACTGTGATTGTGCTAGCAACTAGGATGTTTTGTGGGTACTTATATCCTCATGCTGAATGTAGTGTCAGATGGCATGCTGACATGGCAATGATTGGATAACAACTCGCTCAGTCTTGCACACTGGAAAGTAAAATGTTGAGCATATATAAGTACAAAGTAACAAATCTGGGAATTATGTCCCTAGTCCCTGCCTATTAAAGTGCACTGGTTGCATTGTTATTTCATTTGGAAGCTATAGAATCATAGGACTGGAAGGGACTTCTAATCCAGTCCTCTGCACTCAAATAATCTAGCCTAGTCCCCTGCAGTCAAGGCAGGACTAAGTATTACCTAAATCATCCCTGACAAGTGTTTGTCTAACCTGCCCTTAAAAACCTCCAATGACTAAGGAGATTTCACAATCTCCCTCGGCAGTTTGTTCTAGTACTTAAGTTCCCTGACAGGAAGTTTTTCCTAATGTCCAACCTAGACCTCCCATGCTGCAATTTAAGCCCCTTGCTTCTTGTCCTATCCTCACAGGTTAAGAAGAATTTTTTTTCTCCCTCCACCTTGTTACCAACCTTTTATGTACTTGAAAAGTTATGGTATCTCCCCTCAGTCTTCTCTTCTCTAGACTAAACAAAACCAGTTTTTTCAATCTTCCCTCATAGGTCATGTTTTTGAGACCTTTAATCATTTTTGTTGCTCTCCTCTGGACTTTCTCCAATTTGTCACATCTTTTCTGAAATGTGACTCCCAGAACTGGACACAATACTCTGTGCTGATAAGACCTCAGCTGGCGTAGAGTGGAAAAATTACTTCTTGTGTCTTGCTTACAACACTACTGCTAATATATCCCAGAATGATGTTTTGCTTTTTTTGCAACAGTGTTACACTGTTGACTCCTATTTAGTTTGTGATCCACTATGACCTCCAGATCCCTTTCTGCAGTACTCCTTCCTAGGCAGTCATTTCCCATTTTGTATGTGTGCAATTGTTCCTTCCTATGTGGAGTACTTCGCATTTGTTCAAATTAAAATTCAGCCTATTTACTTCAAACCATTTATCCAGTTTTTCCAAATCATTTTGAATTTTAATCCTGCCCTTCAATGCATTTGCAACCCCACGTAGCTTGGTATTGTCTGCAGACTTTATAAGCATACTGTCTATGCCGTTATCAAAATCATTGATGAAGATATGGAACAGAACCGGACCCAAGACCCATCCCTGTAGGACCCCACTCAATATGCCCTTCCAGCTTGACCGTGTACCACTAATAACTACTCTGGGAACGGTTTTCCAACCAGTTATGCACCCCCTTATAGTAGCTTCATCTAGGTTGTATTTCGTTAGTTGGTTTATGAGAAGGTCATGCAAGACCATATCAAAAGTCTTACTAAAGTCAAGATATACCACATCTGCCACTTCCCCCCTATTCACAAGACTTGTTATTCTTTCAAAGAAAGCGATTAGGTTGGTTTGACACAATTTGTTCTTGACAAATCAATGTTGATTGTTACTTGCCACCTTAGAAATACTATAGTGGCAGACTACCACAGATTTTCCTAGAAGACCACAGACATGGAGAAAACAAGTATTTGGTGGGATATGGAGATGAGAAGTTATGGCTTATCCTAACTAGGTCTAAACTTTTGAAATGCCTACATAATTAGTATCAGAGGGGTAGCCGTTTTAGTCTAGATCTGTAAAAGCAACAAAGAGTCTTGTGGCACCTTATAGACTAACAGACGTTTTGGAGCATGAGCTTTCGTGGGTGAATACCCACTTGGTCGGATTTATTATGCATAATTTATTACTAAATGATTCTTCATCTTTTCTCGCTCATTCTCTGTTCATGTAGTTCTCTGTTAACTACACTGGACTGAATTCTGGCATGATATAAGTGGACAAAACTCCCATTAAATTAAATGGGATTTGTGCCCACTTATACCATGATATTACACGATAGCTATGTCAAATGTATCTTAACCATGATGGAAAGTATAACAAATACAGAGGAAATAACTGGGCAGTGATATTTTAAAGTGGGAAAATGAAGGGGTATGCTGACAAAGAACATCAAAGAACACTGATGATATTGTAATAGTTTTGCTCAGCGTTTGAAACTTGATCAACCACTACAACAACTTTCCCAATTCTGACTGCCTTAGTGGATAAAAGTCATGGCTTTTAAGTGGCCGATGTCAAGTCAGTTGGTGGTGTCAATTCAGTTTCCATTGGAAATGAATCCACATCACACAGTCACCACCTCAGGTAGCCCTTATAGATACTTGTTTCCCAAGTAAGCTTGCAATAAGGCAAAGGACTAAGTGGGCACAGACACTGAATTTAACACTTCACCCCAGCCCTAGAAGTGATTCTGTCACATTGGGGTTGATGCACATTTGGCTGCTATCTTAAGCCTTGTCTGCACTAAAAAGGGTTTGCTGGTATAGCTACAGCAGCAGCCCCACATAGCTTATCCCAATTCACCAAATGAAATAAGCCATAGCAGCAAAAACACTCTTTTTGATAGTAAAATTGCATCAACACACTAGGGCTTTTGGCAGCATGGCTATGTCTGTTATGGGGTATGATTTTTCACACTCCTAACCAACATAACTATGCTGGCAAAACTTAGTGTAAACCTGGACTTTTCAGTCCTTGCTGTATGGGAAAAGAGGATTTCAGTTTTCTGGGCTGGCAAGCTCAACAAGAAGGTTGGCTGCAACTGTGGGGGCATACCATTGTTCCTCTCACATCAGTCAGAATTCCTCTGGGTGGCATCCACTGACTCCTGGGTTTCCTTCATAGAGCAGTGTATACTTTCCAGGGTTCTCTGCTTGGTATCCCCCATCTGATTTCCTTGTTTACACCTATGACCTCACTCCCATTCCTATTTTTCATTTGTTGTCCACTGCCATCAGTTCAATCCTATGTCCTATATTCTTCATGAGTACTACATTTCACTACAATTTTTAAGGGGAACTGGGCTAGTGGAGTGCAGAATCAAAATCAGGAATGAATGTGCATTTTTGAGAACCCATGCAATTTTATATATTGTAATTGCTTCCTATATTCCCTCCTTTAAAGCATTTCCATTTTAAAAAAATATAGTACTTTTATTTTGGAAGTACTGTTCCCAGATAAAGACTGTTAAAACTGGAGTTAGTTATAAATGTTTAACAGGTTTAAAAAACAGAAACTGTTCTGCCTTCTAAAGTGTTATTCCCTTCCTCTTATTTTTAAACTAGATGCAGCAAATGTTTTAGTGATTGGCACGGAAAACGCTGCAAAAGAATATGATCCTGGTATGATCTTTTTCTTCAGGTAAGTTGCAAACCAAGCCTGCCACATATGATATATGTGGATGTAGAAAGCTACTTTGTCAGAGTTCAGGGCAACTGCACCTGTATTTCCTCCTCATAGTCTGACAAGGGTACCCATTCTAGGCTTCAGGCTCCTCAAGCAGTCACGTCACTTGGGTAGAGCCCCACGGGTTTCTACAGTATGAAAGTCAGTCTGCCTTAGCAGACCTGCTTTGCTTCTCCTCAGAGGCTATAAACCTACACACATGCTAATAAGTTTACCAGAGATCATCCCAACTCCAACAGGGGCTCTGGCAGGTGACCAACCCTCTCATCCCCACCAAGAGTGTTTTCTGTGGTTACAAGTTCACAACAGCTGTTAGCGCAGAACAAGTACCCCATGAATCTGAGTTCCTCATTGTTAGGCCTCTGATCTTGTCCTCATGTAACAGGTAATGAGCAGACAAAAGTCCCCTTCTCAGGGTGAAGCTTCAAAAGGCTTAGTTGTTGCATAACTGGAGGGGTACATTTGCATACACCTTCCCCTAGAGATTTCCTGGGAAAACCCACATCTTTAAAATTCATTCTTGTCTAGCCCATTGTTTCAAATAGTCCTTTGACGCAAATAACACTTCCCAGGGTTTATGTTAATCATGTCTCTCCCCTAGGACATTACATATAATCCCCCAATAATGCTACACATTTTTATTTTCAATACAATGAACTTGTAAGATACTGAAACTTATTTAATTAAGTTAAATTTTAATGAATTAAAGTGTGTCTAGCCTATTGCAGGAAATAGCCATATCTGTCATGTATTTTATTTAAATTATGTTTAAAAAAAAAAAGACTGTTTCCTTCTGGAGATCCAGGAAACATGATTCAACTACTTAAAAACATAGGCGGCGAGTTCCATACCCACGTGGTGCTCGGGCACCAGCAATATTCAGAGCCCGGGGCCCAGCTCCACCAATATTTAGGGCCGTGGGGGGGAGACCCAGCCCCACCTGCGGCCCCCCACACCTTCCCCAAGTGTCCCTGGGCCCCGACTTGCTGCCCCCATCCCCTGCTCGCCTTTCCCGGGCTCCGGAGCAGAGAGGCACTGACACACTGTCTCTTCAGGGCAGCTCCATGTTGCCTCTCTGAAGCAACTGCTGCCACAGGGTTCTAGTGCCCCCCCTCTCACTGCCAGAGCAGACTGACTCTGAGCCTGCCCTTCCCCCTCAAACCCTTCCCTTTTCCGGCAGGACCCTCCAGCAGCACAACCCCCTCACCCCCCCCCCCCGGCCCACAGTCACTGCTCCTGCCCCATGCTGGGCAAGGAGGCAGCCCCTTCCCTCAGTCCCAGTGAGGCTATAGTCGGGCAACAGCAGGGGAGGAGGTGCACGCAGCACCCCCCGGCACCCCCACAGGGGAGGTGGGGGAGATTCCTGGACCTGAGAGAGGCCCTAGGAGCACATGCAGTGACAGTGGTGGGGGTGAGTGTGCTGCTGGGGGGGCAGGAAAGTGGGGCTCCTCCCCCAGAGCTTGCTGCTGCCGGCAGGGAAGGGCTGGGGCGGGGTCCTCCTCTCTGGCCCCTGTCCCAGAGCAGCCTGCCTGCATCCCAAACTCATCCCCAGCGCTGCCTCAACCCCAGAGCCCACACCCCAGCCAGAGCTTTCACCCCACACCACACCCTCAACCATCTGTCCAAGTCCTGAGCCCCTCCAGTACCCCAAACACCTTATCCCCAGTCCCAGCCAGAGCCCTCACCCCCAACACTCCTACTGTCACCCTGAGCCCCTCGCACACCCCAAGCCCCCCATTGCCAGCCCCAGACAGAGCCCTCATCCCCTACACCCCTATTCTCGCCCTGAGCCCCTCCCACATTCCAAACACCTCATCTTCAGCCACAGCCCTCCTCACCCCTGTACCCCATCCCTCTGCACCCCTCCCTCACCCAAACTCCCTCCCAGAGCCTTGGGCAGGTGGGGGGAAGAGTTGTGGGGGGACGGAGTTTGGGCACCACCAAAATTTCTACAAACCTGCTACCCCTGCTTAAGTATTAAGTAATTAAATAATTCTGACTTTAAAACTATATTTGAGTATTTTTTGTATTAAAAATTAAAGCATGATTAACAGCATCGGTTATGGGGCTCATAGGAAGACTAAGCATTGTAAATTTTCTTGATTCACTTTGTGCAGAGGCAATTCCTGACAACGTGACTGTAGCATTAAAACACTTTTAAGTACAAAACAATGTAATCTGACCCTCAAGCCTAATGCATCCTTATGTTCTGTTAACACAGGGAAGGGTCTGTTGTGTTTTGGAATGTGGAAGAGAAAACGGTAAGTAGAAAAAGGAGCTGTATCATTTAAATATCAAAGCTGATTAAGGTGAAATTCTTGTCATTCCTGCAAAGCCTGAGCAGATGGGTTTTGCGTAGGTAACCTATGCAGGCGAGGGGAGGATTGAATTCTTCTCCTCAGTGAAGGCAGCCACTTGGGACTGCTTTAGGCAAGTGTGGATTGTTCTTTTGTAATCTTTGCATCCTGTCTGCTTGCATAAGGTGGGCAGGTCTTCCACAGTGCTATCCTTAGAAAATAATATCCCAGTTACAACAAAGTAGAAGCTCTAAGATGCCTTGCAGACCATGCCACCTGGTGCTGAAAGCCAGTCATGTCTCATAAATTAACTGGAGTCAAGCCAGGTCAGTACAGCAGTGTAACAACAATGAACCTCTAGATGATTATTCAGTATGTGACACCTTTCCCTTTCTTTCAATACTGAACTACACCTGGATAAGATTTTGGGGCACTGTGCTGTTGGAGACATCGTCTTAGATCACAGGTCCCTCATCTCTTGCAGATCCCATATCCTGGCCATTTACCAACTTAAGCTTCCCCTGCAGCTGGAATTGGGTACAATGGAACTGATTCTTTGTTGCTGTGCATCTTGTACAGTTATTTACACCAGTACAAAGTGGATGTAAAATACTAACGGAGTAGAATGGGAGCATTTTATATCTACTTCTAATTCACTTTTCACTAGTATTTTTGTTTTTTAAAACTACACAAGGGTTAGACAACAGAGAAGCACATATAAGGTCTAGTGTACACACACTTTTTGCACTGGTATAACTGTCGTTCTGGGTGTGGTTTTTTTTTTAATTTATTTTTTTTAAATCAAAATAGTTATACCTGCATAACCTGTAGTATGAAATGCAGTTACACTGGTATAACGGTGCCACATACAGTGTAGTTTATTTCCCTTCCTCTACTGGAATAATCTACACTAGTATAAGTGCCTTTATACCAGTATATCTGAAGGGCACCCTCAATACTACATACGGCCCTTGGATGTTGTTGGAAGTTTTGCTTAATCCATTGGCCTGTCTTTAATTTCCAAAACTGATTTACCACCTGCCTCCTGATTTCTCTTGAGAAGTCTACAAGGAAGATTTTAGCTAGGCTGTTAGATTCCCGTTGACTTAAAGGGTATGTTTCTGTTGACTTTAGTGGGCTTTGGATCAGACCCCAAATAGACACAAGCAGGCTGCCAGTGAAGTGTAGTCACTTCTGCGATGGAACACAACAGTTCAAGATAGGGTGACCAGACAGCGAGTGTGAAAAATTGGGACAGGGAGTGTGGGGTAATAGGAGCCTATATAAGAAAAAGACCCAAAAATCGGGACTGTCCCTATAAAATCGGGACATCCGGTCACCGTAGTTCAACAGCATACAGCAATGATGCATGACAGCTTAGGAAATGAAGAGGAAAACTGCATCAATTTGTAAACTGAACAGGGCATTTAGCTTGGCAGACAGGAATTACCCAAGTGGGAATGGCCGGAAAACGAAGGCTAGCAGCCCTACTTTTTGAGTATAGTGCCATGAGAGTTTAATGATTGTCTCAGCTAGAACCTGGATTTTTGGTCTCATGTAAATGACAGTAGCTTCAGCAAAGAACAAGCCTATGATTTCCTAGCTAAACAAATAAAGACAGTTAAGTTCAGCAGCAAAGTGTCTCGTGGCCCAAGTATTCAGTATTTTCTAAGGGGAAGGTGTGCTGCCTACTGAATCACTAATATTCAAAGTCCTATAGCACCGTGGATTCTCCCCCCAGGTCTATACAAATGCTGATCTGGCCTGATCTTGCTTAGCCTACAGGATCTTGTGAGATCACAGCCATAGATATTATAACTGCTGTAAAAATTAAAGGTACTTTATCTCGGCAATACAAATCAGAATTTCTCTACCTTTTTAGCAGTAATTCATGAAATGCTTGGCAGACCTTAGACACTTCAGTATGAAATTCAAAATGATATGGCAATGTTTCAGAAATTGCAGACCTCCATAAAAACATATGGCAATGACTTCTTATAGCATCATGTATATTGTCAATAAATATTATGAAAGCAATGAAGAAAGCTAACACCGCAGAGAAAATTATAGATTCGTGTAGGTACTAACTGATTTTAAAGTATCTGTCTTTGGAAACTGCTTTATTAGAAATTGATGAAACTAAAATTTTGCATTGAAAGATCCACTATTCTCCTTATTTTGAAGAGATAAGTGTTTAAAACTTGGGTACCCTAGTATAGTATAGTATAAGTGCCTAGATGGCATAATCTTTTGGCCAAATTAGTTTAGAATTTCTGTTCTGAAATGTACAGGATCAAAAGTCTTGTACTGTGGAAGATTTTCTGAATGGGATGTAAAATAATATTAAAATGGTTACTTTATCCTAATGCAAAAAAGTATTTTCACCACACCTTTAACATTCTTTAAATAAACATCAGTGTATTGCTTTAATTTTATGTATTAGATATTTGAAGACTTATGTGGGGCAATTGTGTAGTATTTGCTAACCATTTTAATAATGTGCAATTGTCTTTTTCCTAGATGAAGAAAATAATGCAAGTGCTGGAGCGGCATGAAATTCAGCCTTATGAAGTTGCACTGGTTCATTGGGAGAATGAAGAAATTAACTACAGGAGAGGAGAGTAAGCATTTTTCTGCATCCTTTACCCAAAAACATTCCTTTCCTACCTCTCCTCCAAAGGAGTAAGATAAGTGTTTTGAGGGGTAAATAGTATGGGCTACAAACACTAAATCCATTGGTCTTAATGGAGTATGCATTAATTTAAAAAAAAAAAAATATGGCTTTGCAGCATTACTTGTGATTTTGATGTTATTTACTAATCTTACTAAAGTATTAGAGTAAACTCCATTGCTTACATAATTGTAAGTTAAGTGCTCTTCAGCAGTCTCAAATGGAAGAACTCACACCTCATGAGGGCAGATATAAAGGAAAGGTGCATATTGAGACAGCTCTGATACAGAATGGTCATCACAAGGAGTATCTTGCCTTCTTAGATACATTGAAATACACTGAAAACATAACAGTTTCTAATAGGAGTAAAACTGGCATATCATGGAAGAAGACATGTGACCTTCCTTGACTTTGTTTCTTGTTAAATCATATCTTGAGATCATGATGAACGGAAGTTCTTGTTCAGAAAGATTTTTCATTGCAAATCATTGCTATTTCATAGAATACATTGTATTTAGTCATTTGTAGTACAATGCTGCTACATAAGATGGCCATTTTCATAGCCAATGGAAAACTGAATGTGTCGTAAATTATGGAATCTGTAACTATTGAATTGTTCCATTGTTTTTAGCTTCTCCTTCACAAGCATTTGTACTTTAAATTTCGGGACGCTTCCCAGACTCTCAGGTGGGACTTATGCAAGGCACCTTGAAACTTGCAGGACTCATGACTTCTACTTTGCTGCTGGCACACTGAAGAGAGCTGTGTGTGGGTGGGGGGGAGAGTACCACAATTCAAGAAGGGAAAGGAGTGGAAATAGAGTGACAGAACAGAATAGGAGAGACAAAAACAAGAACAATGAAGTAGAAAGAGAAAGCACAAGAGGGGAGGAGGAGTGAGTGGGAAAGAGAAGTCCATCGTCCTGCTGTTTCTCTGAATTTTCTCAGTAGTGCTGCAGTTGATGTAGAAGATACTAATATTAGGTTTTTGCAGAGGAGTTGCTGGTGTAGAGGTTGAAGAAAGGGCTCTAGGTGGATTTTCTCTCACTTTAATCGTGACTGAGAGCAAAATGCAAGGAAGTGAGATGGAGCAGTCATATACACTGCTCCATGTTTTTAAATTTTAAAAAGGTGCATGAGGAATTTCCTTGTGTAAAAGATTCTACTCCGACTATCCATTTTTAGAGGTGACTTAGTCAATGAAGATGTCTCAATCCTGTTTTTACAGAGGCCAGTCAAAGCTCCACAGAGGAGAAATCTTGTTAAATTCTGACCTGGATATTGATGAAGTAATTCTGCAGAAATTTGCCTTTTCAAATGCTCTTTGCCTTTCTGGTAAGCTAATACTTTATGTAGTATCCAATTTTACCTAAGATTGTGAAATGCCATCACAAATTTGGACATATACAATATAAGGGATGGAGGGAGAAGATGACCTTAAGCAAACTTTATATATGGTGAATGTCTGTCTGTCTGGGAATCCGGTGTTGTTACATGGGTTACTCTCATTCATGAAAGTGAGGTATGCACATAAGTTGCCAGAGGCTGAATAGGAGGATTACTCTCATAGTTTTTAACGTGTGTTTTGTAAATTGGAGCCCTACTTTGGTCACAGGTAAATCTTTTAAAACAACATGCTTGAGGAAACATACCTTTTTTTTTCAGTTTACATCTCTTCCCTTCCCCAACCCTAAATACTCTACTAGTATTAGATGAACTAGAAGATAGCAGCAGTTTGTGCCTGAAGCACATAGTGTGCCTGCACAGCCACTACCCGTGCATGCTGAACATCTTCTATAGATAAACAGAAGACTTCTTTATCCAGTTCTGTCTGTTCTACACCTTTTATGAACACCAACTTCACCAAAAACAGAAGGAAATTTACCTCATTAAAATATATATTAACACAAACACTGCAGAAACATTGTTCTGACTCTCTCTGTTTGCAGAGCAATGTCAGGCAACTCCCAGATTAGTTATTCTAACACAAGCCTTGAACAGCTACAAGTGATAATGTATATTTATAGACTTAAAACTAATGAGCAAGTGATATTTATTTGAATGTCTGGTTATTTAGATAATTTAAGTCATAAAAAGTCAACTGCAGTTTAATGGAATCTTGAAACATTGGCAAATAGGCACTGTGTTTTATGGTTACTTGAATTCTGAGACAACACATGAGATGTAATGTCCTATTTTGTTAATTGTTTGTTGCAGTAAAACTGGCCATTTGGGAATCATCCTTGGATAATTTTGTGGAATCTATCCAGTCAATTCCTGAGGTGAAATTTCTGTTTACTTGTGTTTTTTTGTTTTTTTTTTTAAATTCTTTGTAAAGAATTAATTTTATCAGGAAAAAGATATTGGGAAAGCATTTGAATGGCTAATAGATTTGACTGTAAAGCCAAAGCAGGTATAGAAGCTCAGGGCATCTGCACTGGGTGGAATAAGGAAAGATGTTTAAAACCTTTTTTAAAGGGATGTGATTGTCTGCATGCAAAAATGTTTTCACACAGGTGCACTTGCTAGAACATACATATGCGTGTACAATAAAGTATCAACCTTTTCAAAATTCAGTCAGAGAATAGTGCAGCATCCCTGATCAAAATCTAAATCAACATGAACTTGATTAAAATCTCAAATGTGAGTTTTCCTGAGATTTTAATTAAATCAAGATTGCAATGTCCCATATCACCTATATAGAAACCACAGCATTGAAAGCACCGCTCAATGACTTCTTTCTCCAGGGAAAAGGGTGGGAATCCTTAGCTTGGCTCTTTAAAAACAATTTATTCACTTTTTTTTTGAGCGTCTCAAAAGAATAAATTAAGAAAGCTCAGTAGTTACATGATAAGAGAGAAAGTTCTATCATATATTAGAAACTAAATAGAGACAAAACAGAATAAAAGGGAATAAGTGGTCCATTTTCAGCCTGGCTAAAGTTTAACAAGGGGTGTTCCAAGGGTCTGTGTTAGAAGTGGTGGTGTTTAATATATTGATCAATGATCTAGAAAAAGGTTGATCAGTTGGATGTGACACAACAGGTTACCAAAGTATTTAGATAAATCAAGACTATAGAAGACTAAGGATCCCCAGAGTGACCTAACAATGCAAGGTAAATGGGCAGTAGTGCACATTAGAAGGAATAGTTTGAACAACTGGTACAATGGTCAGGGTGTAAGACTCATGATTTTTTTTTACCGAGCTTAAATAAAATAAGCAGTTATGGAATGTCTTTGGCTAATGATTTATCACTAACTTCTCTGCAGATATTAAAATCAAGAAAAAAAGTGAAACTCTCTCATGCTGATGTAATGCAGAAAATTGGGGAACTCTTTGCCTTACGGTAAACTTTTTTTTAAGGGCTCACACCCTATCATTTCAAAGAGTATATTAATAGATTCTTAGAGTCCAGTGCCAGAAAGAAAGAACCTTTGTGACCCATGATTAAAAGATTGGCAAACATCCTTATACTGATAATTTCAAGGAGCCCAATTTATTTACTTTAACAAAGAGAAGGCGAAGGGATAATTTGAACCCAATTTATAAGTGTCTACATGGGTAACAAACATTCGATAATGGGCTCTTCAATCTAGCAGAGAAAAGTATAACAATCCAATGCCTGGAAGGTGAAGCTAAACAAATTCAGACTGGAAATAAGGCATACTTTTTTAACAGTGCGGCTAATTAGCCATTGGAACAGTTTAGCAAAGGTTGTGGTGGATTCTCCATCACTGGCCATTTTTAAGTCAAAATCTGAGGAGTTTTACTGTGATAAAAATAATTCCTTTGTTGTGACCCTCTCACAAATCACATAAGTGTGATTGTAATAAACATTACTATATATGTCCCATACAACTTAAATTTAATAAGTTAACAGGTGGAAGGGGAAAAAAGGGCTATGAAGACACACAGCTATGATATGAACACTACCTGCTAAAGCTCTGGATTTCATATCCACACCTAAAGAGCCTTTTGCCAGTGGGCTGGAGGAAACTATTGTTAGTGATCCTGATAACCAGCATTCAATATCTGTTTTATGCTGGAGGTGGGAGATATTACAAAGTAACTTCGATGCTGTTGTGACAAAAGGCCTGGCATGGGAAGGTGCTTCCCACTCAAGTCTATTGCTGTAGGTGTTCAGCACCTCAGGCCTAAGCAATCTGTCACAATAAGTTTGTTTATTTCAAAACCATCTGTCTATACTGATATTGCTGTATAGCAAAAAGTGACTCATTCATGAGGGTCTAGTGACTTTCAGTTCTCAGAACAACCAATTTAAGCAATTATTACTGTTTAGTATTAGTCTCCTGTCCCCGGATTTGTTTTTTCTATAGGGAATAAGGGGAAATACTTCATACAGTTAAAGTTGATGTTTTTAAATAAACACTGTAGAAATTGGTAGGAAACTGAATAAACTTTAATCATTGCTTTGAAATAGCACTATAAATATTTCAACCTTTAATTGCCAAAAGAACTTTGAACTACCATAACCATCCCTCTTTAGGCACTGTATAAATCTGAGTTCAGACCTGCTGATAACTCCTGACTTCTACTGGGACAGAGAAAACCTTGAAGAGCTTTATGACAAAACCTGTCAGTTTCTCAGCATTAATCGCAGAGTTAAGGTAAGTTTTTCGCAAGTAGAAGGTTCTCCCTCACCCATAACAAGTCTTTGTAATTACATGAGAACATAAGAATGGCCATACTGAGTCAGACCAAGGGTCCATCTAGCCCAGTATCCTGTCTTCCAACAGTGGCCAATGCCAGGTGCCCCAGAGGGAATGAACAGAACAGGAAATCATCAAGTGATCCATCCCCCGTCGCCAATTCCCAGCTTCTGGCAAACAGAGGCTAGGGACACCATCCCTGCCCATCTTGGCTAATAGCCATTGATGGACCGATCCTCCCATGAATTTATCTAGTTCTTTTTTGAACCCACTTATAGTCTTGGCTTTCACAACATTTTCTGGCAAAGAGTTCCACTAGTTGACTGTGCGTTGTGTGAAGAAATATTTCTTGTTTTAAACCTGCTGCCTATTAGTTTCATTTGGTGACCCCCTAGTTCGTGTTATGAGAAGGAGTAAATAACACTTCCTTATTTACTTTCTCCACACCAGTCATGATTTTATAGATCTCTATGATATCCCCCCTTAGTTGTCTCTTTTCTAAGCTCAAAAGTCCCAGTCTTATTAATCGCTCCTCATACGGAAGCCATTTCATACCCCTAATCATTTTTGTTGCCCTTTTCTGAATCTTTTCCGATTCCAATATATCTTTTTTGAGATGGGGCAACCACATCTGCATGCAGTATTCAAGATGTGGGCGTACCAAGGATTTCTATAGAGGCAATATGACATTTTCTGTCTTATTATCTATCTCTTTCTTAATGATGCCCAACATTCTGCTCACTTTTTTAACTGTTGCTGCAGATTGGGTTGATGTTTTCAGAGAACTATCCACAATGATTTCAAGATCTCTTTCTTGAGTGATAACAGCTAATTTAGACCCCATCATTTTATATGGATAGTTGGGATTATGTTTTCCAATGTGCATTACTTTGCATTTATCAACATTGAATTTCATCTGCCATTTTGTTGCCTAGTCACCCAGTTTTGAGAGATCCTTTTGTGGCTTTTTGCAGTCTGCCTGGGACTTAACTCTCTTGGGTAGTTTTGTATCATCTGCAAATTTTGCCACCTCACAGTTTACCCCTTTTTCCAGATCATTTATGAATATGTTGAACAGGACTGGTCCCAGTACAGACCCCTGGGGGACACCGCTATTTACCCCTCTCCATTCTGAAAACTGACCATTTATTCCTATCCTTTGTTTCCCATCTTCTAACCAGTTACCAATCCATGAGAGGACCTTCCCTCTTATCCCATGACAGACTCTGGTTAGTCTTCTGCTGAGCAAGACTACTCCATGAGTTGTTATAAATTTGACTCTGTCCAGTGAAGCAGAGATTGAGAGACTGACCTGGATTTTTTAATGGTTTTAAACTCTTAATTAATAAAAGTTCAATATTATTTACTGCAAAAAAGATATTTTGTACAAAATAATAGGGGCCTGTAAGTTGCATCCTCTTCTATAAGTTTTTTATTTGCATTTTTTCTGTGACAGATTCATGATACTCCCCATTTTTGGCCATGACAAACAGCTAACCTTTATCATTCTGGCTTACATGTAAAGAGTATTTTTTCCAAGCCTTTAAGTAAAGTTTAAATTTTAACAGGAAGAGTTTTTCTTTTGTTCTAAAATACCAAACAATATGTAAAGAAGCAAATAAATTTTTTTCTTCTGCTTTTGGGGTTTTTTTTATCAAGTAAAAGTGTTTTAAAGAAACAATTGGTAGAATGAGCTGTAGTAAAATGAACATGCTGCTTAGGCCTTGTCTATACTACAGAGTTTTGTCGACACAAGTTATGCTGATGATCGAAAACTGGTATTATTACATTGCTTGTGCATGTTGACACAATGCTCCTTCTGTCGGCAGAGCATGTCCATAGTTGGTGCACTGTGAGTAGCTATCCCACTGTGCAACTTGTCACCTTCTTCAGCTAGGAGTTATGGGCTCAATGTCTTGTGATGCAGTTCCATGGGCTTCCGAATGCATTTTGTGGCATTTTTCAACGGCCTCAGTTTACTGTGTGCCTGCTATCTCTGTCTCAAAGGATGGATCCTGCACTGCTCTCTACTGTTGTGGTCACTGTTATGAACACATTGCGGCTGGTCATTCAGTATATCATGAACAGGAATCAGAGGTGCCTGACCTGCTGTGTGCCATGGAAAGAAACAACATCAGATTACTTTTGGCATTCACAGAGCAGCTGCACACGGTGGACCGTTGCTTTTGGCCTCGGGAAACAAGCACTGAGTGTTTAGGATCACATCATTATGCAGGTCTGGGATGACAAGCAGTAGCTGCAGAACTTTCGGATGTGGAAAGCAACCTGGAACTGTACGTGGAGCTCGCCCCAGCACTGCGGCACAAGGACACCAAAATGAGAGCTGCCCTCTCGGTGGAGAAGTGCGTGGCAATTGCTGTGTGGAAGCTGGTAACTCCAGACTGCTACCAGATGGTCACGAATCAGTTTGAAGTCGGTAAGTCCACCGTTAGGGTTGCAGTAATGCAAGCGTGCAGGGCCATTAATCGCATCATGCTACAAAGGACTGTGACTCTTGGGAATGTGCGTGAAATAGTGGTTACTTTGCGGCAATGGGATTCCCTAACTGCGGCGGGACATGTTGTGATTGAGTACATCAGTAGAAGGGGGACTTCTCTGTGATATTGCAGGAGCGTGTGAATCACCGTGGGCGTTTCACTGACATCAACGTGGGGTGATCTGAGACAGTGCATGACACACACATCTTCAGAAACACTGGCCTATACAGAAAGTTGCAAGCAGGGACTTTCTTTCCAGACCAGAAGATTCCAGTGGGGGACGTTGGAATGCCCATAGTGATCCTGGGAGACCCAGCGTACCCCTTACTCACATGGCTCACGAAGCCTTACCCTGGAAACCTGGACAGCAGCAAGGAGCACTTCAACAATAGGCCGAGCAGGTGCAGAATGACCATAGAATGTGCCTTTGGCAGATTAAAAGCATGCTGGTGCTGTCTTTATGGCAGGTTAGACCTCAATGAGAAACCAGAAGTCAATTACTGTTGATCTCAGTGGAAGTTACAGGCTCTTAATCCCAATCATTGACGGTCACAGAAGGAAAAAAAACCATGACTGAGATACAACAGAAAATTAAACCAGAGCCTTTTAATATTAGAAGTCTCTGAATTCTTGGGATACTTAACGTACTTGCCATTTGAGGGTCCTTGTTTTTCCAACAGCATTGGTTGTGACATAAAAGGAGTTTTAGTGGACACCAAAGGGTAAGAATGGTGTTGTTGAGTCCTGTGATAAAGAGCTGGGTATCTTTTCTCAACCCCAAACTGTATTACACAGCTGCTTAAGTAAAAAGATAGTGACAAAGTCAAGACAGGTTTCACTGTGTGAATACTGAATAGGCTAGATGCATACATTGTGGGTGATAGGGAAACTCTGAAGTTACAGAAGTCTCCTTCCTCCAAAATTGTTTTGGAAGGCAACACCTCACCTTGCTCCAGTAAATCACTCAGTTCACTGTTCTCAGTACTGCCCTGAACTGCATCAGCAGACGGACTAACCCAAAGATGTGTCACAGGCATTGCCTTATTGCTTACTTAATCTTTGACCTATTAATCTGTTTAAAAGTTTCTGGTTATGATGGACCTGATAGTATTTGGGGATGGTGGGGAGCGAAAGGAAGTTATACCTATCTAATGGTGGGATGTTGAGAGTCTTAAATCATTAGTGTTTGTAAAGCACTCCAAGGACTTTGGATGAAAGGTGCTATAAAAGTGGGTCGAGCTCATTCTACGAGAGTGCAAGCTACATCAATAGTGTTCCTCAGTGATGTCTCAATATTGGACATTCGCAAGGCTGACGTGGTCATCAATACATATGTTTTCGAACCATTCTGCCATTACCACATCATCCAAAGCAGATACAAATGTTAATGGGCCAGTCCTGCGGTCTTTGTTTAGATCAGGGGTGCCCAACCTATGTCCCAAGGCCATACACGGTACACAAGAACATTTCATAAGGCCCACGGCCTGCTTCAACACAATATACTAATGGCCGATTCATTACTGTTCTTTTTCTGTTTACTCTAATTCATCTGATACACGTTTTATGCACTGATTTCTTTGTTTTTTAAATAGACAATATTGTATATAGGTTGTTTCTATCTAAATAAATATCGAAACAAGCTGAACTTAAAATATAAATCAATACAGGTGCCTTTAAATCTTATTAAAATATGTAGAATCTATTTGGCCACACAAGGTTGTGCTTAGGTTTATGTAGCACTCGTGTGATAAGATTGGGCACCACTGGTTTAGATAAACTGAGTCCCACCTCCTGAGGTGGGTACTGCTTGAGTCACGTAAGTTGAATACACAGCTGCATCTTCTTGAAGAAGAAGAAACGGTTACTTACTGTAAATGGTTCCTTGAGATGTGACGCAGACATGTATTCCACAATCCCCCACCACATCCCTTCTGTATCAAGAGTCTAGTCTCTGGGCATTCAGGTGTGAATGAACTGAGAGGGTCGAGGTGGCATTGGCTCATATAGCCAAGGGAGGGGCTGTGGGCATGAGGTGCCAGTGCTGCCTCCTTTGGGTAACACTAGACAAAATTCTTTGGCCTTGGTACGCTGGGTGTGCACTCACCTAAGTGGAATACACATCTGCATCACATCTTGAGGACACTCAGTTACACTAAGTAACCGTTCCTCATTTTCTGTATAAACCAGGGAGATGTTAACAAAAGTGCTTCAGATGATCACTTGTCACAGTGTCATTTGGGGCAAGTGGCAGGTTCTGAAGGTAGTAAGAGCTCAAACCAATTAGGCTTTTTGAGTTCAAAACAACTTCTTTCATTTCACCTGGAATCCAATTGTAGGGCATTGGTGGCTGTGTGGCCTTTTCCTAAGTTCAGTGCTAGTCATATAAAACAGGCTTTGCTTTTTTAAAAGTTGATATGAATACTTATAAAATCACAGCTTTTTTTAAAAAATTCCAGCTGTTTATCTTACCACTATTACAATGTGCTCGATGGCTTTACATCACACAGATTCAGAGGTCTCGGGCATTCAATTTTTCCAGTAACTCAAAATGCCTATTAAATAATTAGTTGAAGCACTGAGAGAAACCACCCCTTCAATTTGGTTGAAGGGTAAGGATTTTTTTTTAATGGACTGTCTGAGTACCCACATGAGTTGTGCTTCCTGACTTAATTTCTTGTATTTTTAGGGTTTAGACTACATAGATGACCTATTAATTTTATTCATCTTGGCTCCTATGAACGTGTATTTTTACTGGACATTATTCATTCTTATGATGAATTGACAGACTAGCTTCAAGGTGTTTTCATTAAAAAGCTTGCTACTGTGTTTATGTGGAGTAACACAAGGGGCTGTGCTGTATACTTTTGCACAGTGAAAAATCTGTATCAGCCTGGAAACCAAACAGTCATGTTTAAGTTAGATAATTTCTGTGTTTGGTTAGCTTTCCTTAATGATTTCATAGAATTTGTTTAACTCAGGCTTTCTGCAGATGCAAACCCTTCAACAGAAAACATATGTTTTTGCTGCAGGTAATGAATGAGAAACTTCAGCACTGCATGGAGCTAACAGACCTGATGCGAAATCACCTGAATGAAAAACGTGCCCTGCGCTTGGAATGGATGATAGTCATACTCATCACTATAGAGGTTAGTTTGGTGTTCAGTTGCCACGCTTTTATTAATCACTCTGCAGAAGAAAATTAAATAATGAAAATACTATGATGCAGGAGTCACCCACTGTTGCAGGTGTAAGCAGCTGTATATTTTACATGGCATGATTTGAAATATCGTGGAATTAGTTTATGCTTATGTAGCCTGTGTGTAGGAGTAAGTCTTCAGTTTTGGTTATTTCATGTATCATCACTGAGCCTTTTCTTTTGGTTTGCAGCTATCAATAGTCCATCTCTTCAGATTATTTCGTTTACCTTTTACCTTTTTTGTAGTATTAAAAAGAACTTGTACTATGCAACTCCTTATTAATACTTGTATTCATTACTGTGCAGGTCATGTTTGAACTTGCCCGAGTAGTTTTCTGACCATGGCAGAAGCTAAGAACATCTGAGAAAAGTATGACAGGACCATATTCAGAACAGAAAAAAGTTCCTTGCTCCCACCTCTTTATTTTCTGTACACTTCTGGAAAATGCTGTAATTATCTTACTAAATAAATGTATTTATGTATAAATAAATGTACGTGTTCAAATAAACTGTAAACTTTGTGAATAAATCGTAAGTTAGGTTCAGCACTACTAGACAACTGATCTTTTGATATAACACTAATCTATAGAATTTATGCATTTTAAGTGAAGTTTCTGCAGTGAGTAGGAAATGCTGTGTGTCAATAAATGTCTCCAATGTGACATTAGTTTTGTCTCAGTCATCATGGAGGGGACTCACTCGGCCTGTTCTGGTCCATGGATACCAAAGTCCTCGATGCTGTCCCTGCTTCCTCTCCCCCCACCCCCACCCCCTGTACTGAAGTGTTTGCTGCCTGCTCCCTTTGAGCACTGAAAAGATATTGATACACCTACCCCCTCGGTTCCATTTTTGGTGAAAGCTTGTCTTCCTTTCACATTTTGTTGCTTGAAATGTCTAGGAGACATTCTGGATGTTTGATCTGTCAGACCTTCACCCCAGGAACCCACAACTGCAACAACTTCTGCTTAAGGAAGCCCTTGAGGCTAGATCCTTTGGATCCATTCAGACTTTGGTTCAAAGGTCTAAAGAGTCAGCCTCAGCCCCAGTGGTCTCTGTCAATTCCAAAGGGATCCAAGCAGCTGCAGCCCCTATCAGGGCCAGACTTGGTTCCTGCGGCTCCTACAGTCAAGCCCCTGAACGATACAAGGCTGAACCAAGAAGCATGTGGTTGGATCCCAATGCCCTGGTTCTGGTAGAAAGGATAATGAACTGTTCGGCCACCCTTGCCAGTACCAAACCTCGTACCTCACATCAATCTGATCCTGACGTAACCCCTGCAGCTGCAGGACATGGGTCAGTTCCAACTGCCTCTTCCAGATCTTGGAAGATGGATTTAAGCAGTGCCTTTGAACTAGAGCTGTCAATGCCTTTGGTTTCAGGTGCTGTGGCACTGAGGAAAAAGCACAGGAGCAAGACAGCCAAAGTTAGCAGTGCTGGTTCCTTTGCATCAGAGCTATCATCCATACAATTCTGATGGAGTTGTAGTTGCAAAGTGGAGACATGTTTCACCCCCAGCTTCAGTAATGAAAAAGATGAGCCCATGTATCATTGGATCCGATGTTGTCCAAATCTTCAGATCTGCTGTCAGTTTCTGTGTCAGTCTGGTTACCTCTTGGTTCCAGAAAGTTGTTACTGTGGCAAGTAGTCCAAGTCCACCTTTCGGCTCTGGTCCATGCTTTGGATCCAGGTTTGAAGCACACAGCACCTAAAGCAGGGGTTCTCAAATTGGGGGTCGGAACCCCTCAGGGGGTCACAAGGTTATTACCTGGGGGATCGCGAGCTGTCAGCCTCCACCCCAAACCCTGCTTTGCCTCCAGCATTTATAATGGTGTTAAATATATTAAAAAGTGTTTTTAATTTATTAGCTAGTCTTTGAATGTGACCCCCTATGTGAAAGGGGTCACCAGTACAAACGTTTGAGAACCAGTGGGGCATGTAGCCTCAGTTCCAGGGTAGTCGTCTTCATCTCCTGTTAGTAAGATGAGACCACATCCAGTTGCTGGATCTTCCCTGGAACACTTTCTGATTCCCTCCTAGGATCCATACAGATTCTTCACACTCGGTTCTCCATACCTCTCTCTGGATCCATTTTCTATGCTCAGTACACTCTCCAGACCTGGATCTCTCCAGGAGGAGGACAGAGGAAGAATACACCTCTACCTCGATATAACGTGACCCAATATAGCACGAATTTGGATATAATGCGGTAAAGCAGTGCTCCGGGGCGGGGCTACACACTCCGGTGGATCAAAGCAAGTTCAATATAAGACGGTTTCACCTATAACACGGTAAGATTTTTTGGCTCCTGAGGACAGCATTATATCGAGGTAAAGGTGTACAAAGAACTGGAGCGAGGTTCGTACCACTCTTTGGGCCACCTCTGTCGGGATGGTCCTGACTCTCAGTTGTTGGGGAGACTGGCAGTCTTGGGGCCTTATTGGGGGCCACCTCAGGATCTCTTCACTTATCCTCCGCATGGGTGGAGAGGTGATGTTTCATCTGAAAAGCCCAAAGATCCTCAGGTCTGACTCCCAGATCCATTGATGCTACAATGATAGCTAATGCTCTTTCTGAGGATGATGAAATAGTGAACTCCTGTCTTTTAACAGGAGCATTTAGAGCAGGGGTTCTCCCAAGAAAATTTTTGGTGGCCTCAGAATGCAGCCACTAACCATTGCTGGTGGCCGCTCTGACAGTTTTTCCTAAAATACTAAATTACCTTTAGGAAAAACAAATCACACATGTACATGTCCGAATCATTGTAATTTATTTATGTAGGATTTTTTTTTTTGCAGACTCAATAATAAAAATGTCATTTTCTCTGTTCTTTACTGGACCTAAACAGAATAGAAACAAATAATGTGTTTTGCATGCTCTTGTTTCTTTTGTTTTTTTGGTTGCTTATTTTTTTAAGACTTGCTAGCTAGTTAGGCTGTGGCCATCCGAAAAGCCTCCGGTGGCTACATGTGAGAAATGCTGATTTAGAAACTGACCTTGAGCCTGACCTATCACCCAATTAACATGCAGTGGCTTCAGCCTTCTCTCGTGGGGATGCTATGTAGTTCCACAATTTGATGGATCACATGGTGTACATTTTGAATCTCTCTTCGGTACTGGTGGAAGAAACTTCCCACCTGGTATTTGATATCCTCAATGCTACTGTCAATAGTAAAATGTCACTCCCCATCCTCGATGAGTTGTTACAGCCAGACAAATCCGTGTGGTCCAATCCCACATCTTGTCCATCTGTCTCTAAGAATGCAAATTATACCAGATACTCTCTGAAGGGTTCTCTTATTTCAATACCCACCCTGTGCCCAATTCATTGCGGGTGACTGCTGCCAGCAACAAGGCAGGGTCTGAACAATCACACTCCATCCCAAATGATAAAGGGGGAAAAGATTGACTCCTTAGGGAGAAAGGCATTCTCCTCTTCCTCTTCATCCATTGGTATCAGGGTGGCAAACTATCAGGCAGACATGGCCTATTACCAATTCCATGTATGGAGGAAAGTGTTGCTTTTTTTCCAGGAGTTGCCTAATGACAGAAGGTTGGCAAATGCCATCTTATTGGAGGGTCAGATTTTGACCAAACATGTCCTCAGGGCCTTCTTCAGTGCTTCAGACTCTGCTGCTAGAGCATTGGTGTTGGCTGTGATCTTGAAGAGGCATGCCTGGCTTAGATCCTTCTCCTCAAGCTATGGACATTAGAAAGTAAGATGGAGGATCTCTCTTTTGAAGGGGAGGGTTTTTTTCAGTGAAAAGACTGACAACTTATTAGAAAAATTAAAGGCCACAAGATTGACAGCTCAATCTCTGGGATTGAGTCCATCTACTCAAAGAAGGCCCTTCACTCCCTTTTTCCGATACTAGATGCAGATCTACCCCCTTTGGTGTTTCTACTTTTTGTCATGTAAAAAATGCCAACACCACCAATAGTCTGTAGTCTCTCAGAGCCATTGTAGAAAGAGGCCTTTCAAACAAGTTTCCAAATCCAAACAGCTCACTTCCCCGTCAGCTCCTTCACTCCAGAAAATTAAGCCTCAATTTTGACAAGCTGTTCAAGAGTCAGGAACCAACCAACCAGCACTTTTCTGCCTCTGCGTTTGGAGACAGGCTAGCCTACTTCATCAACACATAGAAACAGATTATATCAAACCAATGGGTCTTAGAGATCATGGGAAAAGGCTATGCTGTACCATTTGAAAGACTGCTTTCTCCAAAATGCCCTTATCTGTCCTCTTCAGGGACTCTTCTCAGAAGAAGAAGTGGAGAAGTTGCTTCTGATAGGAGCAATCTAAGAGCTTCCTGCTTACCTCAGAGGTTTTACTCCTGATATTTTCTGGTAAAAAGGAAGGGTTGGGGTAGTGGGCATTTTGGCTGATACTACACATGAGGGAATTTAACAAGTACATCCAGAAGTTTTGGTTCTGTACACTGCTCTGGCCTCCATAATCCCTTTGTTGTTGGTTCTGGATTGGTTCATGACCATCTAAAGGATGTGTATTTCCATATCCCAATTTGCCAAAATCATCAAAAGTAACTTTGATTCATGGTGGCTGGGCACCATTTCTAATACCAGGTGCTTCCCTTTGGCCTTTCCCCAGCAGCCAGGGTATTTAAAAAATGCCTCTCTGTGGTAGTGATGTAGCTGCATAATCAGGGTATTTTTGTTTACACTTATTGACTGCTGCAGGCCACTGTACACAAGGAGCCGTTGAGCCACATGGTCACCATAATCAATCTTTTCTCAGACCTAGCCTTTTTTCTCAACCTTCCAAAGTCAATCAAAAGGATTCCTTTTATAGGCACCATATTGAATTCAGTAAAAGGGAGAGCTTTTCTGCCAAATGAGAGATTTCTCAAAGTGAGGCAATGTCTATTAAAGACTCAAAGTTGCCCTACACTGAGGGTAAGAGTCGTCTTGTGGATCTCATGGGGTACATGGCAGCCACTACTTATGTGACAGCCCAGCTAACCATGAGACTTATACAGCAATGGATGGCCCAGCATGTTTACACTCCAGATTGGGACAGTCTTCAGTTATTGATCACCATGTCTCAGAACGTTATAATCTCGCTACACTAGTGGTCAAGCAGGAAGAACATGCAATTTGGCTCATCAGAGACAGCGCCTACATGCACAGGTGGTCCCTGAAGGATCAGTTGGATCAGACCATATTTTTCAGAGGGGTTGACTAACTGTGGACTGTTCACAATGAAGTTCAACAGAAAGTGTCATTGTTTATCTTCCAGAGCAGGCTTGGACAGTCTATCTCTAACAGATACTATCCTGCTGCAATGGGGGGAGAGTCTGATGTACATCTTTCCTCCTTTTCCCTTGAGACAGAAGGTGATAAGGAAGATACATCAGGGCAGGGCAAGGATGCTATTCATTGCTCTGCTGTGGCCACATCAACAGTGGCTTACTGATATCCAGCTATCCAGCAGTATCTTTATGCTCCTCCTCTCTCTCCATCTCTCGTGTCCCAGGAGGGGTGACTCTTCCTCACCTGATGGCATGAGCAACTAGACTTTGATTCTGCACTTGAGTAGTCATCTTTCTCTGTATGCAGGCCATACTAGTTAATTCTAGATAGTAGCAGTTTCTAGTTGACTGTTTTCTAAAGTAGTCCAGATTGCAGGCATGGATGCAGAGGAAGTCTGATTCTACTATAGTTGCCTCCATTCCTTGTGTTCTGGAATACTCAGAGAACGCCTGTTTTTTTAGGTGAGTTAATTCATCTTTAAATGTCCTTTTGACAGCCCTCGCTGCCTATCATACATTACTTGATGGTAGATTGCTGTTTGTTCATGTCTTGGTTGCAAAGTTTATGAAAGGTTTAACAAAAGTGTATCTCCATGTTAGATGCTCTGTCCCTTCTTGGAACCCACAATTTGGTTTTGACCACATTGGAAAAATCTCCGAGCCAGCAGTTGAGTGTTTAATCATCTCTCTAATCTAATCTATCTATCAAAACAGCCCTCATTATTGTTATTACATCAGCCAGGAGAGTGAGTAAACAGAATGCACTAATGGCTGATCCACCTTTTACTTTTTTTCATAAGGACAATGTCCTTAGACCTGATCCTTGGTTCATACCGAAGGTGGTGTCTGATTTTCTCATTAGTCTATTAATTTACCACTTTTCCCCCTTAACCACATTCTAATAAAGGAGAATCTGTTCTCTATACATTGTATGCTAGAAGGGCTGTTGCCTATTGTTTTAACAGAACTAAGAGTTTTTGTAAAACATCTAAACTGTTAGTTTTGTATGCTAAAACCACCATGGGGCGCACAGTTTCTTCCCAGACTATTTCCTGGTGGATTAAGCGAAGTATTGGTCAGTGTTACAGGCTAGCAAAAGTTTGTGTACATGCTTCAATTGGACCACATTCCTGTAGAGCTGTACCTACCTCCTTCACTAGTGTGAGGCAGATACCACTTGCTAAGATCTGCAGAGTTTTAACCTGGACTTTGGTACACACCTTCAGCAAGCACTATGCTCTGCATTTGGCTTTTAGAGCGGGCACAAGGAGGTGCTTTATTCAGCTAGGACTGTGTCCCTAGCCTCTGTTTGCCAGAAGCTGGGAAGGAGCGATGGGCTGGATCACTTGATGATTACCTGTTGTGTTCATTCCCTCTGGGGCACCTGGCACTGGCCCTGTCGGAAGACAGGATACTGGGCTAGATGGACCTTTGATCTGACCCCGTAGGGACATTCTTATGTTCTAGGACTCTTTCTTCCTCTAGGTTAGTTTCAGCACTGCTTATCAATCTTTCCCACGAGTCCTGTAACTGGACTCCAACCTGTCTCTGAATCTTCACACTTCCCATCTCTCCTCCTCTAGTGCATGTTCTTGAGTCTGGCATGGTGGTGGAAAAAACGGACGTCGGAGGGCACTATCGCTCCCTATTTAGCCTTGCCCGCAGTACAACGGGGTGGGAGGGGCAGGGGTACTAGCTGACATTGCTAGAATAGGGTTCTACCACAAGGTGGTGTAGTATCCCTTAAATGTGAATATGCAGAACCATCTTGAAGAACTCCAGTTACAGATAAGTAACCTTCACTTTTCCTTTCTGGCTCTTCAATCTGCAAATCACCATCTCCAAAACACTGCTATGATTCCTTCATTTTGCCTCTACTGAATCTTTTTATGGGGTCTTTTCATTAATTCAGTCTGCCTAAAGCCCTACTATCTAAATCGGTATTGAGAATTCACAGGCATAATCCTATTCCAGATAGTGGGATCATATCACCTTAGATTCACCAGCATTTTTAAACCTAAAGTTATCCTCATTTACTGAATTATCCCTGTCCCATTTTTAATCTTTACCCATGCTTGTTTACTCATTCCTTCTCTTGACTTCTTGCTACCATACATATGCTGGTGTGAAACAAGTCTTCTGGGAACTGGACTGAAATTAATTCTTTCCACATAACCCATCCAACTACTATCGACTAATAAAAGTTTGGGGCAGGACTAAATTTAGGCTGGAATCAAACTGATAAAAACTACTGTGAAAAGCACTCCTTTGCAATCCTCTATGCTCTCTCTAAAGCAGTGTTTCTTAACCTGGGTGTGGGCTTCTCTGGGAGGGTGCCAGGCTAGTCCAAGGGGCAGGGAAAGCTGTATGACATTAGATCCACCCTTCTGCCCTACTAAGAATATACTCCCATGGGTTCCAGATAAGCCACTGGCGTCCCTGCCTTCTGGGAAGTTTTTCTATCCTATCCCCTTTGCACGACAGTACAGTAGTCACCCACTCACAGTGAATATGCAGTAGTTTTAATGTAAATTTCTGTTTTGTTAAAAAAACAAACATTGAAGAAAAAATATTATATGGAACCATATTAAACTCTTACATGGGTCATCAGCAAGATTCAGATTTTTAGCTGCACAAGCACATCCTCTACTACTTGAACTAAGGGAGTAATAGGTAGCGCTTATCTTCTGTATAGTTCTTCCACTAGAAAGGAGGGGACACACCTTGCCAGTTAATTTCACAGCTAGCTGCTAGAGAACACAGGAATGATAAAATTTGGGATTCCTGGGTTCCATTCCAGGCTTTGAAGGGAAGTGTCTACTGGTTACAGATCATTCCTGCCTCTGCTGTCCCCCTCAGCTCTTGTTCCCATCCTACCTGCCCTATCCTTTTCCTGCTCCCATCCTCTTCTTCTGTCCTTATCTTCCCTCACTTCTGCCCTTCCCCAACTCCTGCTCCCCTGTCAATCTTCTCCCACAGCACCTCTGTGCTCCTATCCTCCCTCACTCCCACCCACCCCCTTAGCTGCATCTCTCCTATCTTCTGCTCCTGCCCCTATTCACGGCCCTGCATCTTTCCCCTCCCTCTGCTCCTTCCCCTATGCCCCTCCACATTGCAGGAGGACCAGCAGGGATAGCACTGAGAACTCAGAAAATACAGTCTACCTTTCCTCAATTTCTGTGCCCAGCACCACAGGAGCCCCCAAGATTCATTACTAAAGAATGACAGATTGTGATGAGAGAAGTACAAACTAAACTAGAAACTTGATCATAAAAAAATTTACATAGGAGATTGCCACACAATCAGCAAGGATGCTGAGATCTCTTCTGAAGAAAACATACACATAAAAGAAAAAATCTGCAGTGTAATCTACACAAACACCATCTATATATGTGCAACCACTCTAAAATTATTCCAGAAAGCTCCAGAATATTTTTTAGGAAGCAACCAATTTTTGCTGGTCTCTGGAGTATGAGATTATTATTTTATTATTTCACATTTTTCTTCTCTAAGAATTAAGACTGTGCACACAACCCCCATGGCTAACCTTTACAAGTTGAAAATTTCCATCATGCAAGTTCTCTTACAAGAGCTCATTAAGAAGTTGAATTGACACCACCAAATTTTTAAAAAATCACTTTGTTTTTTTCCCCACCCTGTTATAAGAAACTGAAAATTGCCTGTAAAAGATTAAACTGGTTTCTTCAGTTTACTTTAGGGTTTTGATAGTTCTCTTCCAGAGATGTTCAGTGTTTCCTCTATCAGAGAGGTAGACGTGTTAGTCTGGGGTTCTGTAAAAGCAGCAAAGAATCCTGTGGCACCTTATAGACTAACAGACATTTTGCAGCACCTAGTGTTTCCTCTGTTGTTTATGTGGCTCTTTCAAAGAGCAACTGGGCAGGAACAATTTGATTGTAAAATGATAGCAATTGGCAAGTATAATACCTGAAAGTACTTTGTTTTTAAATACTAACTAGATTTCAAGTAGCTGTTGACCAGTTAAGCACTCAAACTGGTTTTGCACATGCACAGTATCCCATTAATTTTAAATGTATGATACAATTTGAAGGAAACTCCAATACTGTAAATACTTATCAATGCTATTCAGCTAAGCAGGTGTGATTTTGTGCTTTTTCCACTGAAGAGTTCAGTACTTGCATAAGCTTTTAACTATACAAGTATGGAAGCACTCAGTAAAGGCAGTAGTATTTTTTTAGTATATTAATTTGTTCCCTCTCTTACAAGAAGTATACAATCATTCACATTGATGTATAATATAGTAGCTCTCTGAAAAATGTCAGTCAGGAGTGCACAGTCATATTCTGAGTTTGAGTACAGTGAGAGAAAGTTGGGCTCAAATATGAAGCTAAACTGGGAAGGAGGCTCAATCTGGAGATGGGAAACCTGCATTCCAATTCTCCAGTCTTCCACTTGACACAGGATATAGGAGAGGTGGTTTAAGCTACTTCTGTACTTGATGTATTCTCAGATTCAGGTACTCTGGCTGCAACAGCCACATAGGCTATTCACCGAACTGAGGCTAGTACATTCCAGTAACACTTTCAAGGGAAGGAGGAAAGATGCCAACACCTTTCGATTATTACCTGGAAATACACAAGCTATAATCTACACAGAACTACTACCACTCATCACCTAGGATAAGTACAAAATCCACTTGCTTCTAATGGGCCAGGGTTTATTGTTGAAAGAGATACAACTGTCCTGTCTGAGTGGAAAAGAAATATTGTGAACAGCAGGAAGGCAAGTGGTTATTCAGGGCACTGACTCTATTTTAGGTTTAAATGGTGCCAGACATCTCTTGAGGCACCCCTGGAAAAAATAATTAGCATCAGTCAGCCTGAACTGGATTAAAGTCAATAGGACCATCAGATTCTAGACACCCCACAGCAGGCTCAAGGCTGGCACTGAGAGCTGTGCTGTAGTCTCTTAGTTTAGTGTTAGTACTAATTATTACATTTACCAAAAATAAAAAATTAACTTGAGGGGTTTGGGTGTCTGGTCCAGGCTTCTCCCACTGCTAAATTGAATTCTTACTTGCATGCATTGACAATGGGATTAACGTGCATCTTCATCATCCCACCAGCACCTGTACCATCATTGGTGTCCACTCATCTAAATCATAGTATGCAGTACTTGTAATATAACTTTTATCTGGGTGCAGGATACTTGGCAGGACAGAATAAGGTCTACTGTTATGATCAGGTTGGAGCCTGTAGCCCAGGGGTAGGCAACCAGTGGCACTCACACTGCTCGGGTCCTGGCCACCAGTCCAGGGGGCTCTGCATTTTAATTTAATTTTAAATGAAGCTTCTTAAACATTTTTAAAATCTTATTTACTTTACATACAACAATGGTTTAGTTATATATTATAGACTTCTAGAAAGAGACCTTCTAAAAATGTTAAAATGTATTACTGGCACACGAAACCTTAAATTAGAGTGAATAAATGAAGAGTCGACACACCACTTCTGAAAGGTTGCTGACCCCTCCTGTAGCCCATAGTCACATGAATAGTCATTTCTGTACTCAAATAAGTAAGATTGCAGGATCAGGCCAGTATTTTAGTCAGTTTGATTGTGCCTGTCAAAAGTTGTACAAGGAAAGTAAAACCATTTTATTCATCTAGTATTCAGTGACGAAGGGGAAGAAATCTGCTTTTAGAAATACCATATGGCTCCGAATCAAATGGGAATCTTTCCATTGACTGATGGGCTTTGATCAGACCGAGGGGTCATTTTACATCAAGATGTCAGATTACTATTGATTGAAGTTTGATCCATGTTCCATTGAAGTTTGATCCAAACTATTGAAGTTTACAGTGGTTTATAACCTGTTGATGAAATTCTGACTATTAAATACAATTATTTACATTTTCCTCCAGCTTTAGAGCTTGATTCTCCTTCTCTTATGCTGATGTGAATGAGTAACTCCATGGAAGCCATGGGAGTAACACCAGTATAAAACTGTTTAAATATGACACTCAAAGCCCTCGCCTTCAATTATCAAATAGAAAGCTTGCCAGAAACATATTTGTTTTCCTCTTATGAGGAGCCCAGAGAATTATCTATAATTATTTCACTTTAAAATTATGATGGTTTTGTTGTTCTCAGTGAGAGTAGCATCTCTGTTTTGTGTGAACTCCCTAACTTAGTTTATATTTCAAATAGTCAAATCAAGTATGAAGCACTGTCAAAAAGAGCACAGACCATTCTAGCAAGTAGGTCAGAAATGTTCCCATTTATTAATTAAATATGTGCTGTAGAAGCTTCTTTAAATCACACATTCATTCATGGAATTGAACTCAAAGCTGTTGCAGTCAACTACATACATACAGCTAGGGACATGATACAGTACTCTGTTTATGCACAATACCAGAACATTAGTACATGTTACAGACTACCAACTTTGAGTTTGGTGAGCAGAAAACCAACTGAAATAATTGTTTTTCTAAACTTACTATAAAGTCTGATTTAAGATTTGTTTTATAATTCAGATTTTAAAATTATTTAAATTCTTATGGGCTAGATTCTATGGATCCAACCTGAGCACACCCCTGCATACATGCAGAGACCCACTGACTTTAGTGGGACTTCACACAAGCTTAGAGACACATCTTGACAGATTCATTTGCAGGATCAAGCCCTCCATCAATTTAGTGCTTGCAAAATGTGATGACAGACAGCCCAGAAAACTGCAGTTGCTTACTGTGTCTCAATCATGACTGGCTCTACAGGTGAAAAGTTTGTTTATTCTCCATTATTTGTGCACCACGTGGCCTTTTTTTATGCAGACTGCAAAAGAGTACTTAGTAATGAGAACACCTGTCCCCTAAGAACTGGGCTGAGACAAGTAAGTTCACCCACCATACTACTTAACAGCCATCAGAAAATTCTCTTTACTCCATAACATGGATCAAATTCAAACAGTTGACACGGTATTATATCCTACTCCTGTCAAATGGGAAAACTTCCTCTGATTTTAATGACATCAGGACAAGCCCCCTAGAGGGTAAAGCTTTATAACTAGTGCTGGTCAAAGATTTTTCCATCAAATTGTTTTAATGGAAAATTTGGATTTTTAACTAACTGAAATTTTTTGGTGAAAAGTGTTTGCTTTCTGCCTTAAAACTTTTGATTTTTCATCCAAAAAACCTGAAATTTTCAGCAGAAAATCTATTTTCTGACCAGCTCTATTCATAACATACACACACAAGTATTAAAGTTCAGGTCTGGACTTGGAGACTACAGAAGTACAGCAAAGAAAAATACATGTAGACCGCTGAGAAGGTGGGAAACTTCCATTTCTCAGATGACTCCCCCCCGCTCTTTCCAAAAGGGAAAGCCCACCCTCAATTCACATTAATGTCTATGGCCAATTCCAAAGTATTGAAATTTGTAAATAAACAAACAAACAATTCAAAGACCAAGGATCACATCAAACATCAATGTATTATGTTCAAATTTATTTATGCTACTTTGTAATACACAAGTGTTCTGCACAATATATCAAATCTTAGTAAGATGAGGTCTCACTCCAGTACTGCCTCTCCCTTCCCTCCCACTACAAGAAATGGGCATAGTCACAAGTGTAAAAGCTGCAGAGCAAACTTTTATGAAAGATTTTCTAAACTTTTAAAACTAGAAGTATTTTAAAAGTACAGGCAAAGAGTATGAAGAACTAAGACATTCTAACTGCATTTATACTTGAGAAATGTTTTAACTTAATATTTTAGACTGCAGAGTTTATGTATTATGTATTTGATAGTCCTATAAAATATAAAACCTGTGTTACCTAAATTAACCTCTTAGGGTATGTCTACATAGCAGTTAAACACCTAAGGGTGGCCTGTGTCAGCTGACTTAGGCTTTCAGGGCTCAGGCTGTAGAGCTATACAATTGTAGTGTAGACATTTGGGCTCAGGCTGGAGTCCTGGCTTTTGGACCCTTCCCCCTAGCAGGGTCCGAGCTTGGACTCCAGCCCCAAGCCTGAATTTTACAGCCATATACCTCAAGCTAAAATCAGCTGACACAGGGCAGCCACAAGTATTTAACTGCTGTGTAGCTGTACCTTTAAACCCCAGCACTAAAGTAAAGCCTACTATACTCTGCAGTTTCTGCTTTGACGGGTCTTTACCATCCCCTTTACAACAGACATTTCAACTTCCACATTAACTAGTGCGACCTGAGCAAGGGCACAACCACTTGCAATAGATAAAACCAACTAGATACATCTTAAAGCCTTGTTTTATCACAAAAGGTGCCTGTTGCTGATGAGCAGAACCAGATCAAGACTTTACTGTGGATTCAGAAATGATGCTGACCAGATAATCCTTGGCTACACTTACCGTTAAACCACATCCAGCACTGGATCAGTTCTGCCCAGTGCGGACAATGGGTATTTTTAATAATGTAGACAAGGTTTAAGTGGGCACTTTAAACTGCATTTTAAACTCAGTTTAGCCTCCACACCCAGTTTCAAGTATAATTTTGAAGATGCCACCCTGGCAGAGAGGCACTCCTGAGCAGCACAAGGTGGTCTCACTGGCTGAGCCCTACAGAAAGAAAGTGCAAGTCCAAAGTAGGCAGGTCCAGGGAGTTTTGGAGTATACACTGGGTGGGTGGGCACCGCACAGAAGTGGCTTTGCACTCCTCCACCCCAAGCAGGCCACTCTGGTCTGCTGAGTCTGAAACAGGCCCCGACATGAGCCAGGCCTTGGATCCCCCTCCCCAGGAGCAAGCTGCGCCCTCAGCAGCAGGATGTGGTTAGGGCTGGGGAAAGCTGCACTCGGGCTTCACCTCCCCCGCGGCCCCCCCACACCGTTTTTAAAGGGGCAGCTCCCCAACAATAACGTGCGGCAGGGCTGGCTCCCGGGCCCCATTCGGCCGCGGGAGGGGGGGGGGCTGTGGCTGGCGGTTCGGAGCAGGGGCTGAACGGGGAGCCCCGGCCCGGTGCGGCCTGTGCTGGGCGCCGCGAGAGAGAGGGGAGGGGCGGGGTGGCTCCTGCTGCTGCCGCCACCAGCGCTCGCCGCCTCCCCTCCCCCCCGGCGGGGGCTCCTCGCTGCAGCCTCTGTGCTCCGCTCTCGGTCATGTGACCCTAACGTAACCGGACAGGAAAAGCCGCCGCCGCCGCCGCGCTGACTCCGTTGTTGCTGCTGCTGCTGGGCGCGGAGACGGCGGCGGCCCGAGCGGGACCAGGCGCCACAGCGGCCCGAGCCCCCAGGTGAGCGTCCTGCGCCCGGGACCGCAGGGGCCGGGGCCGCTCCCACGTGCCCGATCCCCGCCGCACCGAGCCAGCCGGGAGAGCGCGGGCTGCGGCTGGGCCCGGCCCCGCCATTGTGTGTGAGGGCAGCGGGCCCGGCCCGCCCGCGGGAGCCTGAGCGGGCAGCGGCGGCCGGGCCGGCGGGGGCCAGGGGGCAACAGCAGCGACTGGCGCCGCCGGAGCTCCCTGGCCTCCCGACTGGGCCGGGCGGCTCCACCCAGGCCGCGCGGGGCGAGGGGGGTGGGGGCCGCGCGGGGCAGGGGGCGATTCAGCCTCCTTCCTCGCGCGCCCTCCCCCCTCCGGCCCGCGCGGGGCTCGGTTCGGTCGGTTGGGGCCCACTCGCCCTCGCGCTCTCTCCCCGCCCCTCGCGCCCGAAGCGGAGCGGCCCCCTGCGGCGGCATCCGGCGTGGGGGAGGGGCGAGGGCTGAGGGAGCCGCGCGAAGCGGAGGGGGCGGCTCCGTCTGGTTCTCCTCAGCAGGCTGGGCGGCAGCGGTGGATCCCGTCTCGCGCGCCCTGGCGGCTCCGCTCGCGCTGCGTCTTGCTTGCGCCGGCTCCGTCCCGTCCGTGCGCGCGTCGAGTGCGCTAGGGGGCGGGGCCCAGCCAGTCAGAGCGGCGCGCGGCTACTCAACCTTCCGCCTCAGCGACCAATGAGAAGGCGTCCTCAGTCCCCGCTGCCACAGGCCGAGCGTGACTCCTGAGGGGGTGGAGGAGTAGCCGCGAGACTCCACCCACCCAACCCCGCCGCGCGCCAGAGCCCGCTGCCCGCGGGGCTGGGGGAGGGGAGAGCTGCGCTGTGCGCTCACAGCAGCTGGGCCCAGCCCTAGCGAGGGCTCCGCGCTGCAGGCCCCGGCCGCTCCCGGCCCGGCCCGGCAGGGTCCGGCGGCGCCAGCCCTATGGCAGAAATAAGCCGCTGGCACCAAGCAGGCGCGTTAGCTGCCCCTGGGCACCCCGGGCGCGGCGGGGACCTGGCTGGGTGGGTCGGGCGCGGAGAACTGCCCGCCCAGCGCCCCGCTGCCTCCGCTCCGGGAGCTGCTGGTGTCCTGCCCGCGCAGCACCGGCCGCTCACCGCTAGCGTGAGCCCGGGGCTCGCTGGGGCGGCCCGGGGCCTGCGCGGGGCTCGGGTAGTGGCCAGGTGTTTACCGTATTCTGGCTACTACAGCAAAGCAGCCTGACCCCATGGCACCTTGGGAGAGTCTCCAGCCTCCCAGCCCTTCCAACGGCGAGAGAGTGCCCGCGTCCTAACCTGCTACCAGAACTACCCAGCCCCTGTGTCATTCCTTGAAAGTTATTTGTCATGATCTTCTCTTTATAATTGACCGAATTTTTCACTTTTATATTTTGATTCTCCATCACAGACTGAGTGTTTGCAAAGGGACAATTCTGTGAGTGGTGGTTTTCGCTGATCCTTAGAAGTGATCAGCAGTAGAACAAAGTAGCCCATCCAAGCTATGCTGCCAGAGTAATAGGATCGTCTCCATAATACTAAGCACAGAGATATTTCCATGTGGTAAAGTTGTTTTAAATACAAAATTGTATTCTTAGACTGATTTATTATATCAGCCTTATTTAGCTAATACTTCAGCTTAGGTGATCATATAATCAAGTCATGAAGTATCTTAGGCTGAAAACAACTTAGATATTGTTCAAAAACAAAATAAAATAGTTGGTTTCCTCAGTCTTTTCCTCTTCACCAGGGTGAGCATGAAAATGGAATTAGTTTTTAGTGCCTTTGATTCCAAAGCACTTCATCATTTTTAAGTACCCATAAATGTGATAGGTATACATACATACTGAGATCATGTCATCCTGGATAATAATTTAGCCAGCTGTGGGATGGAATGTGATATAGCTGTTCAATAGCCACCTTGACTCTACAGTTTAGAAAAGGAAATGATACTGTGTCCAGGACCAGCTTAGGTAGTAAAAGGTAAATAAAGAGTGTCTCTTAACAGATGCCACCACCTGGATCATTAATACCTTCTATCTCACCTAAAGGTCTACCCAAGTACAAATTGGACCCAGCCATGATTAGTTTGTAAATCCTGAGACGTTCACAAAAATATTGCATAAAAATGAAGGCTTGATCTTGCAAAGTGTTCCATGTTGTCAAAGAGTCTACTTGAGTGGAGCAGTTACAGGACTGGAACCTGAACTGTGAATGTGCTTTGTTGTTGTTGTTAAAGTCTAAACAGTAAATATTTGATCTATTATATTTGCAGAGCATATCAAATGCCAACTTGTGTGCTTTGTGGCCTTTATGATGATGGGAAGCTAATTTTTTCCTATTAAGCAGTAGTGTTCGTAACAAAATTGTCCTTTGTACACTGCATTCTTTCTTCCCCACTCCTGAATCACTTTACACATAGAATTGTAGGACTGGAAGGGATCTCGAGAGATCTTCTAGTCCAGTTCCCTGCACTCAGCGGGGTGCAGGAGGTGCTGGGGAGGAAGGAGGTGTGCTTGGGGGAGGGAGTGGAAAGAGGCATAGAAGAAGAGGGGAAGGGGTGGCGTCAAGGTGGGAAGAGGTGGAGTGGGGACATGGGCTGGGGCTGAGTGGAAGGTTTGGGGCTCCATGAAAATTTTAAAATCAAAATGGGGGTCCTTGGTTTGCTAAAGTTTGAGAACCACTGCTCTATGCCATTATCTAAATCACTGATGAAGATACGGAACCAGACCTAGAACTCATCGCTGTGGGACCCCATTTGATATGCACTTCCAGCTTGACTGTGAGCCACTGATAAATACTCTCTGGGAACAGTTTTCCAACCAGTTATGCACCCACCTTATAGTAGCTCCATCTATTTTATATTTCCCTAGTTTGTTTATGAGGTGATCATATTTCATAATTTCATATGAACTTCTGTGTCAGTGCAATGTATTCAAACAGCCTGGTGGCTAATTGCAGTCACAAAGTGTTATAATACCTTGGTCCTTCAGCAGGTTTAAAAAACATCTAATACCTTCTACTCCAATGACTAAACCTGTTAGCTAAGGTGAAATACCTACACCACCATCCCTCTCCTCCTGTAATTGAAAGGGAAAATACAGTTTTGCATTGTTGTAATATTGTTTAAAATGTTCTATTAAACTTTGGAAAACATAACTTTCTTTATGTCCTGGGGTCTTGTTACACTTCCCCCTTCCTGGCTTCATTGTATTTTTTTTTTTTAATAGATCATGTATGTTTTTCTTAATTGGTGTGGATGTTTGTTTTCCTTCCTACACATTCCACTGCTTTATACCCATTCCTCTGTTTCCTACTGGCTTTTGTTCTCTGTTTTCCATCTCTCCCTTCTTTCCAAAGTCTATCTCATGTACTTTATCCCTACTCATTTTCTTCTTCTCATTATCATTCCTGCCATACGCACTCATCCACTCAAAGGCTTTCTAGGCCCCCCGTCCCAAAAGTTAAAAACATTGGGTCCTAGAGGAAGCTGCACTCCCTACTCTGCCTCCAACTCGAGAAAGTAGTAGCAGCTCCTGAGCTGCTTCTCTACTGCAGTGTTTCCTGCATTCACCTCCTTAATCCTGAACAAAATCAGTAATGGCACCTCTGGACTGCTTTGCTCCTGTTCCGCCTCCCCCTTACTCTACAGCATCAACCTCTGAGCTGCTTCTGCTCACAGGTTTGCCCTCAGGGGAAAGAGTCAGCAAGTATAACATCCCTGGCTCCTCTTGCCTGTTCCAAATTATCACTCACCCTGGGCAAGTAAGGTTTTCCAAGCCCTGTTTGGATTTTCAGCTGTCCTGCAGGTAGGTGTTTACTTTTACACATGTTTGTCAGTGATCTCCTCTACCCACAGTGATGTATTGATGGAGGTGATTGAAATCCTGAGGAGATAAATGTCTACCCACTGACCAGACTATAATTATATAAACAATTAAATTAGTAGCAAAAAAGTCAATACAATCTCCCTGTAAAAATAAACTCATTCATCTCTTGCTCATCTCCTTTCTTTTGTCTTTCTTCCCCCTCTCTTGGATTGTGTATATTTATCTGTTACATATCTCCTACTCTAATACCCTTATTTCTACCACTGACTTATGTGACCCTGAGCAAATCAGTCAACCCTCTATAAAATGGGGATATTTACCTACTGATAAACTGTTTATAAAGCACCTTGATAATCTTGCATGAAAGGTGCAGTAGAAGCACAACGTATATTGAAAAAGAATGTTCATGTACATCTGCTGTTAAGTAAATACTTTTACATAAATGTCATTTGCTTTTCAGAGTGTAAAAAATGGATCTGGCCAACCACGGACTTATACTGCTACAGCAGCTAAATGCACAGAGGGAGTTTGGTTTCCTGTGTGACTGCACGGTTGCTATTGGTGATGTCTACTTCAAGGCGCACAAATCTGTCCTTGCTTCTTTCTCCAACTACTTTAAGATGTTGTTTGTTCATCAGACCAGGTAGCTACAGAAAGGTTGACTGTTAAAATGTTATTCATTTAACTTGGCTAAAAAAGTCTAGCTACATTCTGAAGCATTAAAAGTATTCATTTGATTTTTTTGTTAATATTCAAATCTATTCTTATTTGCAAATAAGGAACTTCATCAAGAAGTGGTAAGGTTGAAATTGTGTTTCATTGGAGTCCAGCTAACCTCCAAACCTAATATACTTCAACAAAAATTCTTCACCTTTAACAAACAAACACACATTAGAATATCTAGAAGTGAATAGTTAAGGTAGCCAGCCTCATCTCCACTGTAATTCTTGGTCACCATCATCCACCCAAACTTAACTTTATCTCCTCAAATCTGCAAAAGAATACCCAACAGCCAGTAACTAATTACTAGGAGAGTGTGAGAAATGGCATTGTAAAATTTGTTAGACATTTGTTTTTGATCTTTGCTCCATAAAAATTGCAAAAATATTACAAAGTTAAGATTTGGTGGGGTGATAGTGAACAATGAAGGATTACATGGCGGTGGAGCACAGGCTGCATCCCTTAGTTGTTTATTTCCAAATTTTTTTGGCGGGGGGAGGTGTTTTAAGGGTAGAATTTTTGAAAAGCAAGTATTGTTATTGGGTGTTAGCTGGACTTCAGTGAACAAGTTCAACCCTAACTCTTAACGTTTTTTGAACTAGCACTAAAATTTTGAATCTGGTATATAAAGTCCACAGGTAGAGAGCCAACTCAGATAGTTTTAACACCCATCAAGGTGCATATTTTAACAAGAACTGGAGAGGCAGAAGTTATACCTGGGGGAAAAATGGAAGTGGCGGACTATGGAGAGATGGAAGCCTCTTATTCAGATTGAAGGTAGTGAGGCAAGAAGGTAGTGAGGCAAGAGCCTGTGGGAACAGTGTTCCCATACTGTGTAGCACTGTTGACCTCACTCACTGTATGGGTGAGGTCATGCCACATGGCCAATGCCATTTTATACAGAAGCTTCCTGGTGGCAGTAGCAGAGTACCTGCACTTAAAAAAACCCCTAAAAACCAGGACTATACTCCTGATTAAATGGTTAATATCTTCTATCTAGAAAATTAAGCATTTAAAGTTTACTATGAATAAGAGTCTCTACCTATCGCTGTCCCTCCAGTCCCCTGCATTCCTTTCATCCCCCCCCCTAATCCTAACCTCTTGCTTCCCTTCTCCAGAGCCCTTCATCCCAAAACCAGGTAGTAATGCTCCATGCCAAAGTCCTTTACCCTCAGGCACTACCCCTTCTCATCCATTGCCCCTTTATCATCCCCCCCACTGTCTCCTCCCAAATCTCTGCCTAAAGTCATCAGTAGGTAATCCTATAAATAATTGTAGTAATGTGCTGTATACATGTGAAAACAGCTTCTTAAGATTATGGCCTAAATGTAGCTGCATTTAACCAAAAAAAGGGCTGGGAAATTAAAGAGAAAACATTGGCTGTAGCATGATCTATTTAGCCTCCAAAAGCATGTGTCAAATTTTGTACTGACAAATTCTTGAATTTCATTCATATTCATCTTGTACATTGAAACCCACGTAGTGACCTCTGATGTAATGAAACAGTAATGAATAAAAGCTCCCAATTGTTTCAGTGCTTTGCAGTGTGCAAAGTACACTTTTTGTTTTAGTGATCCACTACTTAAAGTGAATTGTCTCTAAGTAAGAATGCTTTGATAGGATTTAATCTAGCCGTTAGCAAGATTTTAATATAAGACTAGGGGGGGGAAAAACATTCTTGAAAACTGCAGAATATATTGTGTGGGACAGCAATTTCATAACATCAGAAAAGAGTTATTATCTTAGGGTCTGTCAGAACCCATTTATGTTTCAAAGCAGTTGGTTTACTGAGAATAAGATTGGCCGATTGAAAAATGGCAACTAAATTAATGCCTTTTGCCCCATCTACAAACCATGTCTCTTATGACAAACTACACCCCCTCTTTCCAAGCAAAACTAATCATTACTGCAATTGCAGGTTGGTATGAACTATGGAGACTATAGGTTACTGTTTTACACTTGCACTTTTAGCATTCACACATTTATAATTTAACAATAACAAATGTGATTCTCCCTATGTTTCTGCATGGCACTTGTAGAAGTGTTAATGCAAGAATTGTTTCCTGCACATAGGACCTAATATTCAGTTAAAATGAGGAGGTCGTTTTTAAAAGCAAATACATTTTGTAATACATTTTATGTTTGTATTTCAAGCATATAACACTAATTATTTTTTATTTAGACTTGAATCTAATCCAGGTTATTCTAGAGACTTTTCCTTATCTCATTGTTTACTAAACAATTATTTTTCTTTCAGTGAATGTGTCCGTTTGAAAGCAACTGACATACAACCAGATATCTTCAGCTATCTCTTGCATTTGATGTATACTGGGAAGATGGCACCTCAGCTCATTGACCCAGTTCGATTAGAACAGGGAATAAAGTTTCTGCATGCATATCCACTGATTCAAGAGGCCAGCCTTGCCAGCCAGGGTACCTTTTCTCATCCAGATCAAGTTTTTCCATTAGCCTCTTCTTTATATGGCATTCAAATTGCAGATCACCAGACAAGACATCCCACTAAAGTTACCTCAGCAACTGACAAACTTGGGCGAGACCCAAGGCCACAGGCTTCCAGGATGAGCCAAGAACCAGTGTCTGAGGGCTCACAGCTCTCACAGTTGGCTTCAAGTCTGCCACAAGTGACCCGGACAAATATGACCACTGCTGACCCCTTGCAGTCTTCACTGTCTCCAGAACTGGTTTCCACTGCTGGTAATAGTTCTCCTCCAGAGGAGGAAGCCAACATGGAAGCATCTTCTTCAGATGAACAGCCTGCTTCACTCACAATAGCACATGTCAAGCCAAGTATTATGAAAAGGAATGGAAGCTTCCCAAAATACTATGCCTGCCACCTCTGTGGTCGTCGGTTCAATCTGCGAAGCAGTTTGCGCGAGCACCTTCAGATCCACACAGGAGTACCCTTCACATCAAGCCAACAGGGAGAAAGTAGCATTTCCCTGTCTCTTTGTAATAATGCAGCTGAAAAAGATGCCATGGAAGTGCCTGAAGCAGGAATGATTAGTGACAGTGAGCTGCAACAGATCTCAGATTCCCCAATAATTGATGGACAGCAGCAGGCAGAAACACCACCACCGTCGGACATTGCAGACATAGACAACTTGGAGCAGGCAGATCAAGAAAGAGAAGTTAAAAGACGGAAATATGAGTGTTCCATCTGTGGACGCAAATTCATTCAAAAAAGCCACTGGAGGGAGCATATGTACATACATACTGGCAAACCTTTCAAGTGCAGCACTTGCGACAAAAGCTTCTGCAGGGCTAACCAAGCAGCCAGACATGTGTGCCTAAATCAGAGCATTGACACATATACTATGGTGGACAAACAGACTCTGGAACTGTGTACTTTTGAGGAAGGCAGTCAAATGGACAACATGTTAGTACAGACCAACAAGCCCTACAAATGTAACTTGTGTGACAAAACATTTTCAACTCCCAATGAAGTGGTCAAACATTCGTGCCAAAATCAAAACTCTGTCTTTGCTCTAGAAGAAGATAGATCCATTCTGCTAGGTAGTGAGGACACAGAAGCTACAGAGACTGATAACTCCGTGTTAACCTCCATCAAAAAGGAGCAGGAAGCAGTGTTGTTAGACTGAAGGTGAAACATATCAGTTTTTTAAAGTTCATTCATTTGTATCAAACTAATACTCCCCCTGCAACCAGAACTACACTGGCATGGTAAAAAATTGGATCTTGCCCCTCCCACAAATAAATAAAAGGCCTTTGCCTCAAGCCACAATATAATTGATTTTAATACAGAGGAAAGTGTGTAGAGGTAATTCAGCTAACTTTGTCAATAGTACTAGTAAACTCAAATTTAAATAGATTTTAAACAGATTTTAGATTATTTAAATGCATACATAGATGCAATGAAGTGTGTAATGAGAAATAAAATACCATTTTGGTAAACGAAGAATATATATATATTTAATTATAATTATTTTCTCTGGTAACAAGTCTTCCTTTTGAGAAGAAATAGCAGATGATGCAGCGTGCTTTCTAGAGCTACATGTACAAACTCTGTAAGATAAAAAGGCTTAAAACTTTTCACAGTGAACCCAGGAAACTTTGTTTTTAGTCTTTAGTTTTTCCTCAAGTATTCCCTGGGGTATGTATTTCAGGTATCATCATTGACATTATGTCCATTCAAGAAAATTTAGTTACTTAGTCAACTTTGACTAAAGTAGCAGTAATAATAATGTGATGGCAATCTTTTTATATGTATATATAGAAAGCGTGTGTGTGTTTGTGTGTTTGATATATACAGGTAAATGAATGCACACACCCTATCTAAACAATTGGTCATCTGCTTTCAAGTTCAACCAAAAAGGTCCATAAATTTTAGTTATTTGACAGATAAGCCATTTTACACAACACTTATTTTTAAATTACATTTAAACTGCCCCAGGATGTGTGCATTTTTATTATCGTGTTTGAATGGAAATTAATATAATTAGTGCTATCACTCAAGACATGGAGGAAACTAGAGAACAGAGAAATTGCATACTAGAGAGCACTGTGCAATTATCAGTGCTGCATTCACATGTGCTGTAGCAATAGATCCGAGTCATTCCTGATTTGAGGGGAGACTTGATCACCTTATTCACACAAGTAGTCTCAGACTTCAGTGAGTCTAATTGCATGAGTTAAGGTGAAAAAGATTTGGCCCTTTGTTTACTGTAGTCACCTTCTAGCAGCGGACAGAGGGAAAGGTGGCTATGGATCATGGTTGTTTTAAAAGTGAAGCTGCAGTGCTGGCCAGTGTATTCTATTGTTTAAGGGATTCCCATTACTTTAGACTCCAAGGCAAAGTATGCAAAATGCTGGGAGGGCAAATACCATAGCATTAGCTATTGCTCAGGATAGCACTGCATCTTTGTATTTAAAATCAAGTTGATGATTTTTATATTTAATTTTTTATAGATGCCTGGATTTTTTGCCCGTAGCCTAAAAACTAAGCTGACGGCAGTAAGGAAGCCCACTGATCAGTCATTGGGCCAATAGGAAGGCTTATGTAGGCAGAGTAAGTGCCCCACCATAAATGGAGGCAGTGTGGAGGGGAGGGGGGAAAGGGCAAGGCACAAAACATAGCTCTGCTCTGTGTATATGTTTAAACTGAGTATCATCCTATTTTGTGTATAGTTAAGTTCTCAGATTTGTAAGTTTTTATACATCATTTCATTGAATAAAAATTGAATTAAATGGAATGTGATTTATTTTGAGTCTGATCAAAGATTATTGGCTTGTGATCTGTTCAAAAGGACTCTTTTTGAAGCAGTATAAAAGCTATAGGAAGCATGAGATGTTAATAAAACTCTTTCATAGAAGCGAACAAATGGCTTATTTAAGAAAATTACACCTGCCTAAAAATAGTGAATTTAGACCAAAAGTACCATCTGAACCTTAAGTTTGTACTGTTCTGATAGACTGACAGAACTAAAATAAACTAAGAATTTACTGCACAGTATAACCTTCAAGGATGTTGAGTGCCCTATGAATTGCTATACTATATCAAAATAATGTCGTGCTACGTCTTATTGTTTATTCTTTACTTTCAGTGCTGACAGTTTGTCTCTGCTAGGAGCTTCAACTGATATTATGACTTTTCTGTAATTTGATCTTCGCTGGTTCTGGTGGTCACTATCTGAAGTGCACCCAAAGGAGGAAAATTAGATCTCCTTACACACCAATAAGTGGTATATACAGATATCTTTGGCTGTTCAAACCCATTCTACAGGGTCACTAAAACATGGGATCATTGGTGAAAAATAGTTTGTAAGCTATTATAAATGCACTGTGAAACTCCATTGACATACAGGTTTTCAGTGTAAATACATTTTCTTCACCTTTTTGTATATTAAATCCAATCTGAGTTAACCTTTTTAGTCCAAGGTGAAACTTAAGGTTTTATATAAGTCTCTTACATAGAAGGAAGGCTGTGACTGAATTCTTCATTAAATCTACCTAAGTGGTAAAATTGAAGAGCTCACCAAATTAGAGAAGACAATACTAAAGGAAATCTTAAATGTGCAGGGTGGAATCAGGCTCCATTTAAGTCAATAGGAGTTTTCTCCAATATATTTCCAAAGGCCGCGTCTACAGTACAGGTACTATAGCAGCATAGCTATGGCATCATACTTATGCCAGCATAACCCTGTAGCACAGACAGCGCCTACTGCGATAGAAGGGGTTTTCCAGCGGTTGTAGAACACCACCTCCCCAAGCAACAGTAGCTAGGTTGACAGTAGCATTCTTCTGTCAGCGTAGCTACAGCTACACAGGGGGTTAGGCTGGCATAGCACTCTGGTGGGGATTTTTCAGTCCTATGAGCACTGTGGTTATGTTGACCTAAATTGTAAGGGTAGACCAGGCCAAAAAGATAACTGTTGCCAGTGAGGTTGGTGCATTAATTTAAAACATAAAACACACCTATGGCCTGATTTCAGAAGTGCTGAGCACCCACACCTCCAGTTGCAAACAATGGAAGCAACCGATGATTAGCACTTCTGAAAGTTAAGACCATTGTGTACAGTACAAGTAAAGAGCTTCTTTTTATCACCTTTCTGTTAAGTCTCTTTATAGTCTTCTAGCTTCCCAATAATCCTTCTAATTGTGCAAGGGAAGATACTTAATTGGAAAAAGCTAGTTTTACTATCACTTTATATATTAATAGTTCAAGCATTGCTGCTGGTGGTGCTTGCTGCATATAAACAACAAATTACTGCCTTGTTTTTTTTAGAAAGTCGTCTGCTTTTCAGTTCAATTTTAATAGGTATAAAATAGTGTCTAAAAGAAACTAATTGTTCTATGAAATGTTATTTTAAAATAACTTTTCAGTATAAAAGTCCAAGTTTATTTCAGTAACACTCAACCCTACAAAACAGTTGGTGTCTCAGGAACAAGCATCAGATTCACTAGCACTTAGAAAATATTTTGCTACTCTCCAAAAATATATAGTGCTAGTTATATAGATACTTTTTTCATTGCTTTCTGGACAGTTAAATATCCATAGACAGAAGATATTGGGAGATGTTGGGTGTGAAGAGTTGGATCTCAGGAATGTAGCCCAGACAACACAGTTACTTACTATTTCACAGTTTTAATGATGGGCTATGTCTAATAAAGACTGTTATTGATAAAGGCAGTCAGTTTGTATAAAAAATGAGCCCAAATATTAGAAGGGCTATTGTCCTACTAAGGCATGGGTGTCTGTCCATGTTAAATGTGTTTTTATTTATCTAGCTAAGCTTGTAAGAGGTGCCTGGGTAACAAAATCCCAGTCATACACAGGAAAAGCATGAGCAAAGGGCAATGAATCTTTTGCATCCTTCCCCACTAATGTGCTTTAGCCTGGTCAGCAGTGACCACCTCTAGTTGAGTCATTCACCATCCATGCTAAATTTTGGCGTTTGCTGAGACCACCAGTAAGGGAGGCCAGTTGTGCGAACAGCTTTCCATGGAACTAGATGGAAGCCACCAAACTCACTTCACTTAATTCTTTGAAGTGCAGCTCTGTTGCAAGACAAAGTAAAGCATTACAGTTCCAAAATGTGGCCCTGCTGGAGCTAGCAAGAATTCCAAACAGGCACAAGGGCATTATGTTAATCCCTCTTTCCCCTTTCATGTCACTACCCAGATTGCTCTTGTCTAGACTCTCTAGACCACCACCCATAGTACCTTTCCCCTATGCTTTACTAGAAATTAAATATGAACATCCCCATGTCTTCTACTTAATTTCTCCACTCATAGTCCTTCTGCCTTATAAGCTTGACACACACCATTCTGTGATGCCAGGGCCAGTCCCTAGATGCACTTAGCTATAAGGGGCAGTCAGAAGTGGTGTAGCACCTTGTGGTGCTGGCCAAGCTTGAAAGGCAGGCGCATCAGAACAGGGGCGGCTCTAGGAATTTGGCTGCCCCAAGCACGGCGGCATGCCGCGGGGAGCGCGCTGGCGGTCGCTGGTCCCACGGCTCCGGGGGACCTCCTGCAGACATGCCTGCGGAGGGTCCACCGGAGCCGCGGGACCAGCAGACCTTCCGCAGTCATGCCTGCGGGAGGTCGACTGGAGCCGCGGGACCTGCGGACCCTCCGCAGTCATGCTTGCATGCAGGCATGACTGCGGAAGGTCTGCCGGAGCCGCCTGCCGCCCTCCCGGCAAAATGCCGCCCCAAGTGCGCGCTTGGCGCGCTGGGGTCTGGAGCCGGCCCTGCATCAGAACAAAACAGCAGATACTGGTATTTTCATTCTTTAGTAAAAGAGAGACTAAGGATCCCTGTAGGAGCATCTAGGGAAGCATAGGGGGAGCCAGGGGAGGGAGTATGAAAAAGATTTGAGGGGCTGAATGTAACCTCTAGACACATCATACTAGTCAGTCTCTTTGGTCGCTTTCTTTTGAGCCAGGATGTTTTCCTTGGACATTCTTCTTTATTTGAACTGGTAGCTTCTATTTTTAGTACATTATTTTCCATTCACCACAAACAATCTATTTGCTTCCTTATATTTTCCTTTATCAACCATAGGCATGAGCAGATGAGCAAGCGTTCAGGTTGGAATGAACTGATCATGATCAGGGCAGAAGGATTAGGAGAACAATTGAGTTAATTTAATATTGCAGAGGCTGTGAAAAATTTAGGGAGTTTACGGGAGACAAGATTACAGCATTGTGATCTTGCATGGTATCAATTTGCTAAATATTTGGTTAACAGGTAAAGCATATACTGTAGTAAAATTTATTTTCAGTGAACCAATTCATTACATTTCCATCCCCTCTTTCTCATTCAGAGTATGTGCCCTGTTAGTGGACTTTGGTAGAAGACAAAGGAAAAGTCGATGTACACCCCAGCCCCTGTAGACCTGTTGCCAAGACTTACTCAATTTAGTTTGTTTTGCATTCTTGAGAAAGGCAGGCTGGATCTCCTGCAAGACCCAGTCACAGAAATTAAAGATGGAAGAGACTTATTAGATCATCTATCCCGTGTCACACTAGAGATCTGTGTTTAAAGCCATTTTCAAACATGATCACAGCCTTGCACATTTTTAGATGGTTTGTGTTCACATCATCTCACCTCTACTGAAAAACCATCAGTATTGGGGGGGCTTTTGCAACATAGAAGTTCCCCAGATGCAGCTAATATATTATTCAAATTGCCAATTTAGATAGCACCTAAACATATCTTAACAGTGCTCTGTAACTGTATGCTATGTCCAAGGCGTTAACGTTTGGAGACATGGCTGTACCGTGCTGCAGTCCCAGCTACCTTAAGCACTGGGGAACTCCCATGTTGTAACAGAGACCTTAGACACTATTGATTTTACAGCATAGACAGGACCTAATAGTTACAAATTTCAGAGTAGTTACAAAGTGTTCACAAACTGCTCCATGGGGAGAGGGAAGAGAAGCACAAGACGGGCTAGCATGGGTCTAAGTACAGAGTAAGTGACCCTCTATTTACTGGACAGGGAATCCATAGTGTGACAGGATCCCAGTCCATCCCCTTAGCACTAGGAGATCTTGGGTATCCTGAGATTAAAATTTTATTATCCTAGAAGAGCCATCTTGTTAAGGAATTTTTTTCTTTTTTAATCCTCAAAACACTTTTTCTCAATAAAAGTAGACCCCTGAACAAGAATAAATTCAGGCTCTAAAAATACATTAAATGCTGCCCTGGTGAGCTGATGATGAGGCAGGGTGCTACTTTGGCGGGGGGTGGGGTCCTTCAGCATGGAACTGGGAAGGTCTGTGGAAGAACCATTTGTTTCAAAGCCATGCCATTCCACCTCTATGGTTAGACAAAGGGGCTAAATTTGACACAAATCTAAGGTCTTGTCTACAAGGGGAAATTGTCTGGCATAGCTATTTCAGAATAGCTCATAGTGTGAACATTCTGGAATAAAAATGTCCATACAGGGAATTATTCCAAAATATCTATAGTGCTTTAAATTCACACCCTACCTTATTGCAGAATAACTTCCTGGTGTAGCCAACCCGCAGACAATTTATACCTTCTGGCTCCATCCATGTGTAATTTACACTCATATAAGATCTGTTAGATTCACACAGGCTTATTAATGTGTATTTTATATCCCTCTATACATCACTTCTGAATCTGATCTACTTAGAGGATTTTAAATGATTGAATTATTTGCCAATGGGTAGATGACAAAGGACTGTACCTGTATCTCCAAATCCATACCCCAGTCTGTGTTAGGAGCTATACCCTTTCCTTCTGGCCCTTCCACGCATAAGGTACACTAGCTTAGCCTCCCCTAGTTTTGCTTACTCATGGGTGGATTTGACCTCTACTCTCGCCTTCTTCTATTGACAATGCTATGACCTATGCTGTCCTTAAAATCCCTTTAAGCTACACAAGGAAGTTAGCTTTCCCCAGATAATAAAGGTTTGGAGGGTTTTTTTGTACCAATATTTGCCCTGTATAGCAGGCCATTGTCTCAGTCAGTCCATCACAGGTGCAGCAAATGATCCAATCTGGGATGGTGAAATCAAATTCTACTACCAAACCAGCAAAAGAAAAGAATAAAACATTTAGAGGCTAAGCTACAAAAATGGAAGAATGCCAAGAAGAGAAAAATCTTCCTGAATCAGTGCAATTCCCTGGAAATGTGAGCAAAATTACTGCCTAAGGAAGCAGAATAAGTAGACAACGCCAACTAGGTTTTCACCTTGTGGACCCGCTTTGTGAAAAACATTGTTTAGCCTGCTGCATCTTTTGGCAATATTTTGGGGACCCTATTGTAACCGAATATGAAAATCCTGACAATGAAGAAAGATTCCATAGACACTTGGTGAATTATTTCTCCCCCAAAACTACCATCAGTCCACCAATCACTGTGAAGCATGAACTAATTATAAGCCTGATCATGCAAGTGTTCATGAGGGGAGAAGTCTCCCTGGAGTCAGTGGGGCTACTGGTATGAGATAGGATTACTCAGATGACTAAAGCCTGCACAGTAAGGCCTTGTATGTAAAAACCAAAAAATCACATTCTGTAACTTATTTGTCAAAATGAAAGAATAAAAGAGCATAGGATACTATGTAAATCCTGCTCAGATAAGTGCAAAGGAAAATTTTACTCACATACTTTGGTTTGCACCTGATATTAGTTCCTTTTGGATGTTGAAAGTCTCTGCTTGTTGAATTTCTTCCAGCTGGCCAGCTTTCTGATTGGTACAGGATTCCTAAATTCAACTATAAATGCATTCAAACAATTACATCTGCAGATCCAGAAGTTGGTCTCTATTTCCTTCATCTTTGTTCACTTGCCCTTGGAATTTTTTATATGGTTAAATAACTTCTATGCTTTATCCTAGCCACCACTAGTAGTATACTTGGTTCCTGACTCTGAGTTAAGGCTCTACTTATTCTCAAACACTTAAATTATTCTTCTAGCTGTAGTTGGTTTCTTATTTGTTACTGAGGGCAGAGTAAAAGACAGGTTTGCCTGCATAACACTTTATGGAGATCTAGTCTACTCCCCATTGGGTTGTCAGCTTGTCATTACAATTCCTCATCCAATTCTTTTACCCTTTTTGAAATTAAGGGCTGAATTATAATTAACCATTTCATTTCTGTCTGCATGACTTCCCTAAACAACTGGTTCTCATAAAGGAAGAAGTGAGATTCTGGCTATTTCTTCTACTGATCCTATAAAGCCTGTGCTGAATTCTCTGGTTTTCCCCAAGCCTCTTAAATTTGATTTAATTAATTATTTGTTTAATTTAATCACTTAGGCCATCAGAGACACCCAAAGATGGACTCCCCAGTTGCTTTCTTGGTGGACATGGAGGAAGTAGGCAGAGCCAACATCAGGAATGTTAATGATCATTTATTATTTGTACTAATAATAAATGTAGCACTGAGAAGCCCCAGTCATGGAGCAGGGACCCATTGTGCTAGGTGCTCTACAAACAAAAAGCTGACAGTCTAAATGGTTTTACCGGCAATGAAGCTTGCCAGCCAATTGCCTCAGCAGCTGATTTTTCCAGGCTTAACTGAGTGGAATCTTGGTCACTGACTCTGCTCCTAGAAACTGATTAATGGCCTTGGGGAAAAGAGAACAAAATTAAAATCCTGATGCAAACAAATTTGTATATTTGTTGCGATTTATTTTTAACTTCAAGGGAACAAATAAACAGAATTCATTGCTGAATGCTCATTATTTATATAGCCATATTTCAACTATTTAACAAATATGGCCCAAACCAATCAAGAATGTATGTATTTATGTGCTTAAGCTTACACGTGTGAGTTGGCTAGGCCCTGGAGCAGAGGCAGTCCCTAGGCTACTCAGATGTAATGGTGGGGCTTCTGCAAACTCTAGTGCGTCTCTGTGGAAGAGCCATACATGTCTCAATTGATTTTGCCTGCCACCAAGAACTAAACATAAGACCATCAGAACGGCCATATTGGGTCAGACCAAAGGTCCATCTAGCCAGTTTCCTGTCTTCCGACAGTGGCCAATGCCAGGTGCCCCAGAGGGATGACCAGAACAGGAAATCATCAAGTGATCCATCTCATCACCCATTCCCAGCTTCTGGCAAACAGAGGCTAGGGACACCATCCCTGCCCATTTGGGGAACTTATCCTCTGTGAACGTATCTAGTTCTTTTTTGAACCCTCTTATAGTCTTGGCCTTCACAACATCCTCTGGCAAATAGTTTTGACTGTGTATTGTGTGAAGAACGACGTCCTTTTGTTTTAAACCTGCTGCCTATTAATTTCATTTGGTGACTCCTAATTCGTGTGTTATGAGGAGTAAATAACACTTCCCTAATTACTGTCTCCACACCAATCATGAATTTATAGATCTCTATCATATCCCCCCCTTAGTCGTCTCTTTTCCAAGCTCAAAAGTCCCAGTCTTATTAATCACTCCTCATATGGAAACCGTTCCATACCCCTAATCATTTTTGTTGTCCTTTTCTGAACCTTTTCCAATTCCAATATATCTTTTTTAAGATGGGGCAACAACATCTGCATGCAGTATTCAAGATGTGAGAATACCATGGCTTTATATAGAGGCAATATATTTTCTGTCCTATTAGCTATCCCTTTTTTAATGATTCCCAACATTCTGTTTGCTTTTTTAAACTGTTGCTGCAGATTGGGTGGATGTTTTCAGAGAACTATCCACAATGACTTCAAGATCTCTTTCTTGAGTGCTAACAGCTAATTTAGACCCCCATCATTTTATATGTATAGTTGGGATTATGTTTTCCAATGTGCATTACTTTGCATGAATCAATATTGAATTTCATCTGCTATTTTCTTGCCCCGTCAGTTTTAAGAGATCTTTTTGTAGTTTTCGCAATCTGCGTGGGACTTAACTCTCTTGAGTAGTTTTGTATCATCTGCAAATTTTGCCACCTGTTTACTCCTTTTTCCAGATCATTTATGAAAATGTTGAACAGGACTGGTCCCAGTACAGACATTTGGGGGACACCACTATTTACCTTGCTCCATTCTGAAAACTGACCATTTATTCCTACCCTTTGTTTCCTATCTTTTAACCAATTACCAATCCATGAGAGGACCTTCCCTCTATCCCATGACAGCTTACTTTGCATAAGAGCTTTGGAGGGATGTTGTCAAAGGCTTTCTGAAAAATCTAAGTACACTATATCCACTGGATCCCCTTTGTCCACCCCCCGCCCAAAGAATTCTAATAGATTGGTGAGGCATAATTTCCCTTTACAAAAACAATGTTAACTCTTCCCCAATATATCATGTTCATCTAGGTTTCTGACAATTTTGTTCTTTACTATAGTTTCAACCAGTTTGCCCGGTACTGAAGTCAGGTTTACTGGCCTGTAATTGCTGGGATCACCTCTGGGGCCCTTTTAAAAAATTGATGTCACATTAGCTCTCCTGCAGTCATTTGGTACAGAAGCTGATCCCCTTAAAGACTAAATACTATGCTTGTGGACAGAGGAATTCAAACAACAAATATTATCCTCTGTAATCTGTGTCTTTCTGCATAACACCACCTCCTCCAATAAGCTGGTTCAGAGCTGTTATTTTGATAATTTCTACAGTGCCTGTAACCACAGACGTAAGAACTTTAATTACAGGGATTAAAATATAAACAAAAAATTAATGAAATGCTAATCAACATCAGTTTCTCTTGTCCTGCAGATCACTAGATTCTTGCTCTCCTGGACTGAAAAGTAGTGAAGTCTAAAACCCAACTCAGCTTAAGAGTGACCTTTCAGACTTGGGGGCGGGGAGGCTAGTCTCCACTGCCTTGACCTGGGGACAAGGGATGAGAAATACCACCATACAGATCTGCTCATGTTCTGTATTCACTTTGCACAGGTGTGACTGACTCTGCAAGGTGCAGGTGCAACGGGGTGGAGAATCAGGTCCAGCGCGCTCCAACAATACCAACAGCAAGAGCCTCCTTGCCAGTCTCAGCTGGGGCTTTGCAATCTTTGCCATCCTCAGCTGAACGCAGGTAATGAGGCCTTGTCAAGGTTTCCCCCCTCCCCACTTTGAACTTTAGCGTCCAAAAAGTGGGGACCTGCATGTACCCTTCTAAGCTTAATTTCTAGCTTAGATCTGATAGCGCTGCCACCAACCAAAAATATAGTGTTTTGGTACACTTTCCATTCCCCCCAAACCTTCCCTGGGGAAACCCAAGACCCAAACCCCTTGGGTCTTAACACAAGGAGAAATTAACCATTCCCCTCTCCTTTTCCCCTCCCTAGGTTGCCTTGAGAGGCTTTACACAGATCCAAAACTCCTTGGATCTTAAAACAAAGAAAATCAATCAGGTTCTTAAAAAGAAAGCTTTTAATTAAAGAAAAAGAAAAGGTTAAAAATTCTCTCTGTAAAATCAGGATGAAAAATGCTTACAGGGTATTTAAATTTATATAGCCAGAAAAATCCCCTCTATCCTCAGGTTCAAAGTTACAGCAAACAGAGGTAAAAATCCTTCCAGCAAAAGAAACATTTGCAAATAAAAAAAAACAAAAACAAAAGACTAATCCGCCTTCTAGCTAGTACTTACTATCTTGAATATGAGAGACTGTTTCAGAAAGATTGGAGAAACCTGGTTGCACATCTGGCCCCTCTTAGATCCAAGAGAGAACGGACAACAAAACAAAAAGCACAATCAAAGACTTCCCTCCACCGAGATTTGAAAGTATCTTGTCTCCTAATTGGTCTTCTGGTCAGGTGTTAGCCAGGTTCACGGAGCTTGTTAACCCTTTACAGGTAAAAGAGACATTAACCCTTAACTATCTGTTTATGACAGGCCTATAGTTAAGTTGCTCACCACTTACTATCCTAGACTTGGGCCTGTCAAGCTGAGCTGGGGGGGGGGGGGATTCCTTCCCACTCCCACCTATGAGAATCAGTTAGACCCTTAGCATGTGGGCAAGAACCAGGCAGCTACACACCTGAGAGAATTTTTGGTGCCACTTCAAAGCCCTGGTCCACCCCAGTATCCCATCTACAGCTATAGCTGTCCCTGATGCTTCAGAGGAAGGAGACAAAAAATAATTTCAGAATACATTTGGGGTGGGGTGGGGGGGATTCCTTCCTGACCCCTACAAGTCTGGCTGAAGCCCTGAAGCATGAGCTTTTAGGAATATAAAACAAACTGAAAGTGAGCCCTAATACTGGTGAGCCCTGCACCTCCTCCATTACAGGCAACCAATCATACACCCTCACTTATAAATATGTCCTGTTCTTTCTTAAAACTAGGTTGTTCATCCTCACAACTCCTATGTGGAGGCTCCTCTACCCTCACTTTTCTGATGGTTAGAGACCTTCTTTGCAGGCATGGCCAGTTTATATCCATTTTTTCTTGTGTCAACATTGGCCTTCAGGTTAATACCTCTCCCCTCCCCCCCTCGTTTACCCTTCTGATAGGCTGAGGAGATATGATTTCTTGCTTTTTTGCTACCTAACCAAGCCAAGCTCTTCCATTTTCCTAAGACAGGCCCTCCATTCCCTTGACCAGCCCAGTAGCTCTTCTCTGCATCTGTTCTAACTGCCATTCATCTTTCCTTAATGCAAGTGACCAGAATTGTACATAGTATTCCAAATAAAGTCTGACACCACCAGTGCCTTGTACAATGGCATTGTACTTCTCTAGCTCTGCAGGAAATGCCTCACCAGATAAAGCCTAGGAGCACACTTGCCTTTTTGCAGCTGCATCACGCTGGTGGCTTGGCATCCTGTGATTGACCAACGGACCAGGACATCTCCTCCTCCATTGCTTCCAACTGACAAGTCCCCACCAGCTCGAAGAAACCCTTATTGGACCCTAAGTACATGACCATGTGCTTTGTACTATTGAATTCCATCCCATTTCTGTCATTCCAAAGTCCTGCTCCCACCCTATGTGGTGTCATCATGGTGGTTGTTCCCAAAGAAATCTTCAGAGCCACAGCAGGATTTTTCTTATGTTCAGGTTATATTTAAATCCAGCTTTGCCTATAAGCTTTTGCTTAGTACAAATTTACTCTAGTCTATTCTATACATTAGTTCATATGGGCAGTAGGAATTGATGTTTTATAGTATATATATATCAGCTAAGGCACAATGTAAGTGTTAACTGTAAAGACATAATTGGATCAAATTCTCAGCTGGTGTTAAGTGGTGTAGCTCCACTGAAGTCCCTCACCATCACCAAACAGCACCATCCTCCTAAGATAACATGGTGTCTGTTCACTGCCTAGAATGGTAGAAACTGGGAACATTAGCCTTTTGAGAAAAATTGATGCAAGGACCCAGTCTAATAGCATCCCATTTACTGAGCACTTCAGTTTAATAATTAGGATGCCTGCTATTGATAAGGTAACAACCATTTCCTGCCCTGGGGCTCAGACACTGTGGTGATGAGGGCCACAAAAGGACATGTACAGACAACACAAATAGTGAGGACAAAGGCAGAGTTTATTAACCAAATAACCACCACATACTGGCCAACACTTTTTTTTTTAATTAAATGGTCTCAGTTTAAAAGAAAAACACACAAATCAATCTGTAAAACTTCACTATAGCAATGTTTTAATCTGGGTTTCAAAACTGAATCGAGAGGAAGAGGCTACAAACTAATGTCAACATAAGACTTACTGGGAGGATGCAAACCTTGCTGTCCTATAAAAAGGGAGGCCAATGCAATCTAGGGCCTGATGCTGCTTGCTCTATAGACGCAACTATAATTTCCTTTTGCTGTTAGGCTAGGCTGAAGGAGGGACAGGAGTCAAGTATTTTTTCCCCCAATATAGTTTCTTCTATCTATCCTGTCCCTCCTTCATTTGATAGCCCCAATTTTTATGTTTGGGTTTAAATCTTCTTTTATGTAATTTTTATTTATTTGCATCATCTCAAGGGAGATGTTGAGTTACCCCTGTGCTGTTGGAAACCGTTTGAAAATTCTGATCAGGGAGCCAGTGCAGAGAGCTTTGCATATTTGTTGTGGCAATTCAAGGTTAGTATTATGCTGTAACTTTAGTCACATTGATGCCTTATTTTTGCCTGACTTCAGTAGCTACACAAGGAAAGTGTACAATTGATTCCATAGCCTTTCCTGCTCATTGAACACAATCACCGAGCCTGAATTCAATCTGGAAATTGTTCTTCGAAATCCTCTGAAATAGCTTACTACATATACCCATTAATACATACACCCACACAACTGAAGCTTCAATGTAATCATATAATTAATTTTTTTTTAATTCAGATCTAAAGCTGAATGAGAAGATGTCAATCAACACTGTCTGTTGTCAAGCAGCAAAAATCTCCAGACAAGAGAATAAGTTATCAATAAACAGAGAAACCATTTCCAAGAAGTCGAAACTACAAAACACGTACACACATTAGAATGAACTTGTGGTTGTACTTTATTTAGTCAGTGAAAATCTACCTTAAAAACAGAAAATAGAAAATCAACATTTTTTTTAACCCAGTACATTGGATTAGAGGAAGCTGCAAGCTTGGAGTTTAAGCACAAGCTACAGGTTGCAGCGTGAGTATTTCAGGGGCCAAAGCAATACACTGGAACAAAGTAGTATCTGTATGTAGAGAGATGTTCCTTGCACCATTAGGAAGGTCTTAATGGTGCCATATTTTATAGGTGTCTGTTACAAGAAGAAACATTGGTTATACAGTTAACATTTGTTGCATTGCTTAGCTAGGCCCAGGATTAATATAAAAAACAAGCAAGATTAAGCACTTGCTTCTCAGCTTCTACCAACAGACAATTTACATTTTGATAAAAGCTAGCTTTCTTTAAATGAGGTTTAGACAAGAAATAACTTTACATATTATTAACAGCTTTGGAGCTACAAAGGTTTACACAGGTCATGCTATTGTTTTGTTTTACCTGTTGCAGTTATTGCAATATGGCTTAACGTACATAGGTATATAATTTTGTACAAATGGAACTGATTTCACTTTTGCATGGTGTTATAAAAATCACAAACAACACAAGCAACATAACCTCTGGGAACTGACAAGCCATTGTCAGAATTACTTTTGTAATTCATGCCCAAAGATAAGGGGGAAAGCTGCCACTAAGGAAAGACAGACTGGATTGTTTGATATCACATTTCTCAACTTTAAACTTCTATATATTTTTCTGTGAGTTAAGAAAAATCTTTATATTCTGCACTCACGGGAGTACTCTAGCAAGTTGCACCGGTGACAATGCAGATTGGCGTCACTTATAATTGGGCCAAAAATAAGGCCCTTCCTGCCATGTTCTTTGTAGGAGAATATTGACTTTTTAGAGAGCTAAAGGACACTTCTTTTTTCTGGGCATCCCCAGAGTCCCATCTGTTAATTATACCAACCTCTCCTGTCAATGTTATGCACACAGAGTGCGTGTGCATTATGTCAGGTAAAATCAAAGTCCTCAGAGCAGAGTGAAGATCCTAATTCATTTTAAGTACAGTATCAAAGTGTCTTGGAGAAACATTTATATGAAGCCTCAAGTCTCACAGGAATGACTAACTTCTGTTAAAATATGAGTGAGCTGAAAGAAGGGATTCAAAGGTTCTGAGCACTAGGTTGTTCTTTAGGGTTAAGGTGTCTCAGGTTAAATGTTTTACTGCAGCATCATCTGCCTGTAGTACAAGTTACTAAAGACCTGCTCTTAACTCAGAATAGTTTCCCAATTTTAGGACTGAAGTGATATTCAACTACAGTTAAAACTGTCAAGGGGAAAAAAAAAGAAGAAAAAAAAGGACTTCGGAGAAATTTTAGCCGATAAATTAGAAGTATTTAAAACAAACAAAAAAACAAACCAACCATTGTTCCTGGGCTAAGCACTTTGAGTGCTTCTTACAGAGAGTAGCAAGGGGGTGAGGGGAGAGAGAGTAAAAATGAAGAAAAGAAATTGTAAAACAAAAATACATTCAACCCTCTATTTTCTAATGTACCCTAAAATGTTCAGAAGATAGCTATAAACACTTCACATAACTGGATATTTCTGCAGAAAATTACTTTGTGTTTCTAACTCCTGATGACCAATATCTCCCTGCTCCAATACTTTGTGATGAGATGGTTTATGCCAAGTACAGTGGGAATATGCTCTAACTAACAACCTGATATTTGGAATTCTCATTTAGCAATTACAGCACAAGGATCCTGTCACTTTTCCGCTTAAGACTAAGGCATGTCTACACTAGCACTCATGTTGGGAAAACTTTTGACACTCTGGGGTGTGGAAAAAACCCACATCCCTGAGTGACATAAGCTTTGCCGGCATAAACACTTGGGTACACAGCACTGTATCTTGCTGACATAGCTACCACCACTCATTGAGCTGGTTTTATGTCAATGGGAGAGCTCTCCCCCATAGGCATAATGCGGCTACATGAGCAATCTTATAGAAGCACAGCTGTATTGGTATAGCTGTGCCACTGTAAGCTTGTATGTGCAGACATGACCGTATTTTGTTAGCAGATGCACGTGTTTTATACACATTTTAGGAGAAACCCATATCTGCTTGCCAGAGGTGAATTAGTTGGCTAACATACTTTTTCTGAGTAACAAGCTGCAAGTTGCAGAAAACCACCACCAGATGGTGCAATCCATCACATTTCTTTGCTTGCACACTGTGCAGCCCCAGAAACTGGGAGGCACCTGCAATAACAAGAACATTCGGTACATTAGAAGGAAACAGTTCATTTTACAATAAATTACTATACAGATAGGATAATGAAGTTATTGGTCAACATCTTGCTCAACCAGAATGATATGAAGTTCACAAAGTGCAACATATAACATGTATTTTAGAAACCAGATCTAAGACTACTGACGACCCACCATGCTTGTTCTGAGCCTAGAAGGTCGAGTACAGAATACTTTAAACATTTAATAATTGTTCAGTTATTTAATATTTCAAGCCTGCCCAGTTTTATGTATGCACTGATCTATACTTGTAACTTAACACCTGACAAAATTGAGAAATATTTTGTTCCAGGTTTGCCAAGTCTTAATTAAAACCAACAGAGCTAAGTATAAGCAAAGATTTTATTTAAATCATTTTCAGAAATCACAATTTGCCAAATGTACATGAGCATAATGAAACACACTGTTCTGAAAAGAAGTGGGCATAAATATGGAGCGGACATAATGCAGTATCTATCAAAACATTTTTTTAAAAAGAACATGTCTCATTTCATGGCATTTGTGTGATCCAGGAGACAGGGTAACATTAGAATGCAAAAATAAGAACAGTTAATCCTTTTCTTCATAACGCTGAAATATTTTGTCTCAGAGATTTAAGCACAATAATTTCTTGAAATCGCCATTTCAAGGTTGCTGAACAATTTGAAATGGATAAATTTGTAACTCTCAAGGATTTCCAGCTTCCACCAGGTGCTGTCAGAAAAATCAAATTGCAATAAAGTGAACTTTAAATGTTTTCAAGAAAATTATAGTGCACTTCCTATAGAGGAAGTGATGCAAAATTAACATCTGCCTAATAATTTACATCAGTAGGTTTCCAAATAGGAAATGTACCTTTCGATCATTAATGTTCTTTTATGGAAGCAGGAACAACAACTAGCATAATGCCTTAAATATCAGTTCTTACACCCTTCCACTAAGTGGAAAACCTGCCTAAATTTCATGGGGATAATTTGTGGCCAGCTGTAGCTCACTCACAGTGCTTCACCATGGTCACATGCACTTAGTCTCATATAGTGATGCAAATGTATGTCATTTTGTATTTTTAACATAAGATAGAGAAAATATACATTACAATCAGAACTGGGTTTATGATATACATATAAATACATCAAGAATTACACTCCAGTTTTGGAAGCATGTTAGAAGGGGGAAATCTGGAACAACAGAAACTGGGCATTGCCAATAGGCTATGGAAAGCATTTAATCAAAGACATCACTTTTTTCAATCATTTCAAACAAAAATAAAGAAGTCTTGAAAAGAGGAAGTGTTAACATCCAAGAGTAGAGGGTGATGACTAAAGCTCCTGATATTTCCTCAGGATTGTCAGCTACTCTCAAGGAATGACGTCAGATATTGATGGTCTAATCTCACAATTCAGAAACATTGGTCTACAGACCAATCAGCAGATTCCACTTTCTGCTCTTGCCTTCTTCACATTCTGGTCTCTCCAAATGTAACACACATTTAACAGAACAGCTGAAATAAAAGAACAAAAATATTAACAAAGCCTTATTAATCACAAATTTCACTCAAGTAATTTCTACTCTTCCTCAGAATTTCCTTAAGTGGTGAGGCTGTTTTTCAAGAGTGGTGTTGGAGAGACCTCATCAACTCAGTTAACATCCTCCAGTTTAAAAATAAAATGCTACGCTAAACACAACTGACGGTAAGGGTAAGGATGACCTGTGACCATTACCTCCCCTTAAAGAGAATTCACTTGAAAATCCAAACACACCTGAGAAAATCTTCCCCTCTTAAATCAGGGGTTCTCAAACTGGGGGTTGGGACCTCCAGTATTTATAATAGTGTTAAATATTTTAAAAAGTGTTTTAAATGTATAAGGGGGTGGCACTCAGAGGCTTGTTGTGTGAAAGGGATCACCAGTACAAAAGTTTGAGAACCACAGCTCTAAATCATTATTTTGGAAGTTGTTATACCAGCCAACAAGTGGAATCCCACTTAAACAATTACCACTTAATCAAAAGTCAGACCTTTCTGCTGGAACAAGGCTGTGATGAGCAACACCTTAGGATGCAGCTGGAGAGGGGGAGCCAGATGGAGAAAGCAAAAGAATTGGAGGGCAACACAGCCTGGGAGTTTTCCCTTTGCCCTTCCGGTGTACCTCCCAAAGCCCAAAATGAAGGGTGCCTGGACTCCTGGGGGCCTTCGGAGGTGCACAGGAGTTGGGCTCCCTTAAGCATTTTAAAGAGACAAGGTGGGTGAGGTAATATCTTTTACTGGACCAACTTCTGTTGGTGAGATAGACAAGCTTTCGACCTTACAAAGAGCTCATCTTCAGGTCTGTAAAAGGTACTGAGCAACACAGCCAAATGCAAGGTGGACCAGATTGTTTAGCATAGGTAGTTAGCACATAATATAAAGGTAGAGTGGCTCATTAAGCTCTGCAGTCATAGGACAAAAAGAGGAGGGTAGTGGGTTGCAGATTGGTAAAAAGCATAAATCCAGTGTCTGTTCAGTCCATGATTTTTACTGACTAACAGAGTTAGGAATTTAAGATCCCAGGCTCATCTTTTGAAAGCACCGAGAGCCTTTTTAGACTTGAGGGGGAGATATTGGAATACAGTGACAAGCCTCGTAGACCCCCATTCTGCCCTTGTTGCATGCCTCACATTCTGCTGCCTCCACAAAAACCTTCTTCACTATTCGCTCAGTTTTCCCATTTTCTCCAGTGAACACTTCCCATACCTCACTGACAACATTTGTACCACCTTCTTCACAGCCCTCCTTGAGCTCGATGCTCTGGTCAGCCCACTCACTACAACACAACACCCTCACTAAATGCACACTCACGCCCCTTTCCTGCAGAACTCCTAAGATTCACAGAAATGGAGCACCTAAGGAAATCCAGGGAGAGGGTAGCAGGAGACATGAGGGAGTAGCAGAACATGGAGGCACACCCTAAATAGATGTTCTAAATCTAGAATCTGGCAAAAGTGTTAGAAGAATTTTCAAGGGTGATGATCACTACATTTTCATTTTATTTCCACTCTTTTCAACGGCGTGTCTGATTAGCTTCAGTATATGTAAACATTCTCTTTTCTTCATTGACAAGCTACCCTAGTGATTGGTCATTTGACAGTCTATTTTAACATCTTCTGGATTGAGGTATCATTCTGACATTCCGATTTTAAATCTGAAGATTTAAAATCGGAATGTAGCCACCAAAACTTTGTCTTGTACTCTACATCAGAAATAGGAGACCTGAAAAAAAATCAGTTAAACTCTCTCTCCTTTTCCATTGTTTTTTATGAAAATGGGGAAAAAAAAAAAAAAGGATGAACACAATTTAGGATATCATAATTCAATAACTATTTGTTCACCTAACTTCATATTTCAGAGAAAAATTCTACTTCTTCCCCAGACATACCCCAAATTTTTTCCTTTGTTAGCAGAGTCATTTAAGTGGGGGAAAGACAGATAAATGCGCACCCTTCCAAATTACCCTGGAAACTCAAATGCTTAACCATGAACTAATCCATTCTAGAATCCATGCCAATTTTCTGGCCATAGACAGCTGAACTTGAACTTTCACCTTCTCCAGTTTGTTTCAGTTCTTGTTGAAAGGCAAGTCAACGCACAGAATCATAGAACTTAAGATCAGAAGGGACCATTATGATCATCTAGTCTGACCTCCCGCAAGATGCAGGCCACAAAAGCTGACCCACCCACTCCTGAAATAATTCTCTCCCTTGACTCAGCTGTTGAAGTCCCCAAATCCTGATTTAAAGACTTCAAGTAGCAGATAATCCTCAAAACCTCCAGGGCCACTGCCAATCTACCCTGGAGGAAAATTCCTTCCCGACCCCAAATATGGCGATCAGCGGAACCCCGAGCATGCGGGCAAGACTCTCCAGCCCAGACACTCAGGAAAAAGACTTTCAATATCCCAACATTGACCGTTATTGACCTATTGACTAAATCACGTTATCCTATCAAACCATTCCCTCCATAAACTTATCAAGCTTAAATAAACCTATCAGGTATATAGCTGGATTATTTTACTTAAAGATACTGTCAACATAGCTTTCAGAATTTAAACATGTTAATTACTTTTAAATCATACATCTCAGAAGCTTAAATGACATGACTGCACTGGTTTGTTATTGTCAAGTTGCTCATAATTATCCACCAGCTGACACTGACTGGAGTTTTATATAAGTGGCTGCATTTCCCTGCTGTGTTTGTATAGTTTTTAGAGTTTTTCCTACACTGAAGGGACTCTTTTTCAGTACTTTACCCCTTGTCTTCATTTCCCAGCAGAATCTCCATCTCACTTCTTGCTCTGAAGAGAACAACACTTCTCTCACTTCCACAGAACTCTAATACAACAAGAAGGTGGCAGCATCACAGCCTCATTATCCCAGTTTGCCTCACAGGTTCTGTACTGGTTTTTGCGCCGCTGGTTTTCAGCCAAACAGGATGGCTGGGTACCAGTAGCAAGGTAAGCAGGATCACAAGATGAGAAGGAGGAGACTGCCAGCAAAGGATAAGTAGGTGTGAGTTTTTTCTTTCAAAAGTCCTGAAGCAGACCCATCTTCCAGTGGCCAGAAACCGACCCTCCTCCCAGGGGTCCAACACTCAAGTGGCTACCTCTTAAAACTTGGAAGTTAGCCAGTTCCCAGGTTACATTCTTCTGGAAATCTAAGATCAGATCTAACATAAATCAGGACAGCTCTATTTGAAGTCTACAGAGTAACTGACTTACACTAGTTGATGATTTGGCCTCTAATTTTCAGAGGCAAAATGACAACGGCAATAGAAACGGTTAGAACTTCTGTTTTCTGTCTCAATTGACATCAACAGTTTAGTACTGTGCCAGAGGAAAGACTGCCACTACTGAATTATCAGCATTTCCTGCAGCAACTGGGGTTTGATGACAGTAATATAGCTGCATATCCAATTCCCCTATTCATTGATGAGTGGAGCAAACTCTCATTGTACTACCCAGGAAGGGGGATGGGGGACCTGTAGGGGAGCATGGCTCCCCCAAAGCATAAAGAGGAGGAATAGCTCTCTCAAGAGAAACAGTGCTGTGCTGCACCTGAATAAAAGTGTTACAGCAGGTGAAGGATAATACAGTAGGCAAGTGGAGATTAATTACCCATGAAGTTGACTAGTACAGCTGTTCAAGCCCTCTGCTTTACATCTCATCCAAAAGATCTGTTGCTTCTACTGAATAAAAGTGGCCTAATTTTCAGAGGTGCGGGTTCTCTTGTTGACGACAATGGAAGCTGTGAGTACTCAACAACCTTTTAAAAATAAGGCTCCTTATTTACGTTTTTAGATAGGAACATAATGGCCATACTGGGTCAGACCAATGGTTCATCTAGCCCAGTAGCCTGTCTTCCGACAGTGGCCAATGCCAGGTGATTCAGAAGGAATTAACAGAACAGGCAAGCAATGAGAATGGGATTCCTGGATGCCCCATCATCTCAGGCATTGGCACCCTGACAGCAGGATTATCTGGCTATGTAGACTCTCTCCTCAGGCCCTATGCTACCAGCACTCCCAGATATCTTTGAGACACCACTGACTTCCTAAGGAAACTACAATCCTTTGATGATCTTCCAGAAAATACCATCCTGGCCACTATGGATGTAGAAGCCCTCTACACCAACATTCCACACAAAGCTGGACTACAAGCCATCAGGAACAGTATCCCCGATAATGTCAAGGCAAACCTGGTGGCTGAACTTTGTGACTTTTTTGTCCTCACCCACAACTATTTCAGATGTGGGGACAATTTATACCTTCAAGTCAGTGGGACTGCAATGGGTACCCACATGGCCCCTCAATATGCCAACATTTTTATGGCTGACCATTGATGACATCTTCATCATCTGGACCCATGGGAAGGAGGGCCTTGAGGAATTCCACCAAGATTTCAACAAATTCCACCCTACCATCAACCTCAGCCTGGACCAGTCCACACAAGAGGTCCACTTCCTGGACACTACAGTGCTAATACACAATGGTCACATAAACACCATACATGCCTCCAGCTTTCATCCAGACCACATCACACAATCCATTGTCTTCAGCCAAGCTCTAAGGTACACTAGCTGTCATCTACAGCCCCCAACTAAAACCTGTCCAGCACATCAATGATCTACAACTTATCCTGACGGACAATCCCTCACCATCACAGACCTTGGGAGACAGGCCAGTCCTCACTTACAGACAGCCCCCGCAACCTGAAGCAAATAGTCATCAGCAACTACACACCACACAACAAAAATACCAACCCAGGAACCAAACCGTGCTACAAACCCCGGTGCCAACTCTGTCCACATATCTATTCAAGGGACACCATCATAGGACCTAACCACATCAGCCACACCATCAGGGGCTTGTTCACCTGCACATCTACCAATGTGATATACACCATCATGTGCCAGCAATGCCCCTCTGCCATGTACATTGGCCAAACCAGACAGTTTTTATACAAAAGAATAAATGGACACAAATCTGACATCAGGAATCATAACATTCAAAAACCAGCAGGAGAACACTTCAATCTCTCTGGTCACTCAATAGCAGACCTCAAAGTGGCAATTCTTCAAACAAAAAAACTTCAAAAACAGACTCCAACGTGAAGCTGCAGAACTGGAATTAATTTGCAAACTAGATACCATTAGGTTAGGCTTGAATAAAGACTAGGAGTGGTTGGGTCATTACAAAAGCTAAATGTAATTTCCCCAATACTAATTTCTCCCTACTGTTACTCACACCTTCTTGTCAACTGTCTGTAATGGGCCATTCTCTTACCACTTCAAAAGTTATTTCTCCTCCCTTGGTATCCTGCTGTTAATTGATTTATCTCGTTAGACTAATTAACACTTGGTAAAGCACCCCCATCCTTTCATGTATTTATACCTGCTCATCTTTTACTTCATACATCTGATGAAGTGGGTTCTAGCCCATGAAAGCTTATGCCTAAATAAAATTGTTAGTCTCTAAGGTGCCACAAGGACTTTTTTTTTTTTGCGCTTATACAGACTGACACGGCTACCACTGAAACCCATCCCCTGTTGTTCGCTCCCAGCTTCTGGCAATCAGAGACAAGGGACACCCAGAGCATGTGGTTCTCTCTGACCATCTTGGCTAATAGCCATTGATGGACCTATCCTCCATGAACTAATCTAATTCTTTTTGGAACCCCATTATATTTTTTCCCTTCACAACATCTCCTGGAAATGAGTTCCACAGGTTGACTGTCCACTGTATGAAGAAGTACTTCCTTTTGTTTTAAACCTGCTGCCTATTAATTTCATTGGGGGACTTTTTTTTTTAATTGTGTAAATGAGTAAATAACGCTTACTTATTCACTTCCACATCATTCACAATTTTCTAGATAGACCTCTATTCTATCCCCCACTTAATCATCTCTTTTCCAAGCTGAAAAGTCCCAGTCTTTTTAATCTCTCTGCACAAGGAAGCTGTTCCATACCTTAATCATTTTTGTTGCTCTTCTCTGTACCTTTTAAAATTCTAATAAACCTTTTTTGAGATGTGGTGACCAGAACTGCATGCAGTATTCAAGGTGTGGGTGTACCATGGAAATATATAGTGGCATAATGATATTGTGTGTCTTATTAGCCATCCCTTTCTTAATGGTTCCTAACATTGTTAGCTTTTTTCACTGCCACCACAATGACTCCAAGATCTCTTTGAGTGCTAACAGCTGATTTAGATCCCATCATTTTGTAAGTATAGTTGGGATTATGTTTTCCCCAATATGCATTACTTTGCATTTATCAACATTAAAATTTCATCTGCCAATTGCTTGCCCAGTCACCCAGTTTTCTGGGATACCTTTGTAACTCTTTGCAGTCTGCTTTGGATTTATCGGAGTAATTTTGTTCCTTCTGCAAATCTTGCCACCTCATTGTTTACCCCTTTTCCCAGATCCGCACTGGATCCAGTATAGATCCCTCCATTCTGAAAACTGACCATTTATTTCTACCCTTTGTTTTCTTTTAACTGGTTACTGATCCATGAGAGGACCTTCCCTCTTATCCCATGACTGCTTACTCTGTTCAAAAGCCTTTGGTGAGAGACCATGTCAAAGGCTTTCTGAAAGGTCAAGTACACTGTATCCACTGGATCACCCTTGTCCAAAGAATTCTAATAAAGATTGGTGAGACATGCTTTCCCTTTACAAAAGCAGTGTTGACTCTTCCTCAGATTGTGTTCATCTGTGTGTCTGTTAATTCTGTTCTTTACTATAGTTTCAACCAATATGGGTCTAGTTGTCTCAAATTAGGCAAAATAATTTGAAAATTTTGGCCCTGGTTTGCAATCTTGAGGAGGTCTTTGTTGCATGCAAAAGGCACTACACAGTATCAAATCAGTAACAATGAAAAAATGAAGATTCTGAATAATGCTACCAAAAAATAAGTAATGAAAATGCTACTTACATTGGGTCTCAAGATTTGGTGAGCTCTGACTTTGATTGTGGACTCCCACAAGATGCATATTTTTGATTATTTACGTCTTCCTCTGTGTGTCTCTTCATGTCTTCCACTGGTTGGCTATGTTTGTCTTCCTTCCTTTCTATATGTGTTTGCTGAACCATATATTTCTCTTGGGTGGCCACAGTCTGCCCCGCTTCTTTTTCTTTTAGCTTTGGTTGGTCTGTTCTTGTCTCTTTGGATAAGTCTTCTGAAACACTCATATCTATCGCTGAGTTTTGAGCCCCTAAACTTTCACTTGAAACATCTTCAGGGACAGCTACAATCTTTCCTGAATCCTGAATTTCAACCTCTTTCGACATATCAGAAATTAATGACGCATCTTCTGTTTGTTCTAGGGTAGCTTGTTTCTCTGCAGACTGTGTTAAAATAGTATGTTTGACTGTACTTGCTTGCTGGAACTCTTGTTCTTTACTCTCTATTGTCTTTTCACCTTTTACAAGAAGCTGCTGATGAGCCTGTACACTTTCCTGAACTTCAGATATATTTATACCTTTTTGACTTCCGTCTGTTGATTCAGTCTGCTGCTGGGATTCCATGCACACAGCAGCTGGCTCTTCTGTTCTTTCAAGTTTGTCAACGGCAGTCTGAATTATCTTTAATACAATTTTTGTACTCTGAGATTCTATAGTGACAGACTGAACAGTATCTTTTTCGAATTCTCTGTGGGTTAGAGATGGGCTTTTTGTATCTTGAGAAACTAGTTTTTCCCCAGCTTCTTCCCTAAACTCTGGCTTCTGTTGCTCCTTCCCCTGGGTTGTGTCATCCACGAAATCTTTTTGGACCAAATCAGGTTGTGTACATCTTGTTGCTTTCTCAGTCATTCCATCCACCATTGCAGCGGTCATCTCTGATACTGACACTGTTGCAGTTTCTTCACTCCTACTGTTTGCAGCCTCAAATCCCGAATGAGCAATGGTAATATCTTGGACTAGTTCAGGAAATAGTTTTTCAGGCACTGCTTCTAAAGGCTTTAAAGTTTCAGCTGAGGTTTCCATAGATGTTACAGTTTCTGCAATGATTTGTTCTTCAATTGCTGCAGCTGTAACAGGCACAGATGCTTTTTGAGCCTCAGAGCTTTCAATACTAGGAATGGGTGAGCCAGTATCTTCCAGCTGCACAGCTAAAATCTCTTGCTGCACTGGAGTTGAATAAAGTTTATCACCGCTTGCAAGTTCCAATTTTCCAGATTCAAACAAATCTTTTTCCACTTCTGTCATTAGCTCAAACTTGGTTTCCTCTCGCTGACTGTCATTTGAACTTGTCGCAGTCAGTAGAAGTGTTTGTTTTGCTTCCATAGGCTCCTCTTCGTCTCCCTTTCCACACACAGGCAGTTCTTTAGGACATATGTCGCTCTGTAGAGGGGCCCCATTTACAACTGCCCCTGGGTATTCTGATACTAGGTTAGATGGCGCATCTTCTACATCATTCTGCATGGGAGCCTCAGCTGCAACCGCTTCAGTGTGTTCTGATTCCAAGGTAAGCACAGCATCTTCTACCTCTGTCTTCACAGGTGCCTCAGTTACCCCACTCTGCATTGCATCCCCAGTTAAAATTATCTCTGTGCATTTTGATTCTAAGGAAAGCAGGGCATCTTCCATCTCACTCTGCATAGGGATCTCAGTTCCCTCATTCTTCACGGTGGTCTCTATTGCAGTGATTTCTGTGCATTTTGATTCTAAGGTAAGCATGGAATCGTCCACCTCATTCTGCACTGTAGCCTCCTCAGTTACCTCACTCTGCACAGTGGCCTCAGCAGCAATTGCTTCTATGCATTTGGAGTCCAAGAGAAGCAAGGCATCTTGCACCTCACTTTGCATGGGAGCCTCAGTTGCAAGTGCTTCTGTGCATTCTTTTTCTACAATATGCACAGCATCTTCCACCCCACTTTGCACAGCGGCCTCAGTCACATCACTCTGCATTGGAGCCTCAGATGAAACTGTTTCAGTGCATTCTGCTTCTAAGATAAGCACGGCACCTTCCACCTCTTTCTTCACAGGAGCCTCAGTTACCTCACTCTGCATCACCCCCTCAGTAGCAATTCCTTCCACCTCACTCTGCACAGTGGCCTCAGTGCCCTTAGGTTCCAAGGTAAGCATAGCATCTTGCCCCTCACTTTGCACAGAGGCCTCAGTCACATCACTCTGCACTGGAGCTTCAGTTGCAACTGCTTCAGTGCATTCTGAGTCTAAGATGAGCACGGCATCTTCCACCTCATTCTTCACAGGAACCTCAGTTACCCCACTCTGCATAGGGGCCTCATCTACATGTGCTTCTGTGCATTTTGGTTCTAAGGCCTCGCTGGCATGTTCCCTTTCACTCGGCACTGGGATGTCAGTGGGGGACTGAGCTGCAGTTGCTTCTGTACGTTTTGATTCTGAAGAGAGCACGGCATCTTCTGCCTCACTCTGCAAAGAGGCTTCTGTTACAGTTACTTTCATGCATTTTGATTCTAAGTTAGGCACCATGTCCACCACTTGCTTGAATTCCTGGGACATCTCAAGCTTTGCTTCATGTGTTTCACTTTCAGATCCATCCACTTCTGGAGCACCTTCATCTGTGATTTCACCTGGAATTATTACTTTTAAATTCACTTTGGCCTCTTCAGTTGAAATTTCTTGTTGTTTTACTACTGTAACATACTCAGCTTTCACTTCATGCTCTGCCTTGGTAGTTATTGTGACACTACTGTAAAATTCCTCGTCTTTCAATTTACCTTTCTCTAGAATCCTTTCTACTTCAGACGTTTCTTCATGTCTTTCTATAAATGCTTGTTCAGTTTCTTGCCATTGACTTTCATCTGCCAATCTATCCAGACTTTTAGCTTCTTCTGTGTGTTCCTTCATCACTGCACACTTTTCACTCATTTCTGACACTTCCTGTAGAACACTTCCGTCAGCTTCATTTCTGCCTCGAACACTTCTTGCACTTTCCATGTGTTGAATGTCAGCCTCTTCAGGTTCTTCTTTCTTTAAGGACTGTTCAACCAACACAGTTTCTTTGCATATGACTGTAGCTTCATCTTTCATTTCAGATCCAATTTTCTGCACTGACTGAATTATGACTCCAGTCACAGGTCTTTCACTAATCATCTGTACTTTATCTGACAGCTTCACTCTTTCTACAACTTCCTCAAGAATTTCCTGTGTTTGTTTATTTAATTCTTTTAAATTTTGCTCAGTCCCTTCTATCTCCTGAACAGGTGTAACTTCTTCTGTAGTATCTGGGGATTCAGTTAACTGTGACACTGCAGAAACCATCTCAGTCGTCTCCTCTGCAAGGGACACTTCTGATGCTTCTTCACCACAGGACACTTCTGCTGCCTCTTCCAGTGCTGTCAAGGCTTCTGACGTTAACTCCAGCTCACTTACTATAGTATCATCACTAATGTCCTTTCTCAACTCTGGCAAAGTTTTAGAAACCACCACTGTCTTTTCTACAACAACTTCAGTTTCAAATATCTGCTCAGTTTGTTCATCATCATCTTTTTCCTGTTCAATGGACTCTGTCACAGTAGCAGATATCCAAGATGGTGACCTTTCTTCAATACTGGTAACTGCTCTCTCCCCCTCTACAACAGTCACAGTAACTGCATGAACCAGTCCTTCATTAAATTGCTCAATAATTAAGGTATCTTCTAATTTTTCAGCTCTCTTTTCATCTAAAGTTTCTTCCCTTATTGCCTCAGCTTGTGTTGCTTGTTGGGCCTCAATTTTCTCTTGTTCAGCTGCTTCATACTCAGATAAAGGAACAACAGCTGGAACATCAGAGTCTTCTTCATTGGTTTCTGTCATCTCTTCTCCAGCTTCCTCAACACAAGCTTGTTCTGGCTTCCCGTCTGACTTTTTCTTCCGACGACCAGGTATTAATTTTTTAAATGAAACCCATGTTTCTTCTTTTCCAGGTTCACCATCTGAAGTAGAATGTTCGATGCTGGAAACTAACACAGATTCTTCAGTTCTCTCTTCCATTTTGGTTTTGGATTTTCTTCTTGGAGTGACTAATCTTTTAAATGATTCCCAGGTTGAAACACCCTCTCCTTCAGATGGACTTCCAGCTTGTTCTGGTGAGGAACTTCCTTGTCCTTGATCACTTTCTTGGGAACTAGTTAGGATCATGTCTGGAGCAGTTTCTTTGCTTTGGCCAACTTCATCTATTTTTTGGCCTTCTTGAGCAAGCCTCTGTCCTACTTCCTCATCAGAAGAGGAGGATTTCCTAGCTCTTTTCTTAGAGGAGCCTACACAAATTAAGGCTTCCCATGATACAGAAGTATCAACCTTTCGTTTTGGCTCTTCTGTGCTTTTTTCTAGCTTCTGCTCCTCACCATTTACTTTAGTTTCTTCCTGATTTTCAGAGACTGCACTTTCAGTAGAAGACAAGGTAGCACTCTTTGCCTTATCAATTTCTTCTTCTTTGTCACTTTCAGAAAGCCTTCTGACACGTTTCTTGGGAGTCACCATCTTTTTAAACGATGCCCAAGGAGTTACACACTCTCTTTTCCTCTCTACATCTGAAATTACTCCTTCTTCAGTTTCAGTGACCTGTGTTGCATCTATGGCTTTCTCCACAGAAGGAGGCTCTGTTGATTCTTCAGGTGAAGAGGCAGAGCTCTCTGCCTTTAGTTCTTCTGGACTTTCTGGGGAATCAGCTAAATGTTGAATTTGTTCTACTTGTTCCCCTGGCTTAGTTTCTTCTCTCTTTCCTTTATGCTTCTTTCCAGAAAGCTTCTTTAAGCCAGTTCCTGTAAAAAGTTTCTTTAGGGGGCTGCCTTGCACTTTGGCTCTTTCTTGTGATGACAACAGTTCAACCTCAGTAGTGATGCCTTCTGGAGGCTTACATGCAGCTGCATCTTCAGGGCTTGGTTCTGTTTGCTTGATGTGGTCATCTACTACTATGCATACTGTTCCTTTGGCCTTTAGTTGTTCCTCAGTGGGTTGAATTCTTTGTAGCTCACCATCTCCTTCAACTGATTGTTCAGAAGCTGAGGAGGGCATCTGTTCTATCTCATTTGTTTTAACCTCTTTTGCCTCTGTAGTGCTAACATGAACTTCTTCCTCTAACTTTTCATCAAAGATTTCAGTTGCCAGTGGAGCTTTTGGTTCAGGTTTCTCAATTTTTTCACCAAACACTTCTGAACTTGTAGCTCCAATGACAACAGATTCTTCTTTAGATTTTTCACCAACTATTTCCATGGTTGTGGGAGCTGGTAGTTCAGACTTCTCTTCAAAGTGTATTTCAGTTTTTTCTTCTAAGGATATTTTACATTCTTTCACTGGTTTTGGTTTTTCTTCAGGGGATAGGTCTACTTTTTCTTCACAGGACACTTCAGATTCCTTGTTTACACTTTCAATGGTCTCTTGTGGAAGTGACTGTTCAGAAGGAATAATAACTTCCTCCTTCAAACTTGCTTCTACTTGGATCTCTGTCACTTCCCTTTCTTGCTCTTCCTTTTCTTTCTCAGTTTTCTCCTTCTCAGGTGCTTCTACTGGGATCTCTGCCACTTCTCTTTCTTGCTCTTCCTTTTCTTTCTCAGGAGTCTGCTGCTCATCCTCTTTAGGCTTCCTAAAACTTGTCTTTTTCCTAAACCCAGCCCAACCCTGAGTAAAAAATTTTCTTAGTGGTGATGCGGTTTCATTAACTAATCCATTTGTTGGAGACTCTGGTGACTTGCTAGGTTCTTTTTTTCCTTCTGCCTCTTCCTCACTTGGGCTTTCTGCTACCTTTTCAGGAAGAGATTCATCTTTCTGTTCCTCATTCTTTGGTTCTTCTTCAATCTTTTCTGCAGGGTGGGTCACCTCACTTTCTGTTGCTTCCTCCACCATTTCTAATTTGACTTCTTTATGATCTCCAGCTCCATTTGCTGCCACTTCTGCTTCCTCTTTTTTTACAGTCAGTAGCTGAACAGGTTCAGACTTTTCAGTCTTATCTTTTTTAACAGTAAACTTGAAACCAACAAATTTAAAAACCTTTTTAAATCCAACATCATTAGACTGAGATTCACTGGGCTGTTCTAGCTCTTCTACTTTTTCTTCTTCTGATGGCAACTGTTCGTTAGCTTCTTGAACATCTTTCTGTCCGTCTTCAACACCATCCTTATCAGTTGATTCTGGTGGCATGGCTTCCATATTTTCAGCTAGCTCTTCTTTTACAATCACATTCGCAGGTTCTCTTTGTCCAACTGTAAAGTAAAAATCAGATAGAAACAAATTAGATTTACCATCTTAATTCACTAAAATATGTATTAAAATCACTCAAAAGATAATACATACTTCAACTTTTAATACAGATATATATTTACATTTTAAGGTGATCTTGTAAAATATAAATTCCAGTAGTATGATGGCACCTCTTAGGTCTGCTAATTAAGGGTTTATCTGCAGCTATTATAAAGCTAGTTTCCCCCTCATCTGTAAGAGGTGAAGAAAATCAGATCTGGATTGGTCTTGTTGCTTGACAGAAAGCTCATTCAGAACATTCTAGGCTCACTCTCATTCTTTCTGGGCAAGCGAAGTTCAAGAGTATAAAACAAGTTCAATTCTCAGGTTTTGTTTGGGAAACTGCTGTTCACTTCAGTAATGCCTCTACTTAGAAGATACATACGACATTAGTAATTTTTTCTGAAGCAGATGCTCAACCTCATTCCCAGTTCGGAGAAGAGCATAGCATCAAGAATGAAAGCACCAATCCTGCAAACTCACCCTGAGATCTTTATCCTTTTCCACACATTGCCAGTATTGAAATGTTCTGACGGCTAGATCTTATCTACTCACCAGTGCAACAGCTTATCAAATCAGTGAGGTTGCAGAGGTGTAAAAAGAATATAGTTTGGCTTGCAGAATCAAAGCTGGTGATGATGCATGAGAAGGCAAGAACCCAGTTTTAATCTCAGGTGCTAGCAGCTTTATCTCTGCTTAGCTGCTCCCTGCGTGCTGCTCTAGTGGCTTTTGCCCCCATTAGACAGAGCACTGCCCCAGTGAAGGCAGAGGACATCTGATTTAAAAAATACAATATAGTGTGGGGAGGGAAGGAAAAGAGAACAAGTACACGCCATCTGGTCTATATTATGCACTCTATGTAATGCATGTCCTCTGGTGCAGTGGTGCTGGTTATAGTATTGGGGTGGAGGATCGACCAGGATCTTCCTGTTCCCTACCACTCTCAGGTCCATGCGCAGGAGTGGGAGTACAAGCCCCAAGGAAACTAGTCATTCCATCTCCCTCCCTGCGCAGGTATGGTAGAATGCAACAGAATGCGGTGTCTTCCACCCTCTTACTCCCCTGCACTGCCAAACAAATCACAATTTAGCTCTAAATAAAAATACAGACTAAAAGAAGTTTATTTTTTCCTCTCCACAAGAGATTTTCCAGAGCCTTATAATTAAAAAAAAAAGTAAGATTTTCATCAAACATTTTAAGTTAGTTTCTACTTACAATGAACCTTTCTGCACCACATGCTGACACCTGCTTCTGTGCATGTCAGTCTCTGAGCCCCCCCTTCCTGGTTTCCTACAGATCGTCAAAGGGGGCAAATCTCATTACAGGTTTCCTGCCAAGATCATTTGGCCTGTAGGTGGAGACAGTTTAGTTTATGCCTTACATGGAGTACAATCAGAATTCTAATAGGCACTGTAGTCTTTCTGGATGAGTGCCAGGGTTCTTGATTTATATAGTACATTATAGCTGTTTTGGCAAAATGTGCCAATGACTGCGTCCTTATTAGTATATTGCCAGTACGGTTAGCAACAACCCAAGAGAGACAGCAGTTGTGAACTTAAATGCAGTGTATGCACTCTAATGTTTAGACTATAAGATTATAATGTTACCCTAATGGCCAAATGCACTTAGCAGGAAAAATAAAATGGAACGGCATGGGGGGGGAGAGGAGGAGGAGCAGTTTGGAATGTAAGTAAAAGGAAAAGCTCAGAGACTCCAAAACGCGCACAGAAGAAATGAATGCAGGAATGCATTGCATTCCACTCACAACTACTGACTTATGACAGTTAAAATTATTGAATTCCATATAATCAACATAGACCTTGTGCTGACCCTGCTGTTGCTAAATGCGGACAATACCAACTTACAACTATTTTGCTTTGAAGAAACGCAGTTGCACAGAGTAAGTTGCAAACAAAAAATTTCAACCTTGGTCCTCCAATCAAATAGAGACTATAGATCCTTGGCACCTGTGAAGGGCAACTGGCTTCACTGGGGCAGGAGAGTCACAAAGGTGTACCTGTCTGCATCCAATTGTAGGATCGGGGTTATATTGTATAAAACCCACTCAAATAACGAATCTATGAAACTTCCAACAGTTTAACCCTGAGGGAGGACCTCGGCGCTCATATCCAAGAAGGATCAATGAATTTTGAAGGTATTTTTAAAAAGTGAACTAGCTCAGAATATTTCATATTAGTAGTAGCATGTTGATATTACTGGTATTAAGGTAGCACTGTAATAACTCTCACGAGATGAAAATGAAAATACTATGTAAGAGACAATAAGAGAATCAAATGTGTTGTATTTATGTGAACACACAACTATATAAAAGTTAGTCACTGGCAAAGAAAAATTAAAGCAAATATAGAAATAGTTACAAGGAATTCTCTTTTTGGAAGAAGTTCACATTTTATTTTCGGAATTAACTATACATTTTTGTTTTAAACTTATTTCATGACTACAGTAGGGTTGCCAATTTTGGTTGGAAGTATTCCTGGTGGTTTCATCACAACATAATCTTTAATTAAATATTAAATCTTTATTCCTGGAGACTCCAGGACAATCCTGGAGGGTTGGCAACCCTAGACTACAGGAAAAAAACATCCAGAACTGGCAATAAGACCCTTATATTACCTCTGCAGTTTACTGTATACAGAAACTATAGGCTAAAGTGAAAAATAAAAAGCACCATATGAACCCATAATCCTAGAAGAACATACTAAATCATAGCTAATCTGGTGACTCAAGTATAATGCTCTACTATTAGAGAGACCAAAACTGAAGCCTGCTTGTCATGGGATTTGGGACAGTGTCAGGGACATGAAGAAAGTTCTTAACCTTTAGAGAAGATTTACAGGTAAATTATAATAATCACTCTTAGGACAGTCATTGCTTCTAGCATTTGATTACTGGGAATTTTTCCAGCTGGAATTCTAAAACTGTTTACTGCCTAGAAGTGGTAGTTATACAAATGACATTCCTTATTTTTATAGTATGTTGAGAGGGAGGTTTTATTTGCTTGTAGTCTGCCACTGTTTTCACACCCATATTCATTAATTTCTTAAAATAACGTGAAAGGAATAAAATGAAAAAGATATATGAATGCTAAATGACAAAATCTGACCCTGGAGAAGGTGAGCTGAGTTATCGCATCACAACTAACCACTGAAACTAAGAAAATTATTTATCTATACTGCTTGTTCTCTGAAGGTAAGTTACGTGAATAGATTCCTGACTCCTGGAAACTCAAAACTTCCAGAAGTTATTTTGTGGAGATTAACTAGAAAAAAAATGGGCCTCGTATAGTCATTTATACTAGTGTAAAGTATTTTGCATGCGGGGAAATGATTATTCAAGGTGTTGGATACTAGTGTCCAGCATACACAAAGAGATGCTGGCTTCAAATTTTTGAAAAAAAATATGACCGCATTGGCATAAATTGCAAAAATTCCACCCTCCCCGCAAAATCCATCAAAGCCACCAGAGCAACATTTAAATATCTAATGGACAGGGCAGTCAGAGCACTCCCAGCTTTACTTAGAAAGGTCAAATTTGGTTTCTTGCTAGGAGATTGAGTTCAAGCAATAATGATTTAGAAAAGTATGCAGAGAAATCAGCCTGGTGGGGTAAGGCAGATATTCTAGGTAGGAAGTAGGAATTTCTCTTACTCAGCATGCCTTAATATGACCCATAAACTGTAAGTATGCCAAGGAGCAAAATGAGAGATGCAAATAGACCAGTGCTTCAACTGGAGACAGGGAAGGTAGTAGTGACTCTGCTCTCCTTCCCACCCACTGGGGCTGCAAGTGACTCCAAGTTTCTCTTTTCCCACCCTCAATCTCCCCTTCAGAGCTGTAACCACCCCACCCCCGCATTTTGCTTTTATTTTCCAACTTCGAAAACATTCTCTTTTCCAATCACCTCCTCAACTTTAAAAACTAAATTAAACTCAAATTCTAAAGAAAGCTTAATTTCTCCACCTTTACAGCAAATTTCAGTTTGCTGGACTTGGTAGGAGGGGTAGTTCTGGCTCTTGTCACTACTGAGTCAAGAGACTGGTAAGTCTCATGGTTGTCCCAGATATCACTCAAGCTTGGAGATCTAGCAGAAGAGCTGGGACTGTCTTGAAACCCTGGACACATGGTCAGTAGCATGTACCCCTTTCAGCCAGCTCCTTTCAACTATCATCCCAACAATATCTACTTCCTCTCCCCACTTCTACACCAACTCCATACTCCTGCTGCTGCAACAGGGTGAAAGAAAAAAAGTATTGATAGAAGTTTGTCATCCCTGACCAAAAAAACAAAAAACAACAAAAACAAACAAAAAAATCAATCCCCAAGTCTAAGTAATTTTCTTGCGGTAAGTATGCTGCTGCACTGGTGTCAAATGGAACAAAAACTGGTTAGATCATTCCTGATCCTTTTTAACAGATCTTCAGCATTACTCTGGATTTGAAAAATTTACCAGACACCTACTATTCTGAGAACTCTCTCTATTAATCAGAGGTAGATCCTAAGTTAAAGTACAATGGAAGGGAGAAGTTACACTGCAAGATCCAGGGGCTATAGGTGTGAGGCAGCCAGCACACTGCTATTGGGAAGTGAAAGGGGCTGGTATTTCTATTAGACTATTTTCCTTGAACCAGATCTGCATTTGGCTAAAAAAATATGTTGTAAAACTTGAAAATCCACTTCTGCTTAGCTCCTGGGGAAAATGTTCTGTCCCTTCCCCTCCCTAGCCTCTCCTGGCTTGTATGAAAGTGACCAGAAGGTGGGGGAAGCGCACCGTTACTCTACCGCTCCCTTCCCTGGTATGATGATGTGACTAAGTGAGGGGCATATAGGAGTCACAGTGGAGTTGCCATGCTCAACTTAACTTACATTTAAAAAACAAAAACAAAAACACACCACACCACACCATTAAGGCCTCCTTACTCACACCCTCAGTGTCCAAGAGGCAAATGGATTTTCCAAGCCTTTGTCTAAATGGGAAGGGGAAGAAGTTGTTTGGACTGTTTTATGGTGTTGTTTCTTCTAGTCTAAGTAGTAGTATTCTACAGGCAGGTCTACACTGACAATGCTGCAGCGGTACCGCTGCACCACTGTAGTGCTTCAGTGAAGATGCTACTATTCTCCCGTCTGCAGAGTTAATCCACCTCTACAAGAGGCAGTAGCTATGTTGACAGGAGTCGACACAGTAGCTGTCTACAGCTGGGATTAGGTCAGTATAACTGCATTGCTCAAGGGTGTGGATTTTTCATACCCCTGAGCAACGTAGTTATAATGATGCACATTTATACTGTAGAATTGGCCTCAGTAGATGAAGATTTTATCTGATGGAAATTGGACCACAACAGTAATGAGTTTTCACTAGACCATTGCCACATGTTCCTTCTTACTATCTTAAACAACAGATCTAGTGTCCTCAAACCAGAAATCAGTTTTATCCTTAAATTACCAATTTTAAATCTCTACTGTACTAAATTCAGATATCTGATCGGTTGAATGTTATAACCACAACATTTATCAATTTACTGTATGGCAATCTCATTAGTTTCTACTGATCCACTTGATATATATAGGTCTTAAACATTACTAAAATATTGCAGCTATCTCTGCCAGGTTGCACTATTAAATACACTGTCCTAGTCAGGGAACATTATTGCTAATCTCAGACTAACAAGTTTAAATGTCAGCTAGGCTGGAAGTAGAATATCTGCAAATATATTGGTTTTATTGGGGAAGAAACTTGTTTTTATTTTGAAAAAAATGAAAGCCACAATATAAAAAAACCCTCTCTTCATAACCTAGAACAGGGATTGGCAATTTTTGGCATGCGGCCCACCAGGGTGGCCGGTTTATTTACCTGCTGTGTCCGCAGTCGGGTGGATCGCAGCTCCCACTGGCCACAGTTCGCTGTCCCAGGCCAATGGGGGATGCAGGAAGTGGCGGCCAGCGTATCCCTCCGGCCGGCCATGCCGCTTCCCATAGCCCCCATTGGCCTAGAGTGGTGAACCACAGCCAGTCGGCGGATCGGCCGAACCTGCAGACGCGGCAGGTAAACAAACCGGCCCAGCCCGCCAGGGAGCTTACCCTGGTGGGTCACATGCCAAAGGTTGCCGATCCCTGATCTAGAATTTAACAACTATATCATCCACAACTGTGTCAGCAGTTTTGTTTTGTATTACATTAAACTAGTTTCCTGAGCAGAAAAACCTGTAGTAAAGTGATAAATCAATGGCTACCAGTCCCTCAATGCACATGTCTTCAATCTCCAGCCAGCCCCAGAATAAACTATATGATACATACATGGACTTTCAGAAACTACCAAATTTACTCATCTGCAGTGCAGCACCTTACCTTGCTAACTAGCTTGGTGATTCAAAGTTGTACAGCTTCCAATATATTAAACTTTGGGAAGTAAAGTGACTTGCTCTAGAAATTACTTAATATCCTTTATTAAGATCATGTAATTCTACCATATTTGTCAGAATATTGTTTAGTTAATATTAGGTATCTTGTGTATTTAGATGAATACGTTTGGATTATATAACAAATCTGACATTGAGAGCAGAGGAGACGGCGGGGGGGCGAGGATTTCCCCCTCCCCAACACCTTGTTTTGGGAATTCAGTGCTGGTGACAGGTGATAACTTGACATCCCTGAAAGTCCTTTATTTATTCACAGGTCAGGCACAATAAGCATGACCAATAGCAATGCAAGCTAGCCTTGTTACTGTGCTATTAACCCACACATGCAGGAACCACTTCTCAGAGTGAGAGGTTTGTTTAGCACTTCCATCCATTAAATCCTTCTTGATGTTGCCAACCAAGGAGCCAAATAGCACCAAATGTTACAGTGATTGCAGTCATATAGACGTCTGTTCTCTAGAAGTAAGATTGAGACCACCACACCCATTTCACATAGGCTGTCAAACAGCCATCAAATGGCAGCAGCTTTTGGTCACCACCAAGCTGGGCTAGATTTGAAAGCCAAGAAATTTTGTTCTGAGATGATGCTTTCTATGACTAATGGAAGGCATAATAGACCTTTGAGAAAATTACATCAGTGGAGGAAGGGATTACACTTGTGTTCACATTAGCACTTACAGGAATTACATACCTGCATGAACTCCCATGCACTGACAAAGAGAGAGAGAATCCTATACTTATATGCAAGTTTCGCAATATTCAGTAAAACGAAAGGGTCACCCAGAGCTTAATTTGTAATGAAAGAGGTGCCAGGCTCAAGCAATTAGGTGCTGGGGCTATGAACTGCCAGGCCTAGAGATGCCAAGGCTCAGCCCTGGCACTCCCACTGAAGCATCTGGCACTGGACATTGTCAGAAGACAGAATACTAAGCCAGACAGACCATCGGTCTGACCCAGTATGGCCATTCTTATTTCTTACATTAAATCAATGCAAATTCTAGTTTTCTTAAAAAAACTAGACAAAAAACCCCTCCCCAACAAATACTTAAAGAGTTTAGACAATCTGCTTTCTTGTGACCACTGCACTACCTATTTGCATCTCTCTCCTTTCCCTTACTCCCCACACCCATAAATTTGAGACAGGACCATAGGCCAAGAACCTATGCTATAAGCAGAGGCCACAACAGATAGGCTCAGCTCTAGGGAGGCATAACCCTCTAGGTGGCTTTGGCCTAACAAACCCGCTCTCCCTCCCAGCAAAGGCAGACTTATTTCCCTCCGTCCACCTTGAATGACGACAAGTAGGTGCTGCTGGTCCTGCTTTGGATGCATCCAGAGCAGGGTGGGCAAACTTTTTGGCCCAAGGGCCACATCCCAAGTTTTTGCCCAAGGTTGTTTCTGAGTCCCAATGAATCAATCCATAGTGAAAACAATGCCAGAGAGATTTGGACACTCAGTTGTCAGCCAACTCCAGACAGCGTGACAGTTAATATCCATCAAAACTGAGCTTATATTTGTCCACAGTTTGATTATTCATGACATTTAAAGAAAAATAGCTGGAATTCTCTGCAGTTATTGAAAAGATGCCAAATAATTGGAAGTATCCGCTCTTCCATCTGTGAGTGGAAGACAAATCTGCAGGAAATCAAGAGCATTGGGGGGCGGGGGAGAAAAAGTATCTTCAAAAGGAATGAAAATGGCTGCTGGTAATTTTTCAGCTGCCACTTCCTACCTTAACATTTGAGCTCTTCCCTGCCAAAGCAGAAGCAAAGTAATTATGCGTGCATACAAAAATGCCACAGTTTAAAGTAGCTAAGTATCAAAATACACATTTCCACATTAAAAACGTTGCCAGCATGCTTCATGACAGGTAGGTCCTTTCCCTCAGACTGCAGAATTGAAACACCAGACAATTACCACATTACTGAAAAGAACAGCAGATGGCAGTACAGCAACATTTTTACAGCTATCACTATAGTTTATCAGGCACACATGTCTGCCTCTCTTGAAGTTCATAGTATACAAAAATAGGTAATATCAAGATTTAAGTATCATTAATGGTTTGTCAAATTACATTAGCCCTAAGTTAATATACTTAGGCTTTGTTTGTTTCTTTGGGGTGTGGGGAAAGATCCTTGAGCAATGAATCTGAAATGACAGATAATATTGTATACAAGAGGACATTAAGGGTGAAATCCTGGCCCCGTTTAAATCAATGAGACTTGAAGTCAATTATTCTACCAGATCCCTGATATTGTGTAAGAGGTGAAATTAAGAAAGGATGAGAATGTGCATTCCTTTGCTCTGTAGATCTGACTGGAATGCTAAGAATACACAAAGAAAAATAGATCAAAGTCAAATGGCCACAACTTCGGGACAAGTATTCTGCACCAGACATTTGGATAAATGCAGTAATTCTGCTACAGGGCACAAAGGGTAAAATTTTCAAAACTGCCTAAGTTACACTTTCAAAAGTGACTTAAGCTTCTAATTCCCTCTGGAAGAGACTACATCTTCGTGCATGGACAGTGCATTGTGGATATAATTGTAATACAAACAAACAAACCTAAAAATACATCTACATGATCCCAAGTAATACTAGGGAGAAAAAGGTAGTATTCATATCCACATTTAATAGGCCAGTGACAACTGCTTATTCAACAATTGGAATCTCTAATGGTAATTGTATTTATCTGACAAGTAAAAATCTTCCTTTTAATTGTTAACTCTCAGGACTATCCAACCTTATCTAACTCAAAGAGTAACATCCAGTAACATCCTTGCCTCCATGGAATTTTAAGTCATTAAAAGTTCAAACTGAGTAATTTGCAAGGGCAGGAATTGGGGTAAAACACTTCTAAAAGAATCTGGGATTACTCTCCCTTTGGGAATGTATGTCTTTTGTAGACTTCAGTGCATTCCACGAGCAAAAATATTTATCTGAGAATCCTAGGTAGGAAGGGCTTAGCAATGGTCTGAGTGCAATTAACTTTACCAGACACAGGTAACTCACTGTCTCTCTAGCCCCCAGTGAAAAATGATTGTGAATAAGTGATTTATTGAATTTTCTGGGTTTTTAACTCTTAAAAATTAAAGCCATCCCATTCACGTGCTGAGAGGAAACAAGAAAGAAACCCAAACAATCTATGAAAAATCTTTCTTTCATTCATTCTTTGCCCTAGAAAGCATACTTCAATTAAGTCATTTCCACAAAACTATACAGTTTAACGGGAAGCTTGTCACAAAGTATGAGTGGAATTTCCCAAAGGGAAAAAAGGGTTGGGCTCTTCAAATACGAGGCATGTATCAGATATTTGAAAAATGATTAGTAAAATGAGAGGAAAACAACCGGTGACAACAGTAGTCATTTAATATTGCTATAGTTTAAGATCTAACAGTGTTTCCATTATAAAAACCTCAATTTCAGGTGGCAAGCAGCAAATGATGGGGGAGGGGGAGTGTCAGAGAGAGACTGGTCTTTCCCCTCCTTTCAGCAGGAGCCCCTCCTGCTCTTCCTCCCTCTTCCTAATAAGACCTTTCAGCCACCCTAGCTTAGCTGTATCCTCCAATCACCTCCAAAAGTGCCTCCTTACCCTCCAAGGCTTTGTTTACACTGCAAAATTTTAAAACACTTGAACATGGTTGTGAAGAACCAAGTTAGCTAATATGAAGCTGAATATGATTTGTCCTGGTCTACAATGACCACTAAGTTATATGCAGCATTGCGTCAGCTACCTTAATTCTTCACAACCATGTTCTACCCTGGTAATGTTTCGTAGTGTAGACAAGGCCCAAAGTATGTGTCTACACAGGGATAAAAAACCCACAGCTGGCCATAGGGTTGCAAACTTTCTAATTGCACAAAACCAAACATCCTTGCCCTGAACCTTCTCTGAAGCTCCCCTTCTTCTGTTGCTTGCTCTTCCCCACCCTTACTCACTATAACTGGGCTGGGGCAGGGGGTTAGGGGGCAGGGCAAGAGTTCTGGCTGGTGGTGTGGGCTCTGGGCTGGGGCTGTGGACAAGGAGTTTGGAGTGAGGGGTTCAGGAGGGGGCTCGGGGTGAGGCCAAGAGGTTTGGAGTGCCGAAGGGGGTGAGGGCTCCAGTGGGGGTATGGGCTCTGGGGATGAGGCATTTGGGATGCAGGAGGGGGCTCCGGGCTGGGGCAAGGGGTCTGGAGTGCAGAAGTGGGCTCAGGGCTGGGGCAGGAGGTTGGTGTGTGGGAGGGGGTGCAGGCTCTGGATGGGAGTTTGGGTGCGGGAGATGGTTCCGACCCAGGGCAGGGTGTTGGGGTGCGGGGGAGTTTGGGTGCAGCAGAGGGTTCAGACCTAGGGCAGAGGGTTGGGGTGCAGGTTCTGGCTGGGTGGCGCTTACCTCAGATGGCTCCCAGCCAGTGGCGCAATGGGGCTAAGGCAGGCTTCCCTGCCTGCCCTGGCTCCACCCTGCCCTCAGAAGTAGACAATGTCCAGCACCTAGGTGGAGGTGCGGCCCGGTGGGTCTTTGTGGTTTGCGCTGCCCACACCTGCAGGCACTGCTTCCACAGCTCCCATTGGCCACCGTTTCCAGCCAATGGGAGCTGCAGAGCTGGTGCTTGGGGTGGGGGCAGCACAGGGAGCTTCTCTGATCACCACTGTGCCTAGGGGTTTCAGAGACATGCCAGCCGCTTCCAGGGAGCTGCGCAGAATCAGGGCAGCCAGGGAGCTGCCCGGGTCCCGTTTTGACCAGGCGTTCTGGCGGAAAACCAGACCTCTGGCAAACCTAGCTGGCCCTTAGTCAACTGACTAAGTTCATGGAGCTCAAGTTGTGGGGCTGCGGGGGGTGGGGGGGGGGGTGGAAAATTGCTTGGTAGATGTACACTGCCTTGGGCTGGCATCTGAGCCCTGGGACTCTCTGAGGCTGGAGCTTGAGCTAGCCTGAGCCCAAACATCTATGCAGCAGTTTTTAGCCTAGCAGCCTGATCCCTGTATGCCTAACTCAGCTGACCTGGGCCAGCCATGGTCGTGCCACAGGTCTTTTATTCCTGTGATGGTGTGTGCCCAAAGAGGTTGGAAAGCCTCATGCTCTCTCCATCAACCTCCCCGATCTGCAATGCTTGAAGCAACATGCTTGTTCCTTCTCAGACTGAAACCCTGCCTTCCTTGATGATTTGCAGACCGAAGGAGGAATCAGTAAAGGACTGAGGGCATGTTAGGAATGCAGATTGGTACTGGAGGTGCCAGAGGCAGGAAGGGCAGCAGGAACAAGTATAGTGATGACTCATTCTAGGCAAGAATCTTGACCTAGACCAGCCTCCTAGAAGTTAGAAATTGTCCTTCCACAAGGCCCCCACAAGGCCTCCTAATAGCAAGTGTTGGACCCTAAGAATTAACTATTGTCTCCAAGGGTCAAATTGGTTCTTTAGTTTTGAAAAACTAGAGGTACAGAAAATATATCCAAGTTTACCAGTTTGGGTTCCTTTTTAGTATTCTTAAAACCCAAATACACAGTTTAATTTCAGTTTAACAAGAAACTTAAACAGAATCAGTTGCTTTTTCTGTTTTAAAGATGAGTGCTGAGTCTGACAGATGCAGGACTGCTGTTCACAAAGGCATTGCTTTATATGCATGGTAATCGCTTACAAAGTATTTTTACTTCTAATTTTATAATACTATCGTTCATACCAGGGGCGGCTCTAGGATTTGCGCCGCCCGGCACGCCGCGGGGGGCACTCTGGCGGTCGCCGGTCCCGCGGCTCCGGTGGACCTCCTGCAGACGTGCCTGCGGAGGGTCCGCTGGTCCCGCGGCTCCGGTGGACCTCCCGCAGGCACGCCTGCGGATGCTCCACCGGAGTCGTGGGACCAGCGGACCCTCCGCAGGCATGCCTGTGGGAGGTCCACCGGAGCCGCCTGCCGCCCTCCCATGGGACGCCGCCCCAAGCGCGCGCTTGGCGCACTGGGGTCTAGAGCCAGCCCTGGTTCATACCATGCTAAGACAAAGAATCCATTAATTAGTTAATGTCTGTAAAACACTTTGAAGATAAAAATAGAGCTGTATACTTATTATGAAAGCTACAGACATGTAGTAAGAATTAATAAATACAATTTCTAAATGTAGTTTGTGAGCTGTGTAGTAAGCTTTTCAAAAGTGCTGAAGTAATTTTATAATAATTAGAGCTTTCAAGGCCATTTGGATTAAATACCTACCCCTCATTTCAATATTTCATTAAATGAAAGTTAGAAAAAAAATGATGAGTACAAAAAGTGTACATTCAAATTCCTTTAAAAAAAAAAGTAGTAGTAGTTAAGGATGGAAGTCAAATATTTAGGATGAGGGCTGAAACTATCTTTACCTCAAACACCCCACATGCCACACATGTACAATGTGCTGCTGGAGTGACAAGAACATGGGCCATAAGAACATGGGTCATCTCACACAATGCATCAGCTCAGTACTTACCCAGAATGGTTCCGCTCTTTACTGCTTTCATGCCTAAAATCAACCCAATTGAATGGTTTAGTCTGTACTCTAATAAAACTACAAGGGCACAGTAGTATTTTATGTGGGCTTTAAGGAGCAAGGATGCTTGATTTTACAAACTTTTATGGTAGCTAGGAGTCCAGGGGATAAGAATTTATTTTCAGTTATATGTTGCTGCTAAAGTATTGATACAACATTAAGATTTTAATACATATTTCAGTCATTTCCTATCTCATTAAAATCCAATGAGCAACACAGAGAATTAATAACCTTTTTTGCATTTATCTTTTATTAAGTTGGCAGACAGTGTTGGTAGCTTTTCTTAACTCCTCCTACCATCTCTTTTCCCTTTAGGGGTGAGAATGTATTCCATTTCCAGTATTTGGAAGATAGAAAAAAAGTCTCAGGCTGCAACAGTTAAATCTGCAGCATTTCATGTTCTTGCAGTCAACCATGTCAACATCTGGAGCTGGTTGAGTTTTCTCCCCCTAGGATTTGTAGCACAGCCCTGGATTTTTTCCATAAATTCCCTACATTCTAAATCCATCAGATATATGTCATACACGCCCAACACCCCTCTTCCAAACTCCACTAGTCATTGAAAGACTCCAAAAAGGGTTTTTTGGTCTTAGCTTATTAAAATGTTTAAATAGTAAGGGGCCAGATTCTGCTCTTGGTCATATATTGTGATTACTGGGGTTACATGAGTGTAAAAGAAAGTCTCTGGCTTAAACCCAAGATATAAAGGAAATTAACAGTATTTTGCCTCCATTGTGTCTAGAGTTGCAACATATTTGACATGTAAAAACCACCCACTGTTCTGACACTAAAACAACAGCCAGACACAGGGCAATTTTAAGAATGAATTTGGATGGACAGATTTCCTTGCTTCTGATAGTTTAATTCACGCCTTTTATTATTTACATGCATTTGTTGGACTTGTTTAGCTTTTATTATTAATAGAAGCATGAAAAGAAAATTATGAAAGAAGTCCAAAGATTATAAGTGTTGGTAAAAGCAATAACTCTTGATGGTCTACCATGTCAAAAATATACTTTAAAAAGATGTTTACTTTGCAAAGATTTGTTTTCCAAATAGCTATCCTATCATGATGATAGTCAATTTGACTTTTTCTAGCAAGCAAAAGACAAGCTGTGGATTTCAATTTTCATTATCGAAAATTAGAATTAAAAACTGTTTTATAACCCCAGGTGTGGCTTGCTGGTTTTTTTTAAACCTCAGATTTGAGGGTATAGCTTTTAATAATAAATCAGATGATCAGTTAGCCTTACTAATAAAAATAACTTAAGGAAACATTTTAGACAGGACTTTTTCAAGAGCTACATTAAATTTTAAACTGAATAACTTAATGTACTGCAGTCTGGAGGACTGCTGATTCTTGACAAGGTATTTTGCAAGTCTTTTCTCTCCTTGTTGACCTTCCAATGGCTATATTTACATCTACACCTCAAATTACAAATACCTCCTTTTAAAGTCTATACTACATCCTTGACTATTCTATCCACTCACCTATTTTTGAGCCCAGATTTACTTGTGCCTAATTGTGGGGAGGGTTTCTTTGTAGATAGCAGTAATTAGCATTTAAAGGAGATTTACACACTGGCTTTCACAATGAATACTTGTAATCCATGACCTTTCCAATGATTTATTTCAGAGATTTAAATACAAATTCACTGTTAACTCCACCTTGGATGCTCCTAGTAGTGTTTAGCAAATTGGTAGTCAAGCAGCTGAATGTTGTAATCCCACACTTTTTTTTTTTTATTTACATAAAGGAAATAAGGGGGGCGGATCATAAGTCAATTACCATTTTTCATGCATTTTGTTTCTCTGTGAAAAAGCACAAGCATGGTCCTGAAGAAGGTAATTAAATTTATATTAACTTATGCGTAACTAACTTAAAAGAAAGCACAAGCATTACTAATGTTATGGTATTGCCTTCCATCATAAACACCTTATTTTCAGACATTTATGATATAGCTGTAAAAGTTTGCTCCAGACTGAGGTCTGACTTATGAAATTCCTGCCAGGGGGTTTACCAGTTTAACATTTTTAAAAATCAAGCATATTTGTATTTATCTAAATATTTCTAAAATACGTATTTAAGTTGTTTTGATGCTCTTTAAAGTTCACTAACAATTTTTCAGTTACTTACTGTATTTAGAGATTCTTTGCTAAATGAATTTCTCACAACCATCCTGCTTTCAAGTCAGCCCAGCCACTATGCAGGTTAACCCAACCAACATGCTACAAATAATTATGACATCTGGGTTTAAGTTTGGCTACTCTCCTCATGTTCAGAGGTATTTAAAATAAAATAAAAAAAATCTTAGTTTCCCCAATATGACATATAGTTGTAATACTACTACTCAGATATTTGAAAAAATACCTGATGCATTAGGGACAAACAAGAGTTAAAGTTATATATCACAGTATTTACTTAGAGTGTTGTTATAAATGTAAATCAGGATGTTTCTGAAATGTAACAATGAATAATGCCAATTCACAATGAGAACCAGATTGAAAGTTCTCCTTCTCAGGACATCTCAATGAAGAATAAATTTTAGCATTACTTGCAAACTGGGGGGAGGGATAGCTCAGTTGTTTGAGCATTGGCCTGCTAAACCCAGGGTTGTGAGTTCAATCTTTAAGGGGGCCACCTAGGGATCTGGGGCAAAAATTGGTCCTGCTAGTGAAGGCAGGGGGCAACAACCTTTCAAGGTCCCTTCCAGTTCTAGGAGATTGGTATCTCTCCAATTATTATTTATTTTTATTAAGAGATTTACACTAATTTTAGCTCACATATTCCTGCTTATCAAAAAGACCTCTACATTCAGCTGGTAACTGGTCCTATGAACAAGTTCAAATGCTTGCAAAATGTCATTCAAATGCAAGCATTCTACAATTTACCCAAGTCAGTTTGGTAGTTCATTATCTTTTTCTTTCTTTCATCATTCTTGTGACCCTATAAAAAGGTTTCCTCAAAAATAAATAATACATAAATTAGCCTTTAATTACTAGCAATAAAAGAAAAGAGCCCTTGAGGATAGACTCAGCATGCAATAAGCTCATTAAGCATCTAGTTTAATGAAAACCCCATTGTAAACAACAGGGCCAAGTAAAGCTTGGGCCACAGAACCCCCCTTCTTTCCCCCAACCTCACCAGCTGTTACAGACCACATACCATCCTCCCCCAGGCTCAAATTCTCCCACAGCTAGACTTTTGGAGGTTTTATTCTCAGTAGAAATGCAAACATGAAAAGCCAGGACTCAGGTATTTGTCATTTCCATTTACTAGCTCAAGTAAATGCCATGAGGGTGAATGAATAGTTGTTCAAACAGTTAAGATAGTAATCAGTTCAGCTTCATTTTTCCTCAAGAAATGTTTATAATCAGCTGACAGCAAAATTAAGAGAGACAGCAAGCAAGCAAGTCTACAGGAAGTAATAAGATTTTATTTAGTTCATACTCTGGCTAAACTCATCACTTTAATTTTCACAAGAAGGAACTATCTGCACAAAAAACTCTGTGAAGAGGTGTTTTCAAAAAAACCCAGAGTTTTTAATTTAAAGCCAAACAAACAATTTGTAGTATTTTCCTGACACACCCACAAAAATGTTGATCTCTTTAAGATGTAGCTTAAAATACAAATTGTTTAATGGATAGGGAGCGACAGTTCCATTCTTCACACTACTCTTAGTCAAACACTTTATTTTTAATTGCTATTACTGTCGTCATAAAGACAAACAATTGGACAAGGAATGTACTTTTTTAATTAACAAAGTGAAGTGAATGGTGATCATTTGACCTCCAGAAGTTAAAAAAATGAAATTATGGGAGTTTTTAAAAAGAGAGAATTTATATTTTAAAAGTCCTTATACTGCACTTAACTGATGTATGGGAAAATAGCTGATATAACAAAACGTTCATAATAAAGTTCAATGTAAAACAAAGTTTTAACAAGTTCATTAACTCTTAAGAGTTCAAGGCTGCAAGAAGTACATTAGAATGTCTTCTAAGAAACCTTGAAGGCTACTATGAAATACTAATCTACATACACAAGGAAAACCTCTAGTGATTGAACTCAAATTTATAGAGAAATTAATGTAGGTTAAACACTATCAAGCAACAAAGATACATTAATGTTTTTGGAGGGTCTAAATTTTATCTCCCTTCCATATAGCTGTTTCAATTCCATTTACCTAATTTGAGTCTGAAGGATAATAATTTTGTATTATATTATCTGTTGATTCATACTTATCAACAGAATCAAGGCAGTCATGGATAGTTTTTCTTTTGCACTTATCCTTTAATTCAGCTGCTAGTTTATTTTCTGCTACTCCAACATAAGTCGTTATTTCTCTGAAACCCAGGAGCCTATCAATTGTTCTTGTATTACAAATTCTATATCACATGTCCTATTAAAAGTGACAAGAAATTCTAACATACATATACACTCTAAACTTGGCAATGGTTCTTACTCGGATAAAATGTTTAAGTCAACTTCTTTAAAGTGTGTCCCCCTTCTGCGCCCCCGCCCCGCACGCTACCGTTAAAGTTTTAAGAAATAAACCAATGTTTGTGCAAGTTAAAGGAGCACGCCTGTGTGCACGGGATACTCTGCCACACCCTAGACTCTGAATCATCCCTGTAGGCAGTAAAAAATAATAATAATCGCAGCATAAAATCACCTGGATGCCACAAACCACAAAGAAAGCCAATAATCAATATAGTCAACACGTACAGCTTAGCAACACCACTTCGTCCTACCTGTAATCGTTATGGTCCCCAGCATTTTTAAAACAACTCTGATGACAATAAATTTTCTCCCCAGAGTATGATGCTCCCTTATTTCTGTCCTGTGGAGACTCAGTGTAATCAAGAGTGACACAGCAAAACAGCGTCTTGCACTAACAAGAGCACACGGAATCCTTCCTCCACTGCCTGTGAGGAAAGCAAACTGAAGTCGCGTTGCAGCAGTCCCTCTTACGTGATCGACAGGCCTTTGTGGTCCATTCGGTTCTCAGCTGTTCTCCTTAGGACTAGAAGCAACTGACTCGGGTGGGCAGACCATGTGGTTCATTTTAAGGAAAACCCCTCCCCTTGCCCACTCCAGTTCCTGTTGTTGGCAAGCAGCCCGGCCCCTCATGTGGAGACCTGGGAATTGTTTAAATAAAGGCTGCTGAAATACACCTTAACTACTTTGTTTCCAATATTTTACTACTTTAACATCTTTATGTCAGAGAACACTTTTTAAAAAAAAACAAATGTGAGGGAATTGCAGAAGTCTGCGACACATTGTGTTTCCTCTAGTCGTCTCTCTCCAGCCCAAATATCAAGGCAGTGTTTAAAACGTGGATACGATTTTGAATTGGGTTACTTAAGAATGACTTCTCAATTTAATGAAAAATGGTACAAAGGGAAAAAACAACCCCAAAACACTTCCTCCACTTTCAGGCTGGTTTCCTCACTACAACCTGCCCGCCTAGGTACCTGGGAAAAAGACTGCTAGTCGGACACATCTACTACAGATTTGCTATAAAGTCTGTTACCCATTTTCTTAGCAGAAGAAATATATTTTAAAAAACCTCTCTCAAGTATCTTGAACACAAAAACAGTCTCCGATGTCTCCCCCTACCTCCCAATTCCTGTTTAAAAGCCAAGTGCATCTTACTGCTAAGTGTATTAGAAAAATAGTTTTGTATTGCTAGTATCTGTGAAGCTGTTTTCTCCCCTCCCATGTAGTTAAAAGGCACAGAGGAGACTTTTTACTTGGAAATCTCTACACAAAATGTAAAATTTACCCCAAATTATCCTGTCAAGAAGGGTAGTTGCACCCCAAATCTGATGATTTTCCTGGGATCTATATGGATCCTGGTGATCCATGAGAAGCCAGAGCCATCCATGCAGGGGCCCTCTATTACTAACTCCCAGCACCAAACACTCTCTACCCTTAACTACAACCTACCCTGTATGCCCCCCCTTCCAGAAACTCCCAGCTGGCCATGGCAAATCCTGAAGATACGTGGAGCAATAAGAAAAATTTATACAGCCTGGAGCCCATACATCTCAAGGTGTCAAGACCTAAATGTAAATCCATGTGCAATAAAGATCCAAAAATAAAGGACAGAAAAAAACAATCCAGCAGAAACCTTGTAACCCCTGTGGGATTCATTCATCTACGCTAAAGAACCTTCTTCTTCCTATAACCTCAGTTTCGTGGTTCTTTATTTCTTGTTTTAAATAATTTCCAACAATAAAAGGGGACATCAAATTTGTGTGGAATGTAGGGAACTTTAGAGCAAATGAGGGACATTTGAGAGGTATTACTAGGGCCCTGCTTCCACCCCTCCTCTTTACATATGCCCCAGGCCACACGGAGAACCCACTACATGGTCCAGAGAGGGCAGGCATGCTGATGATCAACATTTCAGAAATGTAGTTTACTTGAGAAACTGGCTTCCCAATAGTTGGCTCTGCAGCTGTTTTTCAGATGGTGCCATTAGTAGCAATAGTTTTCACTTTGTGTGAGTTTTTTTTATTTCCTCTCACTACTTTTCATAACCCCACTCCTCTTTCTCCCTTCCAAAGAGCAATTCTCTAGACATTTTTGGTTTATGCTTGTTCTCCCCTTTAATACAGATTTTATTACCAACTAGGCCCAATCCTATTTCTCTTGACTTCAGTAGGAGCCTAGTTAGGTCCAAATAATGGAACACCACTAGCACAAGCAGAAGAGTAGAAATTATAAGGGAATTTGTAGGATTTATAAGACAAACTGCTCAAATACAATCTTCATGCTGCCAGTTTCCAGCAAGGAAAAGGCTGACCAATTTGGTCTCCAATTTTGGTTCTGAGAGGAAGTTCCAGTCTGTTCATCATGCATTTTAGTGTCATAAATTTCATATTTTTAAATGCTTGGTTTTCACACTTTCTGTGCATCCACAACTCCAAATGAAATAAATTAAAGTTGCTGGTGCTTAGTATCTACAAAAAACCAGGCCTTTAGAAATGTTTTGCTTCTAGAACCATGAGCTCCAATGCCTGAACAGTTACATGATCTCTGATTTCATTACATCTTATTTCAGTTTTAATTTTTAAGACATACCTTAAAGTTTATGGAGGGAAAAATTACCTTAATGTGAGGTATAGAGATTACCCATCCTCAAGATGAACCTATCCATTTAAAGTAAACGCCAAATAGAAACATCAAGTTCTTGCCATCTTTGGAAGATAGTTATAAAATGAAGGAGACAAATACAACATAGATCCATGTGAAATGGACAGTTGCTCTATTTGGAAGCAAAATATTAATCTCCACGATTACTTAGTGCTTCATCATGGAGCTAGGCAAACTCTCAGCAACTTTGCATTCTTTACAATCCATTTAATAATTAAAGGAATGCAAGGCCATTGATGGGATTTGCTGATAATTGCTTTTTTATACAGAAGGAAGAGGCAGAGTAAAGAGGAGAGAATATGTACTCGTAGTCAGACAATGGGAAAAAAACCTAGTAGTAAAGTAGCCCTTATGAAAATGGTTAAAAGCTTGTTTAATTTGTTTTTATGTTTGTAAAGCCATGGAAACAGAGCATGACTGACTGTCAAATAACTCAATTTAGAGATAGTCCACTTTGATCTATTCTCTCAAAAGTAATCAGGGACAAGCTGTGGAGTTCATCTGATTAGTTACTGTGTCTGGGTTTACAATGAAAAGAGACTATCTATCAAGATAAAAAAAACCCAGAAGATCCAGAATAAAAACAAAGCATCACCATACAATACAGATGACCCCCTATTACGTTAATTGAACAGAATTTGTGGTAAATCATTGCCTTTAGAGGATTTTTAAACCACAAACAGCATTGAGGCCTTCCTGAGTACAGTTTTTTAAATCTTTTTTACTCAGGAAATGTTTAAGTAGAACAGTGGTTCTCAACCAGGGGTACACGTACCCCTGGGGGTATGCAGAGGTCTTCCAGGGGGTACATCAACTCATCTAGATATTTGCTTAGTTTTACAACAGGCTACAGAAAAAAACACTAGCTAAGTCAGTACAAACTAAAATTTCATACAGACAATGACTTATTAATACTACTCTTTATACTATACACTGAAATATAAGTACAATATTTATATCCAAATTGATTTATTTTATAATTATATGGTAAAAATGAGAACATAAGCAATGTTTCAGTATTTTTTGTATTTTTCTGTTTGATTTGATAAGCAAGTAGTTTTAAAGTGAGGTGAAATTTGAGGGCAAATCAGACTCCCAAAAGGGGTAGAGTAGTCTGGAAAGGTTGAGAGCCACTGTAGTACAATGTGTGAAAAATGTTTCCCAAGGACTTTTCTGTACACGCAAACTGTCACCAAAATTACTAAATCAGTTTTAATTCACAATTTTGTTGTTTTGGTGAAAATCTATAAGGACACTTATTTTAGATTAAGGCCTCATCTACACACAGTTTTTGTATTGGTATAATTATATTGGTTAGGTGATGTGATTTTTCCCCCCCTGATACTTATAGCTAGACAACCTCTAGTTTGGGAATAAACTAGTGTGGGAATAAATGATCCTGTGGCCTGGGCTACACTAGGAATTTACATCGGTATAATTATATCTCTCAAGGGTGAGAAAAATCCACACCCGTGGAAATGTAGCTATAGCAACCTAATCTCCCAGTGTAGACAGTAGTAGGTCAACAGAGGAATTCTTCCATCAACCTAGCCACTGCCTCTCTGGGATGTGGATTACTTAGGGTATGTCTACACTACAAGAGTAGTTCGATTTAACTTAGGTCGAATTTGTGGATTCGACCTTATGAAGTCGAATTTGTGTATCCACACTAAGGACACTAATTCGACTTTGTGAGTCCACACTAACGGGGCAAGCGTCGACATTGGAAGCGGTGCATTCTGAGCAGCTATCCCACAGTTCCCGCAGTCCCCGCTTTCCATTGGAATGCTGGGTAGAGCCCCCAATGCCTGCTGGGGGAAAAATGTGTCGAGGGTGGTTTTGGGTAACTGTCGTCATTCAACCGTCACTCCCGCCCTCCGACCCTGAAAGCGCCGGCGGGAAATCTGTTAGTGCACTTTTCTGGTCAGTGACAGTGCGGACGCCACAGCACTGCGAGCATGGAGCCCGCTGCGATCATCACTGCACTTATGGCCATTGTCAATTCCTCGCACCTTATCGTCCACCTCTTCCACAGTCAGCTGCTGAGAAATTGGGCGAGGAGGCTCCGGCAGCGCGGTGAGGACATGAAGTGTGAGATTGGCACAGACCTCTCACAAAGCACGGGATTCCGCGCCTTGGAGATCATGGTGGCAATGGGTCACGTTCATGCTATGGGACGGCGATTCTGGGCCCGGGAAACAAGCACGGACTGGTGGGACCGCATAGTGCTGCAGGTCTGGGATGAATCACAGTGGCTGCGAAACTTCAGGATGCGTAAGGGCACTTTCCTTGAACTGTGTGACTTGCTGGCCCCTGCCCTGAAGCGCCAGGACACCCGGATGCGAGCAGCCCTGAGTGTGCAGAAGTGAGTGGCCATAGCCCTCTGGAAACTTGCAACGCCAGACAGCTACCGGTCAGTAGCGAACCACTTTGGCGTGGGCAAATCTACCATGGGGGTTGCTGTGATGCAAGTAGCCCACGCAATCGTTGACCTACTGCTCTCAAAGGTAGTGACCCTGGGAAACATCCAGGTCGTCATAGATGGCTTCGCTGCAATGGGATTCCCAAACTGCGGTGGGGCTATAGATGGCACTCACATCCCTATCCTGGGACCGGCCCACCAGGCCAGCCAGTATATTAACCGAAAGGGCTACTTTTCAATGGTGCTGCAAGCACTGGTGGACCATAGAGGACGTTTTACCAACATCTACGTCGGGTGGCCGGGCAAGGTTCATGACGCGCGTGTTTTCAGGAACTCTTGTCTGTTTAGACGCCTGCAGGAAGGTAGTTTCTTCCCGGACCAAAAAATAACTGTTGGGGATGTGGAGATGCCTACAGTGATCCTCGGGGACCCAGCCTACGTGCTAATGCCCTGGCTCATGAAGCCCTATACAGGCGCCTTGGACAGTGACAAGGAGCTCTTCAACTACCGGCTGAGCAAGTGCAGAATGGTGGTGGAGTGTGCTTTCGGACGTCTCAAGGGGAGATGGAGGAGCTTACTGACTCGCTCAGATCTCAGCGAAACCAATATCCCCATTGTTATTGCAGCTTGCTGTGTGCTCCACAATCTCTGTGAGAGCAAGGGGGAGACCTTTATGGCGGGATGGGAGGTTGAGGCAAATCGCCTGGCTGCTGATTACGCTCAGCCAGACACCCGTGCGATTAGAAGAGCCCAGCAGGAAGCGCTGTGCATCCGGGAGGCTTTGAAAGCTAGGTTCCTCAGAGAGCAGGGTAACCTATGACTGTCCAGTCTCTTTACAGAGAAGCTGAACCTGCCCCTGTTTCAGTTACTATTGACTTTTTTCAGCAGTTACATACCCCGTTCACCAGGTTTCCCCCCTTCCAACAGACGTTTAAAAATAAAGTTATTGGAACATTTTTAATTAACAAAGTTTTCTTTACTAACGAATTTGCGTTAAAGGGTTCAAACAGGGACGCAGACTGTGGTGGGTACGGTGTGCAGTGATGTACAGACCGCTTCTACACTCGAGGACTGACAGGCTCCTGCTCCTACAGCGGTCTCTGGGGGGAGGACGGTTACAGGAGGGTGTGCAGGAAGGGGTGGGTTTGCAGGAAGGGATGAGGGGTGTGTGGGAAGGGTGAGTAGGTGTAGGGGGATGATGGCTCTGGCTGGGGCTCAGGGCATCGGAGAGGTTAATGGCTAGGGTGGAAGGGCATGGTAAGGGCAGCCTGCCTTGCCATTTGTGGATGCCAGGCGCTCGGACCCTGGGGCAGCAGACACCTCCCAGACTGTCCTGGGGCAGCAGACACCTCCCAGAGTGACCCGAGTGCCTAGTGACTGCACTCTGTGTGTGACCTGCTGTTGATCCTGCCCCCATGTCTGTACCCTGGTAATGGTGGTTGTCCTTTGCAATTAACAAACCCCTATCTCCCCTTCACACAAAGTCTTCTGCAAAGAAACATGACGGAAACAGTAATGAACAGCAAACTATTTTTAATACTCAACTACACAGTTGGGGGATGAAACTGGGATTTTGGATTGGGTGAGCCAGGAAGGGAAGCAATTCTCATACTTTAGGGAATGAGAGCTGTTTGGTACATGAGCGCTCTGCTGGGGTGGAGTGACAGTTTTCACGGCCCCTAGCGCCCCTCCTTCTTGTGATTTTGGGTGAGGGGGGGACAGGACTTTGTGGCGGGGGAGGGGGTTGCAGATACAGTGCAGGGGGGCTCTCTCCTCCTGCCTGCGGTCCTGCAGAACATCCACAAGGCGCCGGAGCATGTCCGTTTGCTCCCTCATTAGTCCAAGCAGCGTTTGAGTCGCCTGCTGGTCTTCCTGCCGCCACCTGTCCTCCCGTTCGCTGTGTGAGCGCTGCTGCTGAGAGAGGGTCTCCCTCCACTGGCTCTGCTGGGCCGCCTCGGCTCTGGAGCAGGCCATCAGTTCAGCGAACATCTCGTCCCGAGTCTTTTTCTTTCGCCGCCTAATCTGCGCCAGCCTCTGTGAGGGGGATGCCGGGGCAGTTCGGGAAAGAGCTGCAGCTGCGTGATGGGAAAAAGGAAGTGATTTCCTTGCAAAGATACATGTTTGCAAACACTGAACACAGTCTACTCAGTTTCTGTGAACAAGACCATATAGGCCACCTATCTCATGTACTCTCAGGACAAGTTCGAATTTTCGGCATTCGCTTTCATTGCCTGGGGTCTTGCACTGGAGATCAGACAAGCGGGGCAGGACAGCAGAATCCGTGTAGCAGCCAGGCCTGGTAAGCCGTAAACTTTAGGCTGCTTAACAGTTAATGGATAGCAGTGCCCTCCTGCTGCAGGCAATCTGGAAAGCATAAAGTCTGACCCTGTTCCAGCCCCTCGCGGCTGTCCCCGGGAAAGATCCCTGTATGCTTTTCCTCTGCAGCCTCCACCACGTGGCTGTTAAACGACGGTCATTGTTATGCAAAGGAAAAGTCAAGCATTCACAATAGTAACATTACAGTAATTCCCCTAATTAGATGCAGCAGTCGCTGAGCGAGATCACCCTGAGGCAGGTCACTAGGAGAGACAGAGAGCGCATGCTGCGTGAATCCCTGCACAGACCAGGGCCCTATGCTGCCATGCTGGTCGAGGCAATGCTCCCACTGTACCTCAGGATGGCCTGGCGCGGAAGAGTGTGCTTCCACGGAGCACCCAATAAGGCACCTCTCCCCAGGAACCTCCTGCGGAGGCTTTTCGAGTACCTCTATGAGAGCTTCGTGGAACTGTCCCAAGAGGATTTCTGTTTGATCCCTATATGTATTGACCTTCTTTTCATATAGTTTTTATTCCTGTTTTTAAAAAAATAAATGTTTACATGTTTATAGCACTTACCAACTGATCCTTCCCCTGATTCAGAGTCCGGGTTAGCGGCCGAGGAGGGTTGGTAGGGGATCTCCGTGAGGGTGATGAAGAGATCCTGGCTGTCGGGGAAAGCAGTATTGTAAGCGCTGTCGCCTGCCTCGTCCTCCACAAACCCTTCCTCATCTTCCCCATCCGCGAACATCGCCGAGGAACTGCCCGTCAACACTATCCCATCCTCAGAGTCCACGGTCACTGGTGGGGCAGTGGTGGCAGACCCACCGAGAATGGCATGCAGTGCCTCGTAGAAGTGGCATGTCTGGGGCTGGGCTCCGGAGTGTCCGTTTGCCACTTTGATTTTTTGATAGCCTTGTCTCAGGTCCTTGATTTTCACGCGGCACTGCGTTGCATCCCGGTTGTATCCTCTGAGTGCCATGGCTTTGGAGACCTTCTCGTAGGTCTTTGCATTCCATTTTTTGGAGCGCAGCTCCGAAAGCACAGACTCATCGCCCCACACAGCGATCAGATCCAAGACTTCCCGGTCAGTCCATGCTGGGGCCCTCTTTCTACTCTGAGATTGCATGGACCCCTCTCCCGGAGAGCTCTGCATCGTTGCCGGTGCTGCTGAACTCGCCCCGATGTCCAACCAGGAATTGAGATTCAAACTGGCCAGACAGGAAAAGGAATTCAAATTTTCCCGGGGCTTTTCCTGTATGGCTGATCAGAACATCTGAGCTCGGACTGCTGTCCAGAGCGTCAACACAGTGGTGCACTGTGGGATAGCTCCCGGAGCTACTAAGGTCGATTTCCGTCCACACATAGGCTAACTCGACATAGCCATGTCGAATTTAGCGCTACTCCCCTCATCGGGGTGGAGTACCGAATTCGAACTAAAGAGCCCTCTAGGTCGAACTAATTAGCTTCCTGGTGTGGACGGTTGCACGGTTAAATCGAATTAACACTGCTAAATTCGACATAAACTCCTAGTGTAGACCAGGCCTTACAATGACAGGAGAATCTATCTTGTCAGTGTAGGTAATGTCCACACTGAGTCACTGAGTTTTTGCCATCTATGGATGATGACAGTTATAAAATGAGGGAGCCAAATACAACCATAGACACCAACTCTGTGGGTGCTCCGGGGCTGGAGCACCCACGGGGAAAAATTAGTGGGTGCTCTGCACCCACTGGCAGCCAAGCTCTCCCCCCCCCCGCTTCCTTCTACCCCATGAGCATGCCGCGTCCCTGCTCCTCCCCCTCCCTCCCAGCGCTTCCTGCCCCCCTACTGCCTAACAGCAGTTTGGCGGCGCTTAGGACTTTCCGAGAGGGAGGGGGAGGGGCGGTGATGCAGCTTGCTCAGGTGAGGAGGCAGAGAAGAGGCAGGGCAGGGGCATGGACTTTGGGGAAGGGGTGGAATGGGGGTAGGGCAAGGGTGGGGAAGAGGTGAGGCCAGGGGCGGGGAAGGGTGGGTTGAGCACCCACTGGGCAGAGGGGAAGTCGGCGCCTATGAATACAACACAGATCCATGTGAAACAGACAACGCAGTAAGCACATGTGGAAACATAGATATGCCTTTAGGACCCCTTCAGACACTTTAGGACAACTTCAGAAAATTAGTTATGGACATTCAGCCAAGGGTATTGTCTAGACACAAAATTGCACTGATTTAACTAAAAGTGTGATTTTTAAACCATTTAGTTAAATCTTTTCAATTGTGTGGCTTGATACTTATATCAGTTTAAATTTGATTTACATTGGTTTAACTTATCCAGATAAATTTGCAGGAATAATCTAAACCATATAATTAATTTTAAACCAATTTAAGAATTAAATAAAAATGATTTTTAAAATCCTTAATTATTTCAGTAGCAGTTTATTGTAAACAAGCCTTAATGGGTGTATTTTATTTTTCTTTCCTTGGTGAATTTAGAGACAGTCCTTCTGGTTTTCACGTTTAGTCTCTTTTCCTCAATGTAACATGTTCATACAACTTGTATTGTCGAGGAGACCCCATTGTTGGAAATGCAAGAAAGTTAACCTGATATTTTAAGATTAATTTATAGTTTATGTATAGGTCTGGTAAGTGTTTTGATCATAAAAGGCTTAATGTACACAGTGCCTTGTTTCCTTTAAAAATATTGTGTTAGGAGTTTAACAAGTTTTGTTGTTTAAAATCTGATGGATAATTTTACTGATGGGTGAAAATTATTGAATGGTATTGTAAAAATATGAGCTGAATTGATACATCATCTTCAATAACCATTCAGATACAGGGAACCCACAAAAATATTCCATTCATTGTACAGATTCTTCACACATACTCAAAATATCAATATGTGGCCAAGTTGCCCAATACAAAGTCCACTGACTCAAACTATGAAGAATGAGATAAATATACACACAAGAGAAGTTTAGGCGACCCAGAGGTTGAAAAATGGAAGAGATGCTTCAATTTTTTCCCTTCATAATCCAGAATAGACAACCACATGGCACACAAATTTGCCTTTAGAACAACTTCTGAAAATAAATTATGGACATTTAGCTGTAGTTAAAAAAATAGTTAAAAAATTAAAAATATATTTTCCTAAATATAATTTTGATATAATAGTAAGCAAATATGATGTTCTTTCCATATATATTCCAACAGAACAACAAGGAAAGACAAGCACCAGACCACACGGAAGCAAAAAATTTGACCCTTAAAAGTAAAGGCACTTAAAATTTAGGGATAATTATTTTAAAGGGCTACCAATGATACTGTTTATGATAGAAATGCATGCACATGTTATATTAACTACTGCTGACAAAATAAAAACCAGACTGAAATTTTCATACATTCACTACAAGAAAGGACAGAAACACAGCAGTTAAATCATTCATAATTAGTTTAGGGAAGATAATTTTAAACCCTACCTTTAAGAATTCTAAGTATCTTTGTTTTAATTTTGATTTTAAAAGATCTAAAAAATACATTGATTTTTTTTAAATATACACCTCTACCCCGATAAAACACAAATTTGGATATAACGCGGTAAAGCAGTGCTCCGGGCGGGGCTGCTCACTCCGGCGGATCAAAGCAAGTTCGATATAACGCAGTTTCACCTATAATGCAGTACGATTTTTTGGCTCCCGAGGACAGCATTATATCGGGGTAGAGGTGTATTAGCATTAATCTATAAAGATAACACTCCTTTTTTATCCAAAGTTTATCTTTTTATTAAAATATTAAGAGCAATTTGCCTCATGGGTATACAGGATTACAAACATTCTGTCCAACTAAAATTAATGCCTGTCTATACATGCAAAAAGAAAAATTTAAATTAGCAATGTATGTAGGCATCATATACAGCAAATAAAATGCCATGGGCGAAATCTCGGACACAATGGGAGTTTTGCCATTGACTTCAGTGAGGTCAGGATTTCACTCTGTATATCTTTCTTCAGAACTCTGCTATACCGGATAAATTCAAAACATATGGAATTTGGACAAGTCCCACTTCACATTTGACACAACTATTTTGTCTGAGTTTATTACATTGTTTAATTTGAGAAAAGCAAATGGTGTCAAGCAAAACACCCTGCTTTCTATAATCACTTCAATTTATTACATATGAGCAGTTTTCTACACAATCTGTATAACAGGAGACCATTCTCTTCCCCCCCCCCCCCCCGGTATTATTTTTGCATCTCTTCATTACAATTATCTTAATTAGATGCCTTAAGATTTGTTTGTCCTTCCCTTATTGCTCTATAAATACCAAGGCTCTGATTTTGCAAGCTGCCCTGCAGTAGGGTCTCTGTGTTAGTGGAGAAATCTGCCTGCATGGACTTGCAGGGCTAGAGACCAAATTAGTATTCTATGCGCTAGACAGAAGAGTGATAGACCTGGGGGTAGATACCTGGGTCCAGCACAGTTTGGCCAAGCAATGTGGGTAGGAGCCAGTCATGTTAGAACAACTATGGTGGTCTAATCTAGGATCCTGGCTAAAGTATGCTTGTGATAACTCAGTCTGACCTCCCACCAACACTGGCTAGGCAAATCAGGCTTGGAGTGCTGTTTGTCTATAAATATGCTTAGACCGTTTTTAAGCACAGTTCTTAAATTCTGTTGAAAGGCCCCTATAGATCGAGCCATAATCTATCTATATTTTACCATTAAACTTGTGGTTCTACCACACTTCAACTATTGGCATAAGGCTTTTAGTGCTTTTAATAAAGTCCCAGGTTTTTGAGCCATGTTGATTATTTGAGAATTTCAGCTTTCATTTAAAAATAAAAAAGTATGTTTCTAGCCCTTGTGGCTGCAGAGATAAGTTTGAAAATATGGCTCAAATGTAACCTAAAGGCTCTAAACCCAGAAGGCAAATAAAAAGAACACCCAAACTGATTAGTAAAAGTCTCGCAATTTTTAAACTAATATCAAGACTTTTGGGGCCTAGATCATTAATTTTGAATGCTTGGAGTTGGCAATACTGCAACCTCCTTTCCATGGCCTGTAAAAAAAAAAAAAAAAAAGACATAGATCCAGAAAGTTTGCTTGCTCTAGAGACAGATTGCAGTTGTTGTTAGTGGAACATCAATGGTGATGGGAGTGGGGAGATGGATAAAGAAGTACACATCCCCACACAAATATCCCTCCTTGGAGGTAGAGCCTGAACACATAGAGACTGACTCCAGTTGCTGCTAAAGATGCCACGTCACTGGGAAACAGGATAGACTCCACACCCACCTCTGCTAGTTCTGCATACCAGAGGGAGATATTGAACAGATACTATGACTGTACTAAGGGAACTACAAAGGTTTTTCATTTTCTTTCCTTTGTTTTCCTCTGGATGCCTTTGCACTGGACGGGAGCAGAAAGGCCTTAGCTTTCAAACGAAAACACAGCATGTCTGCTAGCCTTCCTCACACCATCAACTTTGTAAATTATTCTTTGGTTACAAGCTCTTTTAAAAGAACATTATGAACAAGTCCTGGCTCTGTGCCAAATTATGCTTAAAGCTGGCTATGGTTTTAGGTTCATAGAATAAATTGTGCAGATTATCCTTGTCCAAAATACCATAACCTTTCCCTAGACAGTCCCAAAAGGAAAACTATTTAAAAAACAATGTTTTTCAGGACCAGAGTATTAAATATGTTGCACTTTTTAAAAAAGAGAAAATAATCTCACTATTTCTGGGAAAGTAAAATATGCAGCCAAATGAAGCCATCTCTGAAGGGCTCCTGGAGTCCACAGATGTGTCTGCTATAAGGTTGTGTACATTGGATTGCTTGCAGTTTGGGTTACAACTGTCTTGTACCAAACTCTGAAGTTTAACTTATTTCCTATTTAATATTTAGAATAAGCCTTCTTCCACAGCATGATACATGTTCCAAAGAAAATCAATTGCTGATGTTAAACACATGCCATTGCGCTGCAGGTTTGTTTGTTTTTTAAAAATATTGGGTTAACTATGAATTTGTCATGACTGAGCATCCATGAACATAATCCTGTCAGGTCAATTAAAAGGTTTGTCTTAAAATTAAAACTTTTTTTTTTTTTTGCAGTGGTGATACAGTTTTCCCCAGACTAAACATCACTTGGAGACTTCTGCATTCAAAGTCAGAATTCTATGCCAGTGTTGCCAAAATATAGGACAAAAAAAGGACAGAACCTCAGGTAGCTGTCACAGGCCTCATCTTTGCTGCTAAATAATATGCATTTTTTTATCTTGGGACAACTAATGCATGAGAGCTATCTTGAGGTAAAAACATAGCGAAGACCGGGTTGCGCAGTAAACTAGGCAAGTTCAGCACTGTGCCCCCACACCTGGGGTTGACTTCGAGCCATGGTGAAACTAAAGTGTCTGGTCTTCATTAGGATAACTCACATGGGTTAATTACCCCAAGGTTAAAAAAGACACTTTTTTTTTTAGCAGTGAAGAGGCCACAGATGCAGACCCACGGAGGAAATTCATCCCTGTCCTATAACCCTTTGTGTTTGTGCCAACTTTTCCCTTTTTTGCTGTATGAAGCCTTGTTTGTTTGTATGTTGAAGCATTGTTTGTTTGTATGTTGGCAGTTTTTTTCTTGTTTTCTACTTTACAAATATAAAGAAATTCTAGTTTTGTCTTCCACGGTTTTGCTGCAGGGCTACTTAATGGATTCAGAGAACTTTAATTCAAGGGTCAGGGTACAGAATTTTTAACAAAAATCTTTTCTTCCAGTTGTGTGGTGTGTGTTAGCAAAAAAACAGAAAGAGACACAGTATTGGAAATTGCAATGCCAGATATTTATTGTACTGAGAAACATCAGCATCAGGCTGCAGCTTGTAAATTATGATGGACGGGTGGGGGTGGGGGCAGGAGGCAGAAAGACAGAAATGGCAATTAGATGCCTAACTCCTATCAAGCTTTTCATGGGAATTAGGCACCAAACTGCTATTTCTGTCTTTGACATTCCCCTTCATGGTTTGAATTTGTCCACACACTACTGCTAGACACTCAGACTAAAGCATTTATTTAGCAGGCATAAAAATTGTCATTCTGCATTCTATTGCACATGTGAAAGTGAGTGATATTTATTGTGATGGCCCACTTGACAGTTAGGGGGGGAAAAAGCTTGGATCTGTCGATAGCACTTACTGCAAGTCAACACATTCAGGGCTGGAAATCTGCCATTGGTAATAACTATCCAAGCCCTAATATTCCCCCAGCTTTCAAGAATCAACTCCCATTATCTCTTTATCAGCCAGCCTTAATTTTACAATTAAATTAAAGTTGTAATACTGCTTGTCCCTCACCTCCATTGAAGCTCCCTCCACCTTTCCAAACAAGGTTCTCCTGGGTCATCATCCAAGAGAAATCAGCATGCACCACCATTTAAATTATTGGAGCCTTCCTTTCCCTCACTGGAACCCTTGGTGTACGTCTACACAGTACACTCCTTTCAGTGGTATGTAGCAGACATACATGGCTAGCTCCCCTAGCACAGGTATAAATAGCAGTGTAGACAGTGAGGCACTGCTTAGGGGAGTAAAGACACTCCTGAACCCTGATGGTATGTACTCTCTACATGCCCAAGCAGTGCCTCTATGCTATTTTTATCAGTTTAGCAGTCCACTGCCTCCCAGGTGCTGGAAAATTTCCCTGCCACTGGGAGCTTTCAGAGTCTTTCTCCACTGCAGGGAAAGAGTCTTGCAACAGGGAGCTGCCAGAACCAGCAACTTCTGGCTGCAGGAGTCCTTCCTCTGGCAGACAGGGGCGGCTCCAGGCCCCAGCATGACAAGCGCGTGCTTGGGACGGCAAGCCACAGGGGGCGCTCTGCCGGCGCTGCGAGGGCGGCATGCAGGCTGCCTTCCGCAGCTTGCCTGCGGAGGGTCCGCTGGTCCCGCGGCTTCAGTGGACCTCCCACAGGCGTGCCTGCAGAGGGTCCGCCGAAGCCGCGGGACCAGTGGACCCTCCACAGGCAAGCCGCCGAAGGCAGCCTGCTTGCCATGCTTGGGGCGGCAAAATGCCTAGAGCCGCACCTGCTGGCAGAGAAAGGCTCCAGAAGCTCCCTGTTGCAGGAGTCTTTCCCTGCTTCCTCCCACCTACCAGAGCTTTTCACTGATGTGTAGCTACACACAACAGTGAGGATGCAGCCTGCTTTTCACTAAGGTGTGTAGCTACACATACCCTACACACCACTGCAAGAGGTGTGTAGCGTAATCATAGCTTTAGAAGAAACATTTTTCAGATGGCCTCTGTTGGGTGTTCATGTGTGTCTTGATGCCTTCAAGTAGCCTTATCAGAGACTATTTGTTCTGACTCACAGCCAGTTCTAAAGCTCTAAAATAAAACAAAAAACACCAGTTAAGAGACAGCATTTTGATATTGCTGCTTCATTTTTCAAAAAAGAGGCTGTACAGAGTATCCTCAGAGACTGAGAATTGCAACCGTTAAGACTCCTTTGAAGGAAAAAGAAGTATGCTGCTGAAAAAGCAATGCAACATGCATTAATATTACTTTTAACCTTTTGCTTTGCTTTTCCTTTTCAGATCCCCCTCAGTACTAGGAGAAGGAACCCAGAAATGTTGGTCCATCACAGGTCAGATAAGTGAGCAGCAGTCCAGTAGCTAAACGGGCAGAGCATTTGGCAAGATAAGGGGGAACCAGCACAGAAACATGGGTGACATCTCAGTGGAATTGCAAAAGGAAATGAGAACAATGATCAGTAAATTAAATGGAGCTGAAGAGACAAATTCAAAGAGGATAATGCTGCTTATAAGCCTTCAGGGCTGATACAGAGATATGATCTCTGAGCAATAAAGGGAATCATGAGGAGACATGAGGCAATAGATATTTGTAGGGAGACCATGAGATTACAGGAGCTCTGTGAGATAGCTCATGCAGACTACGTGCCATCCTCAAGTACCTCAGTATGGCCCTCCTCATACACACAGGCAGATTCATAAGGACACATCACAGAACAGCCTCAACATGTATTAGATTGTCCCATTTTCTCCTCCCCATTCTACAGTTAGACCATAGCTAGGACCAGGAGAACAGAAACCAAAATATAGCACATTTCCACTCTTCACAGTGCTTGACAGTGGATGGACTATGTATGTTTTTTGTTTACAGTTGTTTTGGTCTGGTGCTGCCAGACATAGTTATTGCAGACAGGCTGCTTGTTTGTTGTTAAATAAAGTTGCTTTTCTATCTCTTTGTCATGATGTTATGTGACAAATTGATGTTACATGACATTAAGAACAGTGATACTGAGAACAGTCATACTGGCAATGATATGGAAACAAAATGAATGTATTACCCTTCAAATCAGAAAATGAAAGCCTAACATTCCCTAGAGCACAGGTGGCATTTCGGCGGCAACGCCTCTGGATGCTGCTGCTTGTCAGCGGCATTTTGGCAGATGCTCGTTCACCGGCCAGTACGCGGGCGCACTTAGACACCCCGGCGGGCGCCACTGCACCCACAGGCACTACGTTGGGGACCCCTGCCCGAGAAGATACTATATCCTAACTATTGTCACCTGCAGAATCTATTGTATTTACACAGAAGCATTTGAGTAACATTGCTCATAAATTAATGCATATTATCCATCAAAATACATGGAGACATACAGTAACTAGAACTCATGAAAACAAAACCATCCCAAAACACCATGCAAAAGCAAATTTGAAATGCAAACAGTACATTAAGCATGGTTCAAACCTCACCATTCTCCTGGACAACAACTACCACATCACATACTCCCTTCATTTCCAAAATAAGTATGTAGATTACCTTTAATAAGGGTAACATGCCTGGTACTGAGAGTGGCATAACAGACCTTTGGTGCATGTCTGGCTATATATAATCAGCAACAAGGTTTGAAACCTCTTCAGCCTACAATGTGTTAAACAATACATCCTTGCTTTCATAAATTTTATGTAGAACGTAAGAAGTGGTTACGTAC